>NC_088873.1:27703656-28030693 GCF_032884065.1 Artemia franciscana
GTTTTTTAGTTTTTTAGCTTTTTTACTTTTTTTATTAGTTTTTAGTTTTTTTTGTAGTTTTTGCCTTTTTTTAGTTTTTTCAGTTTTTTTTTAGTTTTTTATTGGTTTTTACCTTTATTTTAGCTTATTTTTCAGTTTTTTCCTTTTTTTTAGTTTTTTTTAGTTTTTAGTTTTTTTAGTTTTTTACCTTTTTTAGTTTTTTTAGTTTTTTTAGTTTTTTAGCTTTTTTATTTTTTTTATTAGTTTTTAGTTTTTTTTGTAGTTTTTGCCTTTTTTTAGTTTTTTTAGTTTTTAGCTTTTTTATTAGTTTTTAGTTTTTTTGTAGTTTTTGCCTTTTTTTAGTTTTTTTAGTTTTTTAGCTTTTTTATTTTTTTTATTAGTTTTTAGTTTTTTTTGTAGTTTTTGCCTTTTTTTAGTTTTTTCAGTTTTCAGTTTTGTCACCTGATCCAGTTTTTTCAGGTGACGTCACCTGATCCACACACAGATCCACACACAGACAACTTATTTTTATATATATAAGATATATATATATATATATATATATATATATATATATATATATATATATATATATATATATATATATATATATATATATATATATACTAGCTGTTGGGGTGGCGCTTCGCGCCACCCCAACACCTAGTTGGTGGGGGCGCTTCGCGCCCCCCCGCGCGCGTAAGTCGTTACGCGCCATATTAGTTACGCGCCATTGTAGTTGTGTCCCAATGTCCCACCTGTGAATATAGATAGATATATATATATATATATATATATATATATATATATATATATATATATATATATATATATATATATATATATATATATATATATATATATATATATATATATATATATATATATATATATTTTTAACTACGTAAAACTTGCGAATATACAACATTCTTTGCTGTCCCATTGTCTGTGCATATAAATAGATTGTCAGGTTTACCGACTCTTGAACATGCAACATATAATGGTCCATGGGAAAACAATCCGTATTCAGATCTATACCTCATGATTCTAATGATTGCCCTTGAGCTTTGTTGATGGTGATTGCTAATCGACCATTCCCTGAGTCGCCATCGTCATTTATATATCCCCCTGTGCACCCCGGCGTCCCCTTTATAGTTATGTCCCTGTGTCCCGGTCGTCATTTATATTCCCTGTGTCCCGGTCGTCATTTGTGTCCCGGTGTTCCAGTCTGTGATTTCTCTTTGAGTGTCCCGGGCGTCATTTATATTCCTTGTGTCCCGGTGTCCCGGTCGTCATTTATATCCCCCTGTGCCCCCCGGCGTCCCCATTGTAGTTGTGTCCCTGTGTCCCGGTCGTCATTTATATTCCCTGTGTCCCGGTCGTCATTTGTATCCCGGTGTCCCGGTCTGTATATACATTCGTTTTTTAGTTTTGTTTTTCTCCTTTATTTTTTTCCTTTTTTCTTTTTTTTCTTTTTTAGTTTATTTAGATTTTTAGATTTTTTAGTTTTTTTATTAGTTTTTAGTTTTTTTGTAGTTTTTACCATTTTTTTAGTTTTTTTAGTTTTTTTTTTTACTTATGTCCTGGTCGTCATTTATACTCCCTATGTCCCGGTCGTCATTTGTGTCTCGGTGCTTTGTTGATTGCTAATTTATATTATATTTATATTTATATTTTTTATATTTATTAATATTTTTTTAGTTTTCTTTTTCTCTTATTTTTCAGTTTTTTCCTTTTTTTTAGTTTTTTCTTTTTCAGTTTTTAGTTTTTTTTTGTTTTTTACCTTTTTTTAGTTTTTTTAGTTTTTTTTAGTTTTTTGGCTTTTTTAGTTTTTTTATTAGTTTTTAGTTTTTTTTTAGTTTTTGCCTTTTTTTAGTTTTTTCAGTTTTTTTTAGTTTTTTACCTTTTTTTAGTTTTTTTTTAGTTTTTTAGCTTTTTTAGTTTTTTTTCTTTTTAGTTTTTTTTGTAGTTTTTACCTTTTTTAGTTTTTTTTCTTCTTTTGTATTAGTGTGAAATAATTCAGACGTCATATGCGGACAAACACGACGTCACTCGACAGACAGACAGACAGAAATAACCACAAACAACTTATTTTTATATATATTTATTCATATTTTTTTAGTTTTCTTTTTCTCTTTTATTTTTCAGTTTTTTTCCTTTTTTTTAGTTTTTTTCTTTTTTAGTTTTTAGTTTTTTTTAGTTTTTTACCTTTTTTTAGTTTTTTTAGTTTTTTTAGTTTTTTAGCTTTTTTAGTTTTTTTATTAGTTTTTATTTTTTTTGTAGTTTTTGCCTTTTTTTATTTTTTTCAGTTTTTTTTTAGTTATTAGATTTTTACCTTTTTTTAGTTTTTTTTAGTTTTTTAGCTTTTTTAGTTTTTTTTTCTTTTTAGTTTTTTTTGTAGTTTTTACCTTTTTTAGTTTTTTTCTTCTTTTGTATTAGTGTGAAATAATTCAGACGTCATATGCGAACAAACATGACGTCACCTGATCCATCCACAGATCCACACACAGACAACTTATTTTTATATATATAGATATATCTATCTATATTCACAGGTGGGACATATATTTGTATTGTATCTATCTATCTATCTATCTATATAAAAACGAGTTGTGTGTATGCATGTTGTGTGTATATGCACAACGAGTTGTGTATATATATATATATATCTATATATATAAAAATAAGTTGTCTGTCTGTGGATGGATGGATGGATGTGTCAGGTGACGTCACCTGAAAAAACTGGATTAGGTGACGTCAAAACTGAAAAAACTAAAAAAAGGCAAAAACTACAAAAAAAACTAAAAACTAATAAAAAAAATAAAAAAGCTAAAAAACTAAAAAAACTATAAAGGTAAAAACCAATAAAAAACTAAAAAAAAAAACTGAAAAAACTAAAAAAAGGCAAAAACTACAAAAAAAACTAAAAACTAATAAAAAAAGTAAAAAACTAAAAAAACTAAAAAAACTAAAAAAAGATAAAAAACTAAAAAAAATAAAAAATAAAAAAAAACTAAAAAAAAGGAAAAACTGAAAAATAAGCTAAAATAAAGGTAAAAACCAATAAAAAACTAAAAAAAAAGGAAAAAACTAATAAATGACGACACTCAAAGAGAAAGCGACCAGGACAAAAGGAATGTTCGATTAGCAATCAACAAAGCACCGGGACACAGGGAGTATAAATGACGACCAGGACATAAGTAAAAAAAAAAAACTATCTATATATATAAAAATAAGTTGTCTGTGGATCTGTGGATCGTGGATCAGGTGACGTCACCTGAAAAAACTGGATCAGGTGACGTCAAAACTGAAAAAACTAAAAAAAGGCAAAAACTACAAAAAAAACTAAAAACTAATAAAAAAAATAAAAAAGCTAAAAAACTAAAAAAACTAAAAAAAGGCAAAAACTACAAAAAAAACTAAAAACTAATAAAAAAGCTAAAAAACTAAAAAAACTAAAAAAAAGGCAAAAACTACAAAAAAACTAAAAACTAATAAAAAAAATAAAAAAGCTAAAAAACTAAAAAAACTAAAAAACTAAAAAAAGGTAAAAAACTAAAAAACTAAAAACTAAAAAAAAACTAAAAAAGGTAAAAACTAAAAGAACTAAAAAAGAAAAAAATAAATGACGACACTCAAAGAGAAAGCGACCAGGACAAAAGGAATGTTCGATTAGCAATCAACAAAGCACCGGGACACAGGGAGTATAAATGACGACCAGGACACAAGTAAAAAAAAAAAATTAACAAAACTAAAAAGAAGGTAAAAACTACAAAAAAACTAAAAAGAAAAAAAAACTAAAAACTAATAAAAAAACTAAAAAATCTAAAAATCTAAATAAACTAAAAAAGAAAAAAAAAGGAAAAAAATAAAGGAGAAAAACAAAACTAAAAAACGAATGTATATACAGACCGGTACACCGGATACAAATGACGACCGGGACACAGGGAATATAAATAACGACCGGACACAGGGACACAACTACAACGGGGACACCGGGGGAAACAGGGGGATATAAATGACGACCGGGACAAAAAAACTAAAAAGAAATAAAAACTAAAAACTAATAAAAAAAACTAAAAAATCTAAAAATCTAAATAAGCTAAAAAAGAAAAAAAAAGGAAAAAAATAAAGGAGAAAAACAAAACTAAAAAACGAATGTATATACAGACCGGGACACCGGGATACAAATGATGACCGGGACCCGGGACACAGGGAATATAAATGACGACCGGGACACAGGGACACAACTACAACGGGGACACCGGGGGAAACAGGGGGATGTAAATGACGACCGGGACACCGGGACAGGGAATGGTCGATTAGCAATCACCATCAACAAAGCTCAAGGGCAATCATTAGAATCATGAGGTATAGATCTGAATACAGATTGTTTTCCCATGGACCATTATATGTTGCATGTTCAAGAGTCGGTAAACCTGACAATCTATTTATATGCAAAGACAATGGGACAGCAAAGAATGTTGTATATTCGCAAGTTTTACGTAGTTAAAACCATATATATATATATATATATATCTATATTCACAGGTGGGACATAGGGACACAACTACAATGGCTCGTAACTATTATGGCGCGTAACGACTTACGCGCACGGGGGGGCTTGGGGGGGCGCGAAGCGCCCCACCAACTAGGTGTTGGGGTGGCGCGAAGCGCCACCCCAACAGCTAGTGATAATATATTAATATATAAATATATATATATATATATATATATATATAAATATATATATATATATATATAGTATATATATATAAATATAGTATATATATATATATATATATATATATATATATATATATATATATATATATATATATATATATATATATATATATATATATATATATATATATATATATATATATATATATATATATATATATATATATATATATATATATATATATATATATATATATATATATATATATATATATATATATATATATATATATATAAACTAATTGTTGGGGTGGCGCTTCGCGCCACCCCGACAGCGCGCGTAAGTCGTTACGCGCCATTGTAGTTGTGTCCCTGTGTACCACCTATGAATACAGATAGATTTATATGTGTTTTGAACTACGTAAAACTTGCGAATATACAACATTCTTGGCTTTCCCATTGTCTGTGCATATACAAAGCCTTATGTACCTATAATGACGTCATATGCAAACGCTCTTTTTACAAACAAACAAACATGCATACACACAACTCGTTTTTATATAGATAGATAGATAGATAGATACAATACAAATTAACTGCGTAAAACTTGCGAAAATACAACATTCTTCGCTGTCCAATTGTCGCTGCATATAAATAGATTGTCAGGTTTACCGACCCTCGAACATGCAACGTACAATTGTCCATGGGAAAAACAATCAGTATTAAGATCTATACCACATTTTTCTAATGATTGACCTTGAGCTTTGTTGATGGTGATTGCAAATGCTAATCGAATTGGGAATTGCAATCTTTTAATTTGAAAAGGCAGATCCGTTGGAATCATGGGAATGCGAGGAATAAGAACAGCCTCACCCTCAAAAGGCCCTGTCAAGATTGTGGCCTCCATTACGTTTTCCATTTTTTTTTTTTTTACGGCAAGTCGCGTGCCATTGCAAAGCTTTGGTGGGTTTGTGTTACGTAACAATATTATCGGTACGCCTATTTTTAGTTGTAGCAGGTGTGGTGGAAACCCTGAAAGATCCACGGAATTTAAAAATTCAGATGGATAATTAACCGCCTCATTTGGTTCCAAAACTGTGTCGACTGACTTGTAAAGGACTGCCTGGTCTTGGATCTTGGTCAAAACAATATTGTTGATTTCGTGGACGTCTATATTTTGGGTGCAAGAATCGCTCTTTCACCTAGGCATTTATTGTTTTATAATTATTTAGAATATTCGGAAATACTTTTTCAATCAATTCATTTTTGGACGTCACTAAATTACAGAATTCAGCAGGTAGTTGTATACGTCCTGAAATTGAGTCTACTGGGAGCTTTCCGTTTCCAATTGCCAGCAATTGATCTGAAAAATGTTTGACCAGAGTCATCGTTTTGCAATCGGACACGCATATTTGTAGTTAATTTTAATGTCTTTACGTGTGCCCATAAATTAGACTTTTTCAGGCAAGCATTCATTTCGCCTGCAGGGGTTGATCTAGGTATTATAGGTAATGTTTGCCTGAAATCTCCCGCAATCAATATTAATCTGCTTCCAAAGGGTTTCGAATTCCCTTGCAAATCTTTCAAACATTGATCCAGAGCCTCGAGCGATTTTTTGTGTGCCATTGTGCAGTCGTCCCAAATAATAAGTTTGCATTGCAGCAATACTTTACCCATCCCAGATGATTTGGAAATATTGCACGTGGGAGTTTCTGTAGAATGCAAATTCAGAGGCAATTTCAAAGCGGAATGAGCAGTTCTTCCACCAGGCAGCAACGTTGCGGCTATTCCAGACGACGCAATTGCCAACGCTATATCATTTTTTTGATCGAATTGATGCCAGAATCAGTTTTATCACAAACGTTTTACCAGTACCTCCTGGCGCATCCAAAAGAAAATTTCTCCAACGTTGTTATCGATACAATGCATTATCGTATCATAAATGTCTTTTTGTTCCGACGTTAACTTGGATATGTTATTTTATACATACGACAATAGATCACTCGTACTGTAACTTTGTTCACGATCCAATTCTACACATGTCGAAACAGCAGCGGTACGATTAGGTGAAGGCATTCCCAAATCCTGAAGAGGTTTGTTTGCCATACAAACGTGCAAATCTTCTATAATAACTAAAGTATAGTTATAAATTTCTGATGTAAAATCAAAAGTTATATCTAACGTCTCTAACCGTTTTAGATGGAGTATATCTTCGGACATTTTCGATTTATATTTTCCCCATAGCTCTGTAGGAGCTGAAGGAGAGCAAGTTGTTAATATGATTCCAAACAATGCACGAATTTGGCTTGGAGTCTACGTTTCGCACGCGTCATTGATGCAGTTATCCCAGTGTTGGTCATTCTCCAATAAATTCAGAGCTTGGCATGCACAACGGTAAGTGTCATGTATAGTACCGTTTACAGTTCTCAAATACTCAAAGGACGTCGGACCGGGTACATTCACCAAAAGCAGGCGTAGAAAGAAGCATTCATGTTGATTGGGGTGAACGGTGTTGAGTCGTCCTATCGTGGTATCTTTGAAGATGGTAGGTTGGCCGTCGACTGACTTACCCTGTTTTTGACGTTCAAATACTTTATTTTTAGTATTCCATGTGTAATACGAAGGCACTTCAGTATACAGCAGTTTTTTTTTGCAAAAGAATCATTTTTGCATAGCGAAAAGAAAGCGGTTAACTTTGTATGCGGTGGATTCAGGGCTCTTTGTTGCACTTTGGATTCCGAAAAGTAAACATGTTGACCATTCTGTAAATATACCGCTAAGTGAACAACAGCTGGACTACGTTCATGTATCGGAAATGAAAGAATTTGCCAAACAGCTTCATTACTGCTTATGTATCTTCAGCCTGATATTGTACGATATCGTCGATATCTTTGATTTCGGACTGCAAACCAAAAACTGCCATGTCACTGCCTTTGTTGACGTATTTACATATGTATTTGATTGCCTTTACGGATTTACAGTATTCAACGTTTATGTGTGCATTAAATGTTTTGGATAATAATGGGGAATATGGAACAACCCACTGGTTATCTACTTCGATGGTGGTACCGTTACGCTTCTTTATTATTGCTGTTTTACCGCCATCTTCAGTAGATCTTCTTCTATATTGTGGGTAACCATCATTGCCAGTAATTGTGTTGGGTACTAAAAGTCGAGGATATTGCTTTGTGCACCTTCCTTTGGCCATGCATGGTGAATTTTCGTTCAGTGCAACGCAAGGTCCATGTATCACATTTTTTACAACAATATCATATAACCCCTTCATCAGGTATTTCAGCGGAAATCAGATCTTCAATTTCATTGGAAGTAATTTTATAATGTAGCCAGATTAGTATATGTACGTGTGGCAATCCTCGTTTTTGCCATTCCACTGAGTACATCCAGCATCGCACTGACCCAAACACTTCAAGTTTTACTTTGTAGTTTATCAGTGATTTCAACTTTTGCCGGAAGACACGGGCCGTAATGTCATGTCTAAGAACCGCTGATTGTCCTTGAAGTAAAAGCTGCTGTATCTCGTCCCAAGATTGATTACATGTAAATGTAATAAATAAATCTGGACGACCATAGAGACGAACATACGCAATAGCATCTTGAGCATATTCATGCATATGACGGGGACTGCCAGCATATGACGAAGGTAAAATCGTTAATCTTCCAACGTTTGTGGTATTACCGTCATTTACAACTGCATCTCGCAAATGAATGTATTGTTCAGAGCGGAGCTTGTCTGATTCAGACGGATAAATAGCAAACGTTCTGATTCAATTTTTGCATACATATCAACGATGTATTGGTGAAACAATTGACGGCATTTTAAAATATAATTGTCTTCATCCTGCCGAATCATTAGTCTATAGGAATAATAATGCATTGCACTGCATTTCTTATTCATTTCTTTGTTAGTGGCTGGATTTATCAATTTAATATTAAAGTGATAGCCGTCAGCTCCATCCCAAAAAATGATAGGATATTGTAGGGCATCGTAGCATCGATGAGTTTCAGCAATTCTTACCAACTGAGCGTTTCGCTTATGAATAATAATATCTCGAGGTAAAAACTGATCACCGACCATAACGATTGCCACTTCGTCGATAGTTGGAGCATTGTATCTACGCACATGTTGGCCAGGAGGCGTTTTGTCAGCGGAAATAACAATTTTATGCATATCAGTAGGCATCAAATCGATGGCTGTTTTGAACAGACGCACAAAATTATTATTTTCGTGTAAAAGATGTTACAATTGGGAAACGATTGTCCTTTCAACGCCGGGAGAAATTTCGCAACGTGCATTCAATTCAGAATTTCTATCACTGATGAAGTACAATTGTAAAAATTTATGATTTTCACCTGAGAATGGTAGAAGGGACCCTGCTCTATGATAAATTTGCCCTTTTACTTTGAAAGCAGGCATAAATTGATCTGGATTTTCGATTTAGGCACCAAACGACGTCATTTCGAAACATGAGTTATATTTTCTGATTTTTGATAAAAAACGCTTAGATTCTGACGTAGTTCCAGTAAGCAAAGTCTTCATTGGCTCTGGGGGTGCAGCCAGTTGAGGAAGTTTAACTTTTCCTGAGGTGCAATACATTCCCATTGTTTCACCATTAAATTTCAAGGCCTTGCAGTAGGGACAAATTTTAGACATCGTCCTGATTTGAACACATCTACTATATTCGTCGACTGGGCTGTACCTGAATGCCATGCGATAATTTTCACGTTGCTCTGGTGATTCCTCGGCACGCTTTCTTTTGGCATTATCTCTTGAAGCCGCAAGCCTCTTTTCACGTTGCTCTTGTGATTCCTCGGCACGCCTTCTTTTCACTTTCTCTTTTAGCAGCAAGTCTGGTTTCGCGTTGCTCTGGTAGTTCCTCGACATGCCTTCGTTGACGGAAATTGCACATTCCTAATCTGGCATTATCTCTTGAAGCCGCAAGCATATTTATAATTTTGAGGTTTATTATAAATTGTTGAGTGTTAGCATGCTTGGCACGTAAAATTTTTTCTAACAGTCAAAGTTAGAATGAACACTGACAAATTGAAAAACATTGAAAAAGATAGAATGTTACCAAATCCTACAATGGCAGAAGAAACAGCCGAGGAAGCTGCTCAAAGAGTCAATACCAAAAGGCTTGTGGCTAAAGAACGCAAAACCGCACAGTTAGATGAAGATCAACCTGGACAGGGAGAGTCAAAACGTATCAAAACTGAAAATGATAGCGATGATGATCGGGTTTGGGATTTTGACTTGGATAAGTTCATCAGTGCCTACCAGATTATAGTTAAAAAAACAAAGGTTCGGCGATATGTATTTACGTCAAAAAAATAAAGAAGAAAAAGGAAACTGAAACTAAAAATGTAAAAACTGGGAATTGCATAAATATTTCAAAATATTTTGACAATAGATTAAAGTAATTCGAAAACCATAAAACAGATACTAAAAATTTGAGGTTTATCAACAAAGCTCAAGGGCAATCATTAGAATAATGAGGTATAGATCTGAATACGGATTGTTTTTTTCCATGGAGAATTATATGTTGCATGTTCAAGAGTCGGTAAACCTGGCAATCTATTTATATGCACAGACAATGGGACAGCGAAGAATGTTGTATATCGCAAGTTTTACTTAGTTACAAACATACATATATATCCATCTATATTCACAAGTGGGACACAGGGACACAACTACAATGGCGCGTAACTAATATGGCGCGTAACGACTTACGCGCGCGGGGAGGGGGGGGGGTCTTGGGGGGGCGCAAAGCGCCCCCACCAACTAGTTGTTGGGCAGGCGCGAAGCGTCACCCCAACAGCTAGTATATATATATACATATATATATATATATATATATATATATATATATATATATATATATATATATATATATATATATATATATATATATATATATATATATATATATATATTATTACAATTATTGTTATATTATTAAAAATTATAATAAATTAATTAATTCATATTAGAATAATATGATACATATTAATGAATGATATTACATCATTCATCGTTGGGGTGGCTTCGCGCCACCCCAACAGCTAGTATATATATATAAATATATATATATATATATATATATATATATATATATATATATATATATATATATATATATATATATATACATATATATATATATAATATATATATATATATATATATATATATATATATATATATATATATATATATATATATATACATATATATATATATATATATATATATATATATATATATATATATATATATATATATATATATATATATATATATATATATATATATATATATATATATATATATATATATATATATATATATATATATATATATATATATATATATATATATATATACTAGCTGTTGGGGTGGTGCTTCGTGCCACCCCAACACCTAGTTGGTGGGGGCGCTTCGCGCCCCCAAGCCCCCCCGCGCGCGTAAGTCGTTACGCGCCATATTAGTTACGCGCCATTGTAGTTGTGTCCCTGTGATTCTAATGATTGCCCTTGAGCTTTGTTGATGGTGATTGCTAATCGACCATTCCCTGTGTCGCCGTCGTCATTTATATATCCCCCTGTGCCCCCCGGCGTCCCCGTTGTAGTTGTACCCTGTGTCCCGGTCGTCATTTATATTCCATGTGTCCCGGTCGTCATTTGTGTCCCGGTGTCCTAGTCTGTAATTTCTCTTTGAGTGTCCCGGTCGTCATTTATATTCCTTTTGTCCCGGTGTCCCGGTCGTCATTTGTGTCCCGGTGACCCGGTCTGTATATACATTCTTTTTTGAATTGTTTTTTTTTTTTTAGTTTTTAGTTTTCTACCTTTTTTTAGTTTTTCTTTAGTTATACCTCATGATTCTAATGATTGCCCTTGAGCTTTGTTGATGGTGATTGCTAATCGAACATTCTTTGTGTCCCCGTCGTCATTTATATACCCCCCTGTGCCCCCCGGCGTCCACGTTGTAGTTGTGTCCCTGTGTCCCGGTCGTCATTTATATTCCCTGTGTTCCGGTCGTCATTTGTGTCCCGGTGTCCCGGTCTGTATATACATTCGTTTTTGAATTGGTATATGATGAAATAAGTTTTTGAGTTTTTCCCCTTTTTTTCTTTTTAGTTTTTTTTTTGGTTTTTACTTTTTTTTTAGTTTTTTTAGTTTTTCTTTTTGTAGTTTTTACCTTTTAATTTTTTTTTATTTTTATTGTCATTTTTTTAGTTTTGTTTTTCTCCTTTATTTTTCAGTTTTTTTCCTTTTTTTATATTTTTTCTTTTTTAGTTTTTTAGCTTTTTTAATTTTTTTATTAGTTTTTACTTTTTTTTCTTTTTAGTTTTTTTTGTAGTTTTTACCTGTTTTTTAGTTTTTTTTAGTTTTTTTTACTTATTTCCTGGTTGTCAATTTATATTCCCTGTGTCCCGGTCGTCATTTGTGTCCCGGTGCTTTGTTGATGGTGATTGCTAATCGAACATTCTTTGTGTCCCGGTCGCTTTCTCTTTGAGTGTCCCGGTCGTCATTTATATTCCCTATGTCCCGGTGTCCCGGTCGTCATTTGTGTCCCGATGTCCCGGTCTGTAATTTCGTCAGTCGACAAACATGACGTCAGTCGACACACAAAAATGACGTCACTCGACACACACACAGACAACTTATTTTTATATATATATCTTCTTCTATATATATAAAAACTAGCTGTTGGGGTGGCGCTTCGCGCCACCCCAACACCTAGTTGGTGGGGCGCTTCGCGCCCCCAAGCCCCCCCGCGCGCGTAAGTCGTTACGCGCCATATTAGTTACGCGCCATTGTAGTTGTGTCCCTGTGTCCCACCTGTGAATAGAGATAGATATAAATATATGTTTTTAACTACGTAAAACATGCGAATATACAACATTCTTCGCTGTCTCATTGTCGGTGCATATAAATAGATTGTCAGGTTTACTGTCTCTTGAACATGCAACATATAATTGTCCATGGGAAAAACAATCCGTATTCAGATCTATACCTCATTATTCTAATGATGTGTCCCTGTGTCCCGGTCGTCATTTATATTCCCTGTGTCCCGGTCCTCATTTGTGTCCCGGTGTCCCAGTTTGTAATTTCTCTTTGAGTGTCCCGGTCGTCATTTATATTCCCTGTGTCCCGGTGTCCCGGTCGTCATTTGTGTCCCGGTGTCCCGGTCTGTAATTTCTATTCGAACAATCCCTGTGTCCCGGTCGTCATTTATATATCCCGCCTGTGCCCCCGGCGTCCCCGTTATAGTTGTGTCCCTGTGTCCCGGTCGTCATTTATATTCCTAATTTCATGACGTCAGCCGACACAGAAACATGACGTCACCTGATCCACAGATCCACAGACAGACAACTTATATATATATATATATTAATAAAAAGAAATAACTATTTTTGGATGCTGATCTCCCAACAACCCACAAAAAAAAGATTGTCAGATCACCGCTGAAGAGTCCTTCGATCACATGCACGTTTGCATATTTCAGTCCCATCATCAAAATTCATAATTGTACAGAGTGATGCAAAAGTATGCATATACTCCAAAAAAGACAGAAAACCCGTGAACATTTACTGCATTTAATATAGAAACAAAACCGATGTCGAATCGTCGCTATCGCCATCAAAATTGATTGATGACTTAGATCGTCCTTAGTTTTCTGTAAATATCATGAAAGAGGAATTTCAGTCTGTAATTTCGTCAGTCGAAAAAACGTTTCATTATCGCAATCCCATGTGCAAAAAACCAAATGATAAACTCAGCTGAAATCACGAACAGAAATGGGTAGAAACAATAGATTTGTAGAACAAGAAACAAGAAACAAGTAGAAACAAGAAAAAGAAATCAATAAAAAATCATATGTGAAGTAAAGAACGTCGAAATTACAAAAAAAAAGTTAGAATCTGGTCTGGTCCCTGATACGCATGCCAAATTTCATCGTCCTAGCTTATCTGGAAGTGCTTAAGCTAGCAAAACCGGGACTGACAGACCGACCGACACACCGACAGAATTTGCGATAGCTATATATCACTTGGTATACAAAGTGCCATATTGACCTTCAGTGCACTGACCTTCCTTATCGTTTTATTATATTTTTATTATTTGAAATTAGTTTTTATTTTCTTGTCCCCTGCTTTTTTAAAAAGTATTATACCTATTTTCTCTCATTATTATAAATTCTTTTAAATTCAAAGTGACTCAGACAGAAGGAAAAAAAAATTAGGCAGTACGGATTTTGACGACTTCCTTGCGACGCGGGGGATTGAACCGCTGACCTGTCGATCATGAGATCAGCGTTTATCCACCACGCTATCACAAGGTATGAGGATGTTTTATTTTTCTATTAGTTCACAAAGTTCAAAAAATTTCTATCCGAAAATTTATAATAGCTGATTTGTTTTTTCCTTTGGGAATGGGACTGAGAGTTAAGCAAAGCAATGGATTATTTTCCAATCATGAATTTGATAATTTTATTTTCTTCTTTACTTAGTTATGCTAGTTTTCTTAATATGTTTCTTTTGTTCTTCCATGTATGAATTATTTTGCGTTATCACTTTAATTCTGTTGATTTTTATATTTATATGGGTTGTCCCCTCCGCAATCCCTCGCTCTTTACGCTAAAGCTTTTAATTGTTTTAAAAAGCAGAATTGTGGAATATACAACATTCTTTGCTGTCCCATCGTCTGTGCATATAAATAGATTGTCAGGTTTACCGACTCTTGAACATGCAACTCATAATGGTCCATGGGAAAACAATCCGTATTCAGATCTATACCTCATGATTCTATTGATTGCCCTTGAGCTTTGTTGATGGTGATTGCTAATCGACCATTTCCTTTGTTGCCGTCGTCATTTATATATCCCCCTGTGCCCCTCGGCGTCCCCGTTGTAGTTGTGTCCCTGTGTCCGGGTCGTCATTTATATTCCCTGTGTCCCCGTCGTCATTTGTGTCCCGGTGTCCCAGTCTGTGATTTCTATTTGAGTGTCCCGGGCGTCATTTATATTCGTCAGGATATTGTAGGGCATCGTAGCATCGATGAGTTTAAGCAATTCTTGTCAACTGATTGTTTCGCCTATAAAGAATATTATCCCGAGGTAAGAACTGATCACCGACCACAACGATTGCCACTTTGTTGATAGTTGCGTATCAGGAGGCATCCACTCGATTGCTGTTTTTAAGCAGAAGCACTAAATTATTATTTTTGTGGAAAAGATGATATATAAAAATATATATATATATATTTTCTTTTTAGTTTTTTTGTAGTTTTTACCTTTTTTAGTTTTTTTCTTCTTTTGTATTAATGCTAAAGCCAAGGTTCAAACCTGGAGCCTCTCGGACCTAGAACCTGAAACATAACGCTTTACCAACTCAGCTACTTCGGCGTGAATACATTCGTTTTGAGCAGCTTCCTCGGGTGTTGCCATTGTTGTCCTGGTCGTCATTTATATTGCCTGTGTCCCGGTCGTCATTTGTGTCCCGGTAGCAAAAATGACGACAACTAACTTCATGACGCCAATCGACACAGAAACATGACGTCACCTGATCCACAGACAGACAACTTATTTTTATATATATAGATAGATATAATTCTAAAATTGTCAGGTAATTTTCTATTTTGAAATAAAAACTAAAAATTATTGCTCAGACAACATAAATATTTTTGATATTTACATAATAGCTTTAGTGGTTCTGGACTGAAAACTAAATATGCTAATCAAATTGGGAATTGCAATCTTTTTAGGTTGAAAAGGCAGATCCATTGGAATCGTGAGAATGCGTGGAATAAGAAAAGCCTCACCCTCAACAGGCCCTGTCAAGATTGTTGCCTCTATTACGTTATAACAGACATAACACGTCATTTGTGTCCCGGTCTGTAGTTTCGTTAGTCGACAAACATGACGTCAGACGACAAACAACTTCATGACGACATACAGCTCAATCCTTATAATGACGTCAGTCTACAAACATGACGTCAGTCGACACACAAACATATATATATAATGACGTCAGTCTACAAACATGACGTCAGTCGACACACAAACGTATATATATATATATTAATAAAAAGAAATAACTATTTTTGGATGCCGACACAGAAACATGACGTCACCTGATCCACAGATCCACAGACAGACAACTTATTTTTATATATATAGACTAGCTGTTGGGGTGGCGCTTCGCGGCACCCCAACACCTAGTTGGTGGGGTCGCTTCGCGCCCCCCCCCCAAGCCCCCCCCGCGCGCGTAAGTTTTCGGGTTTTGCCATTCTTTGCTGTCCCCTTGTCTGTGCATATAAATAGAATGTCAGGTTTAACGACTCTTGAACATGCAACATATAATGGTCCATGGGAAAACAATCCGTATTCAGATCTATACCTCATGATTCTAATGATTGCCCTTGAGCTTTGTTGATGGTGATTGCTAATCGACGATTCCCTGTGTCGCCATTGTCATTTATATATCCTCCTGAGCCCCCCAGCGTCCCTGTTGTAGTTGTGTCCCTGTGTCCCGGTCGTCATGTCCCAGTGTCCCGATCGTCATTTGTGTCCCGGTCTGTATATACATTCGTTTTTGAATTGGTCTTTTTTTAGGTTTTAGTTTTTTACCTTTTTTTTTAGTTTTTTTCCTTTTTTTAAGTTTTGTTTTTCTCCTTTATTTTCCTTTTTTTCCGTTTTCATTTTATTTTCTTTTTTAGTTTTTTTTTAGCTTTTTAGCTTTTTTAGTTTTTTATTAGATTTTGGTTTTTTTTCTTTTTTAGTTTTTTTGTAGTTTTTACCTTTTTCTTAGTTTTTAATTTTTTTTTACTTATGTCCTGGTCGTCATTTATACTCCCTGTGTCCCGGTCGTCACTTGTGTCCCGGTGCTTTGTTGATGGTGATTGCTAATCGAACATTCCTTGTGTTCCGGTCGTCATTTATATTCCCTATGTGCCGGTGTCCCGGTCGTCATTTGTGTCCCGATGTCCCGGTCTGTAATTTCGTCAGTCGAAAACATGACGTCAGCCGACACAGAAACATGACGTCACCTGATCCATCCATCCACAGACAGACAGACAACTTATTTTTATATAATATATATATATAGATAGATAGAAGATAAGTTGTCTGTGGATGTGTGGGTCTGCCTGTCGGGTGACGTCATGTTTGTGTGTTGACTGACGTCATGAAGTTAGTTGTCGTCATTTTTGTTATGATGGTGACGTCATTAAAGATATTTAAGACATGCGTTCACGTAGAAATCTATTAATGTTTAACTGTAAAATGACTGATGAACTTACAATGGCAACAGCCGAGGAAGATGCTCAAAGAGTCTATGCCAAAAAACTTGCTGCTGATAGAGAAATTAAGAAAAGAAAGCGTGCCGAGGAATCAAAAGAACAGCAAGGAAACAGGCTTGAGGCTGATAGAGAAAGTAAGAAAAGAAAGCGTGCCGAGGAATCAAAAGAGCAGCAAGGAAACAGGCTTGAGGCTAATAGAGAAAGAAAGAACAGAAAGCGTGCCGAGGAACTACCAGAGCAACGCGAAACCAGACTTGCTGCTAAAAGAGAAAGTGAAAAAAGAAGGCGTGCCGAGGAACTACCAGAGCAACATGAAATCAGACTTGCTGCTAAAAGAGAAAGTGAAAAAGGAAGGCATGTCGAGGAACTACCAGAGCAACATGAAACCAGACTTGCTGCTAAAAGAGAAAGTGAAAAAAGAAGGCGTGTCGAGGAATCACAAGAACAGCAAGAAATCAGGCGTGCTGCTGATAGAGAAAGTAAGAAAAGAAAGCGTGCCGAGGAATCAGAGCAACCTGAAAGTTATCGCCTGGCATTCAGGTACAGCCCAGTCGATGATTATAGCTTGAGTAGATTTGTTCAAATCGGGACTATGTCTAAAATTTGTCCCTATTGCAAGGCCTTGAAATTCAATGGTGAAACAATGGGAATGTGCTGCGCCTCAGGAAAAGTTAAACTTCCTCCATTGGCTGCACCACCAGAGCCATTGAAGACTTTCCTTACTGGAACTACGTCAGAATCTAAGCGTTTTTTGTCACAAATCAGAAAATATAACTCATGTATCCAAATGACGTCGTTTGGAGCCCAAATCGAAAATCCAGATCAATTTATGTCTACTTTCAAAGTAAAAGGGCAAATTTATCATAGATCAGGGTCGCTTCTACCATTCTCAGGCGAGAATCATAAATTTTTACAATTGTACTTCATCAGTGATAGAAATTCTGAATTGAATGCACGTTGCGAAATTTCTCCCAACGTTGAAAGGACAATCGTTTCCCATTTGCAACATCTTTTCCACGAAAATAATAATTTAGTGCGTCTGTTCAAAACAGCCATCGATTTAATGCCTACTGATACGCATAAAATTGCTATTTCCGCTGACAAAACGCCTCCTGGCCAACATGTGCGTAGATACAATGCTCCAACTATCGACGAAGTGGCAATCGTTATGGTCGGTGATCAGTTTTTACCTCGATATATTATTCTTCATAAGCGAAACGCTCAGTTGTTAAGAATTGCTGAAACTCATCGATGCTACGATGCCCTACAATATCCTATCATTTTTTGGGATGGAGCCGACGGCTATCACTTTAATATTAAATTGATGAATCCAGCCACTAACAAAGAAATGAATAAGAAATGCAGTGCAATGCATTATTATTCCTATTGACTAATGATTCGGCAGGATGAAGAAAATTATATTTTAAAATGCCGTCAATTGTTTCACCAATTCGTCGTTGATATGTATGCTAAAATTGAATCAGAACGTTTGCTATATATCCGCCTGAATCAGACCAAGCTCCGCTCTGGACAATACATTCATTTGCCAGATGCAGTTATAAATGACGGTAATACCACAAACGTTGGAAGATTAACAATTTTACCTTCGTCATATGCTGGCAGTCCCCGTCATATGCATGAATATGCTCAAGATGCTATTTTGTATGTTCGTCTCTATGGTCGTCCAGATTTATTTATTACATTTACATGTAATCAATCTTGGGACGAGATACTGCAGCTTTTACTTCAAGGACAATCATAACTGATAAACTACATAGTAAATTTTGAAGTGTTTGGGTCAGTGCGATGCTGGATGTACTCAGTGGAATGGCAAAAACGAGGTTTGCCTCACGCACATATACTAATCTGGCTACATAAAAAAATTACTTCGAACGAAATTGATGATGTGATTTCCGCTGATTGATGAAAATGTCGATAAGGGGTTACATGATATTATTGTAAAAAATATGATACATGGACCTTGCGGTGCACTGAACGAAAATTCACCATGCGTGGCCAAAGGAAGGTGCACAAAGCAATATCCTCGACTTTTAGTATCCAACACAATTACTGGCAATGATTGTTACCCACAATATAGAAGAAAATCTACTGAAGATGGCGGTAAAACAGCAATAATAAAGAAGCGTAACGGTACCACCATCGAAGTAGATAACCAGTGGGTTGTTCCATATTCCCCATTATTATCAAAAACATTTAATGCACACATAAACGTTGAATACTGTAACTCCGTAAAGGCAATCAAATACATATGTAAATACGTCAACAAAGGCAGTGACATGGCAGTTTTTGGCTTGCAGCCCGGAATCAAAGATATTGACGAAATCGTACAATATCAGGCTGGAAGATACTTGAGCAGTAATGAAGCTGTTTGGCGAATTCTTTCATTTCCGATACATTAACGTAGTCCAGCTGTTGTTCATTTAGCGGTACATTTACAGAATGGTCAACGTGTTTATTTCTCGGAAACCAACGTGCAACAAAGAGCCCTGAATCCACCGGATACAAAGTTAACCGGTTTCTTTTCGCTTTGCAAAAATGATTCTTTTGCAAAAAAACTGCTGTATACTGAAGTGCCTTCGTATTACACGTGGAATACTAAAAATAAAGGATTTGAACTTCGAAAACAGGGTAAGTCAGTCGACGGCCAACCTACCATCTTCAAATATACCACGATAGGAAGACTCTACGCCGTTCACCCCAATCAACATGAATGCTTCTTTCTACGCCTGCTTTTGGTGAATGTACCCGGTCCGACATCCTTTGAGTATTTGAGAACTGTAAACGGTACTATACATGACACTTACCGTAGTGTATGCCAAGCTCTGAATTTATTGGAGAATGACCAACACTGGGATAACTGCATCAATGACGCGTGCGAAACGTCAACCCCAAGTCAAGTTCGTGCATTGTTTGGCATCATTTTAACAACTTGCTCTCCATCAGCTCCTACAGAGTTATGGGAAAAATATAAGTCAAAAATGTCCGAAGATATACTCCGTCGAAAACAGTTAGAGACGTCAGATATGAGTTTTGATTTTACATCAGGAAATTTATAACTACACTAGTTATTATAGAAGATTTGTGCGTACGTATGACAAACAAACCTCTTCAGGATTTGGGAATGCCTTCACCTAACCGTATCGCTGCTGTTTCGACATGTGTAGAATTGGATCGTGAACAAAGTTACAGTACGAGTGATCTATTGTCGTATGTACAAAATAACATTTCCAAGTTAATGTCGGAACCAAAAGACATTTACGATACGATAATGCATTGTGTCGATAACAACGTTGGAGAAATTTTCTTTTTGGATGCGCCAGGAGGTACTGGTAAAACGTTTGTGATAAAACTGATTCTGGCATCAATTCGATCAAAAAATGATATAGCGTTGGCAATTGCGTCGTCCGGAATAGCCGCAACATTGCTGCCTGGTGGAAGAACTGCTCATTCCGCTTTGAAATTGCCTCTGAATTTGCATTCTACAGAAACTCCCACGTGCAATATTTCCGAATCATCTGGGATGGGTAAAGTATTGCAGCAATGCAAACTTATTATTGGGGATGAGTGCACAATGGCACACAAAAAATCGCTCGAGGCTCTGGATCAATGCTTGAAAGATTGGCGAGGGAAGTTGAAACCCTTTGGCAGTACATCAATATTGCTTGCGGGAGATTTCAGGCAAACATTACCTATAATACCTAGATCAACTCCTGCAGACGAAATGAATGCTTGCCTGAAAAATTCTAATTTATGGACACACGTAAAAACATTAGAATTAACTACAAATATGCGTGTCCGATTGCAAAACGATGACTCTAGTCAAACATTTTCAGATCAATTGCTGGCAATTGGAAACGGAAAGCTCCGTGTAAACTCAATTTCAGGACGTATACAACTACCTGCTGATTTCTGTAATTTAGTGACGTCCAAAAATGAATTGATTGAAAAAGTATTTCCGAATATTCTAAACAATTATAAAAATAATAAATGGCTAAGTGAAAGAGCGATTCTCGCACCCAAAAATATAGACGTCCACGAAATCAACAATATTGTTTTGACCAAGATTCGAGACCAGGCAGTCCTTTACAAGTCAGTCGACGCAGTTTTGGAACCAAATGAAGCGGTTAATTATCCATCTGAATTTTTAAATTCCGTGGATCTTTCAGGGTTTCCACCACACGTGCTACAACTAAAAATAGGCGTACCAATAATACTTTTAAGAAATATCAACCCACCAAAGCTATGCAATGGCACGCGACTTGCCGTAAAAAAAAACAATGGAAAACCTAATAGAGGCCACAATCTTGACAGGGCCTTTTGAGGGTGAGGCTGTTCTTATTCCTCGCATTCCCATGATTCCAACGGATCTGCCTTTTATATTTAAAAGATTGCAATTCCCAATTCGATTAGCATTTGCAATCACCATTAACAAAGCTCAAGGTCAATCATTAGAAAAATGTGGAATAGATCTTAATACTGATTGTTTTTCCCATGGACAATTGTACGTTGCATGTTCGAGGGTCGGTAAACCTGATAATCTATTTATATGCAGCGACAATTGGACAGCGAAGAATGTTGTATATTCGCAAGTTTTACGCAGTTAATTTGTATTGTATCTATCTATCTATCTATCTATATAAGAACGAGTTGTGTGTATGCATGTTTGTTTGTTTGTAAAAAGAGCGTTTGCATATGACGTCATTATTAGTACATAAGGCTTTGTTTATGCACAGACAACGGGAAAGCCAAGAATGTTGTATATTCGCAAGTTTTACGTAGTTTGAAACAAATATATAAATCTATCTATATTCACAGGTGGGACACAGGGACACAACTACAATGGCGCGTAATTAATATGGCGTGTAACGACTTACGCGCGCGGGGGGCTTGGGGGGTGCGAAGCGCCCCACCAACTAGGTGTTGGGGTGGCGCTAAGCGCCACCCCAACAGCTAGTATATATATATATATATATATATATATATATAGATATATATATATATATATATATATATATATATATATATATATATATATATATATATATATATATATATATATATATGTTATATTATTATAGCGCCACCCCAACAGCTAGTATATATATATATATATATATATATATATATATATATATATATATATATATATATATATATATATATATGTTATATTATTACATTAAAAAATATAATAAACTAGCTGTTGGGGTGGCGCTTCGTGCCACCCCAATACCTAGTTGGTGGGGTGCTTCGCGCCCCCCAAGCCCCCCCGCGTGCGTAAGTCGTTACGCGCCATATTAATTACGTGCCATTGTAGCTGTGTCCCACCTGTGAATAGAGATAGATATAAATATATATTTTTAACTACGTAAAACATGCGAATATACAACATTCTTCGCTGTCCCATTGTCTGTGCATATAAATAGCATTTATATTCCCTATGTCCCGGTCGTCATTTGTGTCCTGGTGTCCCAGTTTGTAATTTCTCTTTGAGTGTCCCGGTCGTCATTTATATTCCCTGTGTCCCGGTCGTCGTTTGTGTCCCGGTGTCCCGGTCTGTAATTTCTATTCAAACAATCCCTGCGTCTCAGTCGTCAATTATATATCCCGCCTTTGCCCCCGGCGTCCCCGTTGTAGTTGTGTCCCTGCGTCCCGGTCGTCATTTATATTCCCGGTCGTGATTTGTGTCCGGGTGTCCCAGTCTGTAATTTTTCTTTGAGGTTCCGGTCGTCATTTATATTCCCTCTGTGTCGGTCGTCATTTGTGTCCCGGTCTGTAATTTATCTTTGAGTGTTTTTTCTTTTTAGTTTTTTACATTTTTTCAGTTTTTTTTCTTCTTTATTTTTCAGCGTCACTATGAAGTCCATATCGCCGAACCTTTGTAATTAACTTAAATCTGGTAGGCATTGATGACCTTATCCAAGTCAAAATCCCAAACCCAATCATCATCGCTATCATTTTCAGTTTTGATATGTTTTGACTCTCGCTTTCCAGGTGGATTTTCATCTAACTGCGCGGTTTTGTGTTCTTTAGCCGTAAGCCTGTTTTCTTGCTGTTCTTGTGATTCCTCGGCACGCTTTCTTTTCTTACTTTCTCCATCAGCTGCATGCCTGTTTTCTTGCTGTTCTTGTGATTCCTCGGCACGCTTTCTTTTCTTACTTTCTCTATCAGCAGCAAGTTTTTTGGCATAGACTCTTTGAGCAGCTTCCTCGGCTGTTGGCATTGTAGGTTCTTCAGTCATTTTACAATTAAACATTTTTCCGTGAACGCATGTCTTAAATACCATTAATGACGTCACCGTCATAACAAAAATGACGACAACTAACTTCATGACGTCAGTCGACACAGACACATGACGTCACCTGACAGACAGACACACAGACAGACAACTTATTTTTATATATATTGATTAATTAATTCATATTTGAATAATATGATACATATTAATGAATGATATTACATCTGATTGTAAATTCATATAAGGTCGTTTAGGATTTATCAAAGGATAAGTTGTAGAGATGAATTCCATTTACTCTACATACAAGAAACTTTACATACAATGAAAGTCCAAACATTTCAAATTTATGTGGAGCATTTGTCCTTGATCCAATGGCACTAGAACTTTTTTTTTTTATAAAAGCCAATGCTAACTGTAAAGGAATTTCACTATTGATAAATGACGAATCGGTTTAGGTACATGTACCCGTAGCAATATGTTGTTGATCCGGGATTGTTTGAGGAACCAGCAGTATGATATTATTTCCACTAACTCTTAGTTTTCAGTTGCCAAAGCAACAGAACTCATAACCTGCTGTTTTCGTACAAGAAGTATTGCTGAGGTGAGAGAGGTTACATCAGGCGCTTTGCTGAGTACTTTTTGCAAAATAAAATTGGATGGAGCAAGTTTTAACTTTATATCAATCTTAACATTGGGAGGCCACCATTGAGGTATATTAAATATATCATGACTTATTTCTCCAACCAAGTGTAAATCTTTAGTTGTCAAATCTCTTAAGTATATTGGTAGTGTCAGTGTCCGTTTTATTTTCATATCTAATAGCCAAACCTCTCAAATGCATATGCGACATGCATCAACAGGAATTGTATATAACGTGCACAATTTGAAAGTTTTTTGATTGTCCTCATCAACGTTCCATTTATGTAGACACTGATTTGTCCAAATAAATTGTGTAGTACACAATTTTCATAGATTAACACCTTGGCTGTTCTTGGTTTTTTGTTGGTAGATTTCTTTACAATCACATGCAAATCTATAAATATGGGAGTCAAATTTGTGAAATAATCTTCACTGGAATAAATTTGAAAGTGTACGTTTTCAGACTCCTAGTAACCATATTTTACACTCACATCAACATTTTCCGCGTTGAAAAGATTTAGATATTTAGAAAGTAAATACTTTTCCGATCTAACAATTTTTAGTTTTTTCTCCTTTTCTTCTTTTTCAAGTGTGATGTTTTACGCTTCAGGCGTGACATAAGACTGAAGAGTGATGAGGTTTTCTCGCCCTTTTTAAACTTTTTCTGCTTTGGTGTGATCTCAATAATATTTTGTGAAAGACTTTCTTTGAAATCCTTCCCAGAGCCCCAATTGTGTAGTGTAGATGACGCTGAATCTGTTGCAACCAAAGTAATATATTTTTTAGTCAGGGATAGTGCAGAACGAAACAACTCAGCAAACCAATTGCCGAGAACGTTACTGGACCCTGACGAACGAACCCTGTAATAGTAAATTCCATGAACTATAGACTCCCCCCTGCATGGATCTCTCTACGAATAAATGCTGGTCCACGTTGGTGATCAAACCTTTTTTTCATTGCTGGTTTTTAAAATTAAATCCATCACCCGATGAGGAGTTTAAAAATAATACCCCAAAATCCAACCCAAATTCTTCGTATATTTTATCCTTGTTTTACAGACTATCCAAGAACGTAAATACGTCACTTGCCTGGTACATTTTATAGTAATCCTCCCCATTTTTACACCACCCCCTCCCTTGACCCAATCTTTTCTACAAAAGTCATAGTCGGCAGTGGTGCATTGGCGATCGTTAAGGGAATCATAAAACGCTTTGATGGGTGGTAATTTTTCATCAAGTAGCCTTTTGGTGGAGTTGTAATACTCATACGGGTATATACCTTTACACGTCAATAAATTATACATTTCATCATCTTTGATAGGGCTGTGTGAGGAGGGGGAAACTGTTAAAATCGTCACTATTTTGTACTTGATTAAGGATTTGGCTTAAGGATTTGGGGAAAAATTATAGGAATCTAGAAAACGAATTTTATTCAATTATGTATTTTTATTTTCTACTGTTTTACATGATTTCTAAGAACAACAACTTTTCAGATGATTTGAGTATGATCGTAAATGAAAAAAAACTATCTACCCATGTCTCATCTACAACTTCACCTTTCTGCAAACTTGCCAATGCTAGCAATATGTATTTTAAATTATAGTTGGAATTTTGCATGTAAACCGGTGGAAAGTATTGCTGCTTAACTTATAAATTACAAGATTTGTGTTTCACCTCCCGAAAGGCACTACTTCCGATAAAAAAAGGATTGCTTAATGGTCAACATTGCGGACTGACATTTCCCCATTACCCTCAACAACTTTGCCCTTACATAACCAACACATTTCTTTATTTTTAATTGCCAATTCGTCTTCTGGTGATAGAGTCATTTTATTGGTTATGTTGGGCAGCGGTAAAACTGACTTATTAGCTGTTTTAATAAGTACAACAATAGCTCTGCCCACACAATCTTCCCCAACCAATGTATCAAATACCTCTACCGATTGCATGGTATTACTCGAGTCTCTTTGATCATGCCCAGAAGAGACCGCAATGCCTTCATGTTATTTAATACGATTCGAGTTTGATGGATCGTACACGTCCCTGAGTTTGTCTTTGATATCTAATGCCAGCTTGTCACTCTGCAAAAGCCAAATCTGAAAATGTTTGAAACGCAAGATGGCATTTTTGCCCGAAACCGTTTCCGCGGACTGGTACCCATGATGCTTACAGTGCCTCAAGTCATCTTTCAATTTTAATTCTGTATAGGAAATAAATGTTCAATTGCATCAGAATCACTGGTAGGCTCGTAAAGTATCATACCCAGTGTTTCACCGATTCAAGGGAAGGAGCCCTCACTGTATATAAAACACTATTTTTTTTTATCTTTAAGTTCACCCTTCTGATATTCTGTGTCATATTGCAAAACTGTAACACCGATTTTTAAATACTCATGTGCCCTCTCAGAAATATCGCTCCCGTTAAGTGTTACCGGATTTTGTCCCTTTAAACAGTTGAAATCTACTTTGGGAAACTATCCCCATCCCGCCCCTATTAACTGCCAAATCATTCAAATGTTTCTTAGTGACATCCATCGCCTTTGATTTCTGCCCTGCAACAAGGACTGCATTCTTGAATTACTGAAGTTCTGTGTCGGAACAAAGTGTTGTACGCCTCCACACGCCGTTAAATCTGCATTATTTTTTGCACCCCTTTATTCATTCCACCTCTTAGGACAAATTCTTTTTTAAGTTTTGTGACATTAACATATATTTTTGATAAATAAAACTACGACCCACTAATTTTCATTATGATTTTCCACCCTACTAAAAACACTTCCCATCCACATAAAAAAAAAACGCCCTCAAAATTGTATAAATCTGGGGGAAGCGTCTGTATTTCCGTTTTCAGGTAATGTGAGTACACCTCACCCGACTTCATTTAAATTTTTTTTTTGAGCAATGGATGCTTTACCACTGTCCTGCCTGCCTCTTGAATCTGTTTTTCAGAAATTGCCTGAATTCGGCTGACATTGGAGGTTGACATGTCTACTGGACGCGTATGGATACTACCACTTGTAAGAGTATTAAATTGGTCTTCAAACTCAGCTCTGAAGACATAAATATTGTGCAAAGCAAAGTTTGCTAAATGAAACTCATTTAAAACAGGGGATGATTCGGCACCACTTTGTCTTGGTTCCGCCGTATCACTGTCACTGTGAGGGGCGGATAATTGATCTTCTAGCACCCTCTCGACCTCGATAGATGGCACTTGGTCTAACAGACTATCTAAAAGTTACGCATTGAGGCCGAGATCGCTCACGAAACTGTCTGGATCAAAGTTTAAGGAACTTATACTAATAGGGCTCACCCCCGCACTATAATCCCCGCTCATGTTTATTTTCCACTGGGACTCTAAATGAATTTTTTGATGAAATTGGACTGTTGATAAAGATTTGTGAACCTAAAAAATAATAAGAGCTTATTCGCTCATTGAAACACTCTTGATTTCATCCTGATAAAGAATTTGAAAGAGAATATATTAGTTAGTTTTTTTAAGTTGAGAGGCTTGCTTTTACTTAAGAGTGAATTTTAAGAGCTAGAAGGAACCCACTACCACCAATAGTTGCAATGACCAAAAATTATTCGATAAATGGACCCCCCAAAGTGACGCTTAGGATGTGTTGAGACCACACTACCAACTAATGGTTTAATGATCAGAAATCATTCCATAAATGGACTCCTAAAGTGACCCTTCCAGTCCATAGATCTTTTACTACTAGTTAAGAATTTAAGACCAGCAATTACCCCATAAATGTGAGTTGAGTACCCCTCTTTACACCTCAGCTACTATAATATTCTAAAGAATCTTAATAAAAGATACTGAGAAGATTTTTGAAAAAAAGAATAAGAAAAAAATTTCTTTTTGCTTATCATTGTGAAATGATTTTATTAGCCTGTAAAGAAAGCTATTTTTTTAGGATGGAACACTTCCATTAACCCTCCCCCCACAGAGGTAGCAAACAAGGCTCCCAACATCCTAGTTATTTTCCAATGCTGAAAAACATTACGTTTTTTTTTACCACCAATACATAAACTTTTGAAAAATATGTCTATAATTTTACTAACGATAGAGTCGGCATCTTGTTTGGTGATTCCCTCGTGCTGAGGGGCTGAAATGCTGGCATTCTGCCTGCTTCTTTGTGGGGGGCACGGAAGGATCGGAAACTAGTGCCATGAGAGTCGAGAGCCGAAGGGGTAGCATTCTTTCCCTCTAATCGGTTTGCGTCTTGGCTGCACGCTTGGAACAGCTTCCGTCCTCATCCTCTTGCTGGAGGGGGGGGGGTGAGGAAGCTCAGAATTTCCCTGAAAAAGAAATTAAATTTTAATTTTTTCATGTAGTAAAAAATACATCTTATTTGATAATTTTGGTAATAAGGTTTCATAAATAGGACTACATGTGGGCTAAATACACGAAAATATACGAGCATTTAAGTAGCATGGAATTTAACATTCAAAAATGACCCCTTCTGCTCCACCAACCTTGACGAGGCCCTAAAGAAAATGCCGTATTGATACGGAAGTATTGGGGCAAACATTAGCAAATGAAGTGAAACCCTAGGGTTAGCAAGTGGAACTTAAACTTTAATTGGGAATAAATGGACTTTTTAACCTTAGTAAGGGGGTAGGCTAAAATGGGATATTTAACGGAAAAATTTGAATTAGCGAATATCACAGACCATAAATATTTTCTTTGCATTTTTGTTTTTTCTATAATGTAGTAAATGATAAACATTCTTTACACTTGAGTAAAGCAAAACAAAAATTAAAAAAAGTTTTTAATGAAGAGTATTTAATTGTAATAGAAGAACATTCTAAAAAAAGAATAAAATCGAGTTTAATAAGCTATGAATAATCGAAAAATATGGCTTCAAATACCCTTCTAGGACAAGTCTATAGATCCATCACTGAAACTCAAAAACCTAACTCCTTTTCAAGATCGTAAAAAGTAGCTAAAGTAGAATTTTTTGGGAGGTTTATCCTACATTGTTTATGACAAACATGTGTAATAATAGACTACTCTACAGGGAGACAGCCACCGAATCAATAAAATAAGTTTAGGGTTACATTTCACCCTATTAAGCGAGGAGGGCTCTCTCAAAATAATTCAATTTTATTGTCAAAAAGACACTTGTTTGCTATTTTTAATTACTATAAAGAAGGAATATTATCCCTGCTCTCATTTAATGTGTAAATAAGTTACAGTAGGTATCTGGTTTATTATAGAATTTAATTTGTTTAGGCGGATATTTTCCAGACGAGAGCAGCTGCTATAAAAGCGAGTCTTTTCGTCCAATTCTTTAACGGTATGTATATTTGATACCTGTCCTACGGTAACTATTTGTGATCTGCCTGGTGGGGTTGTGTGTTAATTGAGAGTTTAATTTAGCAGACAGCGGGATGGCCCTCCCTTATGCAAGGCTGGCTGTTCGCTGGTAGCTAACCCTTACCTGATGCGGAGTATAATTAAAGGTTAGCACAAGTATCTGTTTATCACTTTTTACCCACCTGCTAGAATATGGTTCAAAGTGGTTTAATATGGAACATGAATTTAGTGATAAAATTAAGGCCATTACTTCTCCGATGAAACTTTTCTATGAGGGCAGGGGTTAGGGTTTACTTTTTTATCTAATATAGGGAGTTATATCAGCTCAAGTTTGGGTATGCCCCTCAATTTTTTTGTGGGGGAGGAAGGTATAAGCAGAGGCTTACTTTTTGGCATCTTTGAGACATAATCATTTTTTTTTAATCAAGTGATATCTTTAAAACCTAATACAAGGCTGATGAATTTCCATTTTAGTGCCCGTTTTTGTATGCTTCAGGGACAACAGAAAAACGGGACATTGATTATACCTGGGCCCGTTAGCAGAATAGGAATCAATAGCGAATCATGTGACGGTTCTGTTTTTGGTGAAATAGCGGTACACCCTTCGTTTGTCGTGCTAGTAGAATAACATGCCTCTGTTCCTAGAAGATCAATAGATATCTAGACTCTATAATGGTTCTGGACATAGATAATCGTGGAAAAAATCCCTGTTTGCTAACACGAAAAGGCTATTTGTGTGTGAAGCATGAAAATACTGGGTGATGAACATGTGGGATCATGTCTTTACTGGAGCCCCTGAAGAGTTTTCTCTGGCCTCCGTGGGTTTTTTAAGAAACATACTATTATGTAACATTTGTGTAACTAAACAAACCCTATTACATAGCAACCAAAGAAATTCTGAAGTAAAGAAACCACGGCCCTCGTGGGCTTTTAAACGCTCAAAGAAAGAACTCTCCTTATTACATAACAGACACCTACATCTTTTAGAAAAACATTCCCTATTACGCAACATGTACCTGCGTCTTGAAGAAAACTAAGAACACTTGCGTCTTTAAGGAATCGACGTTAATCTTCTTCGTCATCTTAATCATTAAAGGAAGAAAGGAGTAGTGGCTATGAGGCTTCTGGCAAGCAGAGGGGCCTCACTACTATTAACTCGCATCGCTCCTTACGTTCGTTACCACGAACTGTTTTGAAAGCAATTGCTAATTGTTCTAGACTGTTACAAAGCGTTAGAAAAATTATAGAATTAAGGAAAATTTTGTCTAATTAAAGGTGCTAGCATAAACAAAAATAAAGGAGATTACAGGTTAGATCCCATCTACTATAGTCTATTTATAAATAAAACTGTGACCCCTTTTAATCCTTATAAAGAAGAAAATGTAAGTTCATAAAGTCAACACAATGAAGAATAAAATATTTTTAAGAGAAGTATATTAGCCACAGCAAAATATTTTGTTAAATAATTTATTTTGTATATGAACAGATTTCAGTTTACCATTAAGCGGACTATAAGGAGGATAATTGAAAAAAGGAGACTTTAATAGGTTCATCAAAATATGGTTAATGGGCTATATTTCGGTCGATAGGCCAGTTCACCAGAAACTAGCTAACTTTTTTTTTTGCTTGTCTGCTGATAATTTGACTAACTTTGACTTTGCAGTTACTGCCTCATTAATTGCGATTCCCTCCGAGTCAAGCAGCTTTATATGCAGTCATGAGACAAGAATCTATTGGGACAACTAAATTGTTTTAATTTTTAAATTTATACTATGACTATGTTAGTAAAAGACGAAGCAAGGACCTTGTCAAAAATGAATTTTAATGATGTTATTTCAAATGGAGCATCAAAAATGATGCTAAAGGATTTGCTCCTGATAGCTTTTCCCCTCCAATCATTGATTTATTCTGAAAAAAAAACACCCTCGCAGTGGCGTGATGTATATGAAACTTTTAGGAATTAACTTTTAATAACTGTAAGTCCATAGAAGATGTTTTACGTTTATTGGGGCATTTCAATCCCTTTCCAGTGTAATCGATAATAGATCTTGTGAATATATTTTTTTTGCTAATTTATCTTACTTTTTGTGTTTTTACATTTAATGACAATGCATTACTGACTAATTTACTAATAGAACATGTATACTAAGACGAATCTTTTAATTTTTAAATCATGTTATGTTTTGTTTAACATCTATTTTTGTTTTAATAGGACATATATAGAAGTCTGCAAGGAATGGATCGTAAACGTTGAAAATGCGAGTGCAATCCATAAATGTGATATATAAGCTGATTTTTCTTGTCGGAATTTTGATATTCCTTCCCACGAATACAGAGGCTTCAGCTGGTGATAGAACACAGGCATTTCAAGACTGTTTGTATTTTTGTCGGAGAAATAATTGTACTGCTGACACAGGTATGTATTCTTTTTCTTTTTTAATTATATTGAGTAATAATAAAAAAAGATACCTTTGTCTGCTTTTACCAAGTAATCTGGATACAAATTGAAATGGTATTTTTCCGGACTCATTAACTTCCAACCAGGTAAACTAAATTATGTAAAGCTTTTGCTAAATTATTTTTGGTGCAAGATTTGATAGCTCTAATCTAAAAGAATACCTACAGATTTTGGCTCGGTAGCTTTTCGGCTGTATTTTGGTCAAAATTGCTATTTTGTGGCACAAAATGGTATTAATCTTTGCTTTTCTTTTTTTTTAATTTCCTTTTTTCTTAGATAGAGTACGTTAAAAAGAGAACAGAAATTAAAATTGACGATGGAATCAAATTTAAGATGCAGAAAATACTACAAATTTAAAATGCTTCCTCCCTCTAAAGGCTAGGACGCCATTGACTCTTTGGTCAAAACTATGCGTATTTTGAACAGTGTTGTCTTTCATCATTACATCTGAAAATAGAAATACTCTTCAAATTTCTTGAACACGAAAGGACACTCTTTCTAAAACAAGTGCGTTTTTTTGTAGCTACTTAGTTTTACCATTTCACCAGAGAAGTGTCTTTTTAATCCCCTTATTGATTCCTGTTGCTTGGTTAAAATAATCGTTTTCAATTTATGTGAAAAGTAAAAAAAAATCCTGTGTTTGCCTACAATTTCCAAATATTATTATGTAATTAATGTGTCATTCCTAATTTAATTTACTAGCCAAAATATCGACAAGCCTTGCTATTTTGCATATATGCTTTTAGAAATGCTTCTAAGCAACAATTAGAAGAGTTTAAACATACATTTTGGGGCGGAAAGAGACTCTTAAAACTTGTCATAGGTTTGCAACAAATTCCAGGGTACAAATAGTATTGTTTTTTCTATATTTGTCAGTGCTATCAGGATAACCGAAAGATGTGATTGAGTTGGCTATTTTCATGTTTCTATTATTATAAAGAAAGTTTAGAATCTTATTTGCATGTGTGTTTGGAAATATACATCAGAAGTAGAGGTTCAAGTTGTCTTCTGTTGATGCAGACACAATGAGATGATTTCTCTTATTTCTTTGAATTCCAGATGGTGTTACACATTATGATCGAGTTCAGCCCTTTTATCTAAAAGTTCTCCAGTGGGACTGTGAAGAGGAATGCAAGTATTTTTGTATGTGGTACACTCTTGATAGATTTGCAAAGGGAAGCTATTGGGTTCCTCAATTCTATGGAAAGGTAAAGATTCAATGTATCTTACTAGCTTAGAAAGCTGTAACCTCTATTGCTAGACAGTTAAGCTTTAAGCTAAAGTTGTTTGTAATAGATATATTTTTTTTCATGGCATCATAATAGGAAAAAAGATGTGTTTAAGTGTGTGATACATATACAGAAAGACACACAAATACCCTTAAACATAGGCACAGACAGTCTATGTGTGTGTTTGCGCGTGTGTGTGCGTGCTTGTGTACTCTGCCGGTACAATAGGTGGAAATAATCAAAGTTTTTTAGGGAGGAGTGGGAGCGAAATTAGGGATCTTTTAAGAAGCGAAGACTGAGTCGAAAAACAGAATACACATGTAATACCTTTATAATTTTCTTGGGGGATTGCGTACTCCCTCCCGTATGTTGTTTGTAAATGTGCGGTATTATTCTGAAATCTTTCCTTTTAATCTTATCAGCTATTGCTCAAGAGCCATGAGTATTCTAGGCTTTTCCTTGATTAGTTGTTCTGTACCACCATTTCTTGACGGAAATCATCCAAGAAAAATCTGAGTGCAAAATTCAAAGTGTGACTTTGTTATTGTTATTATTTTTTGTTTTCTGAAAACACTATGACCCTAGTTTAATTTGATTCTAATGCTTACGTGCACTATTTATTGCCTAGCTACTATCTTCAAAATAATTGCAGAAAAACGTTATTGCAGATATAAGACTTCCCTTCGAAATTCGCGTTCATTAATTTGTTTAATCGGTTGGTGGGCCGTAATCTCATACCATCAAGGATTCACGGGAATCCAAGAAAAGTTATAGGGAGGGGTGGGACGCTTTGCATACAAAGATTTATAGGCTTTAATCCCCCAGAATTTATACCTCATAGTGTCTTTTCTAATTACAATTGTGAAGACAGGTCTCTAAAACACCCCAGATGGAGATTCATCCTCTTGAGATGGCTTCAGTAATTTGACGTTTGCAAGATGACTTTTTCGTCCAAATTATCGAAACTAGGCATTTCAGATCAGTTAATTACCTCCTATCTTCACTTTTATGTTTGTTTCTCAACAGAGTTGGATCTGCTATGTCTCCTTTTATAGCTTTCAGTAATAGTTTTATTCAAAAACAAACCTTATCTTTTAAAACAAAGTTGTTCTAGCTGTATCAGTTAAACTGCATCATCTGACTAATTTTCGCATTTTTTAGCTATTTTTCCTGTATTACGGTATCTACCAAATTTATATAGTCCTGTGTCTATGTTTTGTTTTGTGGATATTTCATAAAACAGGAAAGGAATATGGTACGGCGTTTATTTTCTTTTTTAAATATCAGGTTTTCGGTGTTCGAGAATGCCATCAAATCTACCATAATGATGGCTCCTTCATCCGCTTTGAATATGGAATATTGTAATCTATATATATATGTTAATTTATTCTCTTCGTCTCCTTTAGCATGCCCCTTTTGTTATCTAATCACCATCGCCGGATCGCGAAAGAACTGTATAGAATTCCAAATATATTTTTAATTAGAAATTAATTGTATTTAATAACCAACTTTCAAGGTTTTCCCCTCAGTAATTCAGTATTCAGTTGACTGCCTATTTGTAAATGTTATATTCATTGTATTTTTGTCAATCAGTAAATCAATTTACTAATACTAAAACGCTAATACAAACGTACAAAAGTTATTCGGCCCAAGAAGCTTTGCTTGTAAAAGGCCATACAACACAATAATAGAGCAATAAGTGAAGCATAAATAATGCTCTAACTCAAACAATACAAATGAAATAAAGATGAAGGAGAGTAAACACTAGCATACAGTAAAAAAACTGTTAGTAATTATAATAATAGAAATAAGTAGAGACCAAGAAAGTAGAGAAACAGAAAAGACGGAAAAGTTCAGATTAGAACGTCAGAAAAAAAAGAACAAATAAACAAGGACTTAAAAGTTAAGAAGATTTCTGAAAAACAATTTTAAAAAGAATAGGAGAGAGAGATATCAGCGTGCAAAGAATTGCAAAAAGGAGAAACAATAGGAAAAGAGAAAACAGGAAAAATAAAACAAAGAAGAGGGAGAAAAAAATTACTAACCTGGGAAGACCGACAAAAAACTACCTTTACAAAAAGAAATAGAGGGACATCCGGAGGATGGAGCTCAATAATAGAATTAATTGATAAACAGGAGACCTCTGGGCTGCTATAGATGATCGTTTGGGTAAAATAAATCTTCGAGAAGAAGAGCACGTACCTGAGCCTGTCCATGAAAAAAATTTGCTGAAGAGGTGGTGGAAGTGTACTTAGAAAAGCAGAGAACGCTAAATAAAGATTACTTGTATCTACAATACGATCCAGCGGAGCTATTTCACTATTATTATAATGGGCAGAGGAAGGGTAAAGCCGTGGTAGAAGAAAAGTATTCTTCACTGCCCAATTTTTGGGCTCTTTGAAGTGAGCAGGGAAGAGATTAATAAGTATTACCCAAGACAGCGCAACAATAAGAAAGGTAAGGATAAATAAAAGCATAAAAAAGAGAAACCTTAATATTTGGATGAAGAAATGAGTTAACCCGGTGCAACATTGAAGACTGGTGGAGGATTAGGGAACGGGTGTGAGTTATATGCGGAAACAGTCAAATGCACACCAAGAAATTTCACCATAGTAGCTTGTGGTATAATATCGTTCCCATAAGTCAGGGTGTCCTGAAATTGACAGTGGCACTCTTCCGGCTGTTAAAAGCCATACCATTTGACCAGTAACAATCCTTTACTGTATCATGAAGACCTTGAGCTATGGAAGGGGTAGATGGCAGGTCCACTGCAGAAATGAAAAAGTTACTGACATCAGCAAAAACAACGGGGTGGACATGGGGATGAAGATCATCAACAAGATCACTAATGTAGATTAGAAACAACAGTGATCCAAGCACAGAGCCTGTGGGATACCTTTCAATATAGGAAAAATAGAGGAAATACCATTAACCGAAACATACTGAGATCTCCCTGACAGATAAGACCTTAACAATTCTAGTGGGACTCCATTCACTCCAAATTAAGATAGTTTACACAATTTCGATAGTTTCGAAAATTCAAGAAATAGACCCAAAAAACATAAGCCCTTGTCTAATTTAACACACACAAACCCTGTTGCATCTGAAAATGCATGCAAGGCAGAGAAAGTGGGACGAAAACCCTACTGATGGTTTTGTATGGGAGAATCTCCTGTCGTTGTATTAGTACTAAATACAAATGAAGAGAGTCTACAATACACTACTTTTTGAACAACCTTAGAGATGACGGGAAGAAGAGAAATATGTCTATAGTTTGAAATTAGAGATGAATCACCTTTTTTATGCAAAGGTACAACAGTAGCAACTTTAAATAAATGAGGAAAAACACCAGAAGAAAGAGAGAGGTTAGTTATGTGTGAGATGGGGTTAGAAACAAACTGACCAATTTTTTAAGGACATTGTTACTCAGACCAAAGCTTTCAACTGAACGACTGCTTGGAAGTTGAGAAATAATACTAGATTTCTCGGTAGCACTGCATGGGGAAAGGAAAAAAGACTTTTTTGCCGAAGAAAAACAACTTACACTACTCTGGGGTGGAATGAGAACTGGAGAAAGTGTGATGAAATACGAATTGAAGGCACTCACTAAGGATTTTTTGTCCGCAATGGATCCATTAGCCTTCCTTTAAAGGCATGGGGAAGACTATTTGAGTTTCTTGAGGGAAAGAGATTCACTGACTACAGTCCAAACCCTGCGCAAATTCCCCTTACACTCATCAATTCGATGCGAAAAATCCAGCTTTTTGCTGCACGAACTGAAGAAGTGAGCACATTTCTGTAATGTTTATGCTTCAAAAGATCAACCTGTGTCTTACTTTTACATGCAGCCTTGAACAAAGACGCCTTCATATGTGTTGCATTGATCAGACCTCTAGACATCCATGGGAATTCAGGTGTAGAATTCCTTGGCCTCTTTGTAAGAGGAAAATGCTTATCCAACAGAGTTCCCACGTGACACAAAAATAGCCTAGTTGTTCATTCAACATCATTAGCTTCAAGAACACTAGATCAATCATTACTCTGAAGACTGTTTATTAAGTTAGAAATTTCTTTATATGTAACTCTTTATCTGCAAGTTATTTCTTTCTGTTGCATTCATTTAACTTTATTTATGTTGTATGAATATTTGCTTTAATTAATTCGTGATTTATTGATTACAGTGGCCATTTGTCCGGATTTTTGGAATCCAGGAGCCTGCATCCACATTATTTTCCCTCCTGAATCTCTATTCACACGTCAAAATGATAAGAACATTCAGGGGAGATGCCTCAAGAAACACGCCTTTCTTCTATTTCTGGCATATATACTTTTTGGTAAGCCCTTATTATTTTTTCTCTTTTTGTGTGATGAAAGGATATTAATATTTTATCAAAATATTTCTTATTTTAGTTGTAAAATTAAAAAATAACTTTTAGAAAACTCAGATTGTTTTTAGGACTATAAAAAGGAAAATTCAAATTTTTACCAAATACGAGGAGAAAATACAAATTTGGGTTTAGATTTTTTTTTTGATTCTTGAATAAGATTTATTGTTTCCAGATGTGGGAGTAAAAAAAACATGTAAATTAAAAAAAAATGGGTGTTTAATATAATTATTTTTTTTAAACCAAGTTTTTCCGAGGGAAGTAAAGAGCGAAATTGAAACTTAAGACGACAAAAATTATAACTTCACAGCCTATCTAATATCTAGCGATAAAACTACTACAAATAAAGCAACTAATTATGTTTCCCTTTGCTTTTAGGATTATAGAAAACTAGTGCTCTATTGAAAACACAAAAGTCAAGTATTAAACACAGGAATTTGGGAGTGAAAAGTCAGTATTCAATCGAAAACGAACAGAAATTAATTTAAAAAATTTTTCACAAGACTAGTTTTTCAAAGAAAAGTAAACAGCTCCTATAAGCCAAGAATGAACAAAAATAAGGTCAAATAATCTTCAAAACGGAAAACTACTACAAATCACTATCAATAAGTCAATGAAGCTCAAAACGAACAGAAATTACAATAAATAGCCGAGTCACAATCAAAACGAGCAAAAATTAACATGAATAGGACTGATAACCCCTATGCCTTCTCAAGACCAGAACAGAATGGAGTTCTTTGCTTTTCTTTTAAAAACTTGTCTTGTGAATTTTTTTTAATTATTCCTAATTATAAATCCTGCATTTAAAAAAAGGGCAAATTGGATAATATACAATTCTGCCCTGGTGGTTTTGGGGGCATTGCATCCCCTGATGTATAGTTGCTAGACCTTTTTTATTATAAAAAAAAATCAGTAAATCAAACAGAGAGATTGGAAGGCTTGTTGCCTTCCAATCTCTCATCAACATCCCGTCAACATACCTTGAAAGTTTGAAGTTAATACCGTCAGTCGTTCTTTAGGTAGTGCTGATATTCCTTTTTATAACCAGCAATCACATATTGTATATTGATTGTGTTCGGCATCCCTCTCAACATTCTTTTAAAGTTTCATCTTAATGTCCTAAGCTTTTTGGAGACTCAGAATCAAACAAGCCTGCTTTTCCAATAAAAAACCTTTTATGTTAACACTGCACAACTTGATAAATTACAGTCCTCGCCCTAAAGCTGAGGAGGGGGGGGGGTTTAACATTTAGAGCATAGCTTTTTATTTTTGGACTGTTTTGAACAAAATGGCTGTGTCAGATTTTTGATTGAATTCTTGAACTTACAGTTTCCAATTGAACAAGCCCCCACCAAAGTTTATACGACCACTTCTTCCATAAAATAACCTCACATATTAATAAAGGGCAGCTTGCATAACTTACAACCTTTGCCCCGTGGGCTGTAGTTTTTTTTACCGTGGAGGCATATTTCTTTGGCCTTCGTACCATTTTGAACAAAATGGCTATCTAAAAATTTTGATCAGATGCATTTGGAGGAAAAAGGGTGTTAGGTTGGGGGCTGGTTGTCCTCTGATCGCTTTTGACTCTTAAAAAGGGCATTGGAACTTTTGATTTCCAATTAATGAGCCCCTTCCAAAGTATTATATGACCATAAAAAGTGCCTCTGACAAAAGAAGAAGATAAATAAATAAATAATATATTGAAGCCTTATGGCCCTTACTAGTGCATTTCTCCTACGCTAGTGCATTTCTTATGAAAGGATTATCAGTATCAAAACAGATATTACTAACGTAATTTTTTAATTACACTTTTGGTTTATCTCCTTTTTGTTCTCATCAAAAACCCTTGTTGTGGATACGCTTCTCTTATTATGAATCTGTTGAATCCTTAAATAAGTTAAAAGGAAAAAACTTTAATTCTTTTGTTTACCTCCACAGATATGTGTCAACAGTTGGATATGCTCAACAGTTTTCCACGCACGTGACACACCCACAACTGAAAAGCTCGACTATTTGGGTGCTTTTGCCATGGTTCTCTTCTCCCTCTATGCTTTAATTATACGGTTAGTCTTTTTTATTCTTTAAAAAATCTTTTGGTTATATGTAGTATGAATGTGCCAAGACCATTGTGCTAACCTCTTAGCTACTAAGAACTGTGAAAATGAAATGCAATTGTTTGAATTAGTGAAGTAAGATATATATATATATATATATATATATATAATACCCTTGGTTTTATGCATCATATATCTAAGTGTATCCTAAGACTGTCGTCTTAATGCCCTCTTAAAGTACACAAGACAGTAAAAATTAAATGTGGTTATTTGAATTTGTTAAGTTAGGGAGAAAAAAAGAAAGAGAGAGGGAATATTTCTTTCAAGGGATTTTCAGTTCGTCTTAAGTATGTCCGGAATCGATGGTCTCTGAAAATGGTGTCAGGGATATCAAGCACGTGTTTGAATTGTGAAATTTATTTGCACATATTTTAGGGTGGTTTTGATAAAGCTGCCATTGTTCGCTAATTTGTTCACATTGCTTATTTCATTTTTCAAAAAAAAAAAAAATCATCAAGCGGCGTTCACATGCGTGTCTTGTTAGAATCTCATGTTTAGACATGTGTCTGGTCAGAAATCAATGTCTAGACTACTACTGTTTACAAGTAAAATTTCGTGCTTTGCTTGACAAGTCACAGCTAAGCATTCAGTTCTAGACTCTAGAACTCAAAGTCTAGGATTTTCGACTACAGCCAATCAGAATGTGTCAAGCTCCTCTATATTCATCGTTTATGTTTACATTTTTAAATAAGGCGATTTTTTGGCTTGTCTCATTCATTATCTTGTGACAGTAAACACAGGGATTACAATTTGAAACTTTTGCCCGCATAAGCTCTCTTGATTCGCAAGGAATGACAATTGTAATCCATTAGAAACTAAATTTGTAGTATTGGCTAAGCACTGAATTCTTCTTGGGAACGATAGTTACCTAGACATTGATTTTTGGCCAGACACGTGTCTATATATGAGATTATAGCTAGACACGCATGTGAACGCCGCATTAAAGCAATTTAATGAAAAGTGACAGTTTGTGGAAGATAATTTTTTTTCTCTAGATAGAATATTGAATTGCTTTCACCATCTCGTCAAGTGTAAACTTTGGTAAGCACCTCAAATACAAGTCCATTGATAATGACAAAAGTTATTGTAACCAGCAAATGTTACTTAGTTGAAGGTAACCTCGAGCCCACGTTATGATAGAGTACGCCTAAGCCCAGTTTTTAAGACCCTCCCTCAAATAACTGATGAACCCTGATGAAGTAGGGTGGACATCTGATTGCAGTTCCTATAGATCACGATAGTCAAATATTGGCAACTATTATTACGTATAAACTAATATAAATGTTAGGAAAAGGCAATGACATGCTTCGTTTTATTATTCAGAGTGATGAAAATGTCAAATTTATGACTATATTTCTTTTTTTGAATGGGGTTTATTTATCTAAATATAACAAAAACCTCAAGTTAAGGTTGTTTAAGTAAATAATCACTCCACTAGGTTTAAATATATGTCAACTTGTACAAGGTGACAACCTTCAACCACCAAAGAAAACAAATTTTCTGTGGACTTCTTATCTTCAATTTATCAAACCAAAAAAAAAAAAAAAAAAAAAAAAAAAAAAAATCATACAAGTCTTTGTTTCAATTTTTGTAAAAGTGAAGAAACCAGAAAACTCTTTATCCACCCTTTTCATAAATCCAGAATCACAGCATTTTAACAGCTTTTTATTAACCGATAGAGCGAATTGGGAAAGATGTCAAACAGATGATAGTCATGAAAGTTTGTGACAACATCAAACTTAAGCCTCTCACCGAACAGATCAAAGTGACCAAACTTCTGACGAAAACACCTGATATTTTGTAACAGAAGAGGACTGTTGTTTGGCAATAATCTTGTCAATTCTCATTGAACATAAAACTAATCTTATGTGGTATAAAGCGTGGCGGTACTATGACACTCATATCCCTGTGGTTTAGGTCATCTCTTTCATGGTTTATAAGACGATTTTCAAGGTATTACGTCGGCGGACCACAGTAACGAGCAATTTATAGTTTGTGAAATTTAAGATACAAATACGAAATCCAGGATTTAAATGCAAGCTTCTCTATTTAAGTATGAAATACATTGTCGGTTGGGTATTGGGAAATGACATTTACTATACTATTTGGGAATAATTTTTATATATAACTAATATAACCTGATTCTGACTTAGGCTCTACTAAAATTATTTAACCCATCACCATAGGCGTTGTTTGGTCGAGGGGGGGGACTGAAAAAAAATATTTTCAAATTTCAAATTCGCACTATTCTTCCAGTACATAATATTTTATTCAATTATTCCATGCTCGTTTTCAATAAGAAAAAAAAAATCCAAAAATGAAGGCTCATTACACTTCCTGATATGTTCCACATTAAAATTTATGCAAATTTACTGCCTTAGAAACTTCCAATTCCACGCTATAGACCCTAGAGTCTTATAATCAAGAAAACCAGTATCCATAGTTAATGACAAAATTGCAAATCTGCTCTACTCTTCCTATTTTGCAATGTTTCTTCGGGTTAGCTTTTTTCCTGATATTTAAGATTCTGTTACTCCGTAAGATCTTTGAGTTCAAGATTAGATTTCTTTGTTTTAAAATTTTCGAAAGTGAATATGGATGCACCGCCTACATCTGCAAATAAAACAGAAATGGAATCATTGAAAAATAAGAAGGTAGAGAACATAAGATACAGTTATGTAAGTTTCATCTTCCGAATGAAAAAGAAAAGTAAGTTATTGAAAAAGAACATAAGACTTGCTGCTCTTTATAATAATTAAATAAAAAAAACAAGTTTTTTAAATGAAAGTAAGGAGCGACATTAAAACTTAAAACGAACAGAAATTACTCCGTATATGAAAGGGGCTTTTCCTTCTCAACGCCCCGCTCTTTACGCTAAAGTTTGACTCTTTCTCTTAACTCTACATTTTAAAACAGTAAAAAACTTTAGCGTAAAAAGCGGGGCGTTGAGAAGGGAAAGCCCCTTTCATATACGAAGTAATTTCTGTTCGTTTTAAGTTTTAATGTCGCTCCTTACTTTCATTTAAAAAACTTCTTTTTTTAATTTAATTTCTGAACGTTTTTGAATCAATGCATGTTTTGATTTTGGTTCTCCGCAGAGGAATTATTAAAACGAAATTTGTTTATTTATTTTTTTTTTGGCTAAATGGCTTTCTCATAATTTTGATCGAGTGGTTTTGAGAAAAAAAGAGGGGGGGAGGAAACCTAGTTGCCCTCCGATTTTCGGTTAATTAAAAAGACAACTAGAACTTTTAATTTTTTACGATTCTTTTTATAAGTAAAAGATATACGTAACTTATAAATTAGCTTACGTAAAGAACTTTTGTATTCTTATGTTTTTATTACATATTTGAAGGGGTTCGCCCCCTCGTCAATACCTTGCTCTTTACACTAAAGCTTGTCCCAATTCATTAAGAATGACCCCTGAATCACAAAAGCCGCAGAATAAATAGTTGAAATTACTAAAAATACTTTGGCGTAAAGAGCGAGGTATTAGGAGGAGATGAGCCCCTCATATGGGTAATAATTTCTGTTCGTTTTAAGTTTTAATGCTGCTGCTTACTTCCAGCTGGAAAAAAACTTTTTCATTGTTTTTTTTTAAGTAATGCTAGTAAATCCTGCGCTCCCTTAATGGGAATTTTCTTCCCCCATGACAAATTCATCGATGGAAAGTTGCCCCAGCATATCCCCCTCTTCTCAACCCCTGCCTCCAACCAAAAAATCCTCCTGAAAACGCCTGTACACTTCCCAATAACCATTATTATATGTAAGCACTGGTCGAAGTTTTGAACTTGTAACCCCTCCCACGGGGACTGTGGGGGAGTAAGTCGTCCCCAAAGACATAGTTATAAGGTTTTTCGACTACGCTGAATAAAATGGCTGTCTCAGAATTTTGATCCGTTGATTTTGGTAAAATAATTAGCGTGGGAGGGGGCCTAGGTGCCCTCCAATTTTTCGGTCACTTAAAAATGGCACTAGAACTTTTCATTTCCGTTAGAATGAGCCCTCTTGCAACATTCTAGGACAACTGGGTCAATACGATCACCCCTGAAAAAAAAAAAAAAAAAAAAAAAAAAAAAAAAAAAAAAAAAAAAAAAAAAAAAACTCGCATCCGTGATCTGCCTTCTGGCAAAAAATATAAAATTCCACATTTTTGTTGATAGGAGCTTGAAACTTCTACAGTAGGGTTCTCTGATACGCTGAATCTGATGGTTTGATTTTCCTTAAGATTCTATGACTTTTAGGGGGTGTTTTCCCCTATTTTCTAAAATAACGCAAATTTTCTCAGGTTCGTAACTTTTGATGGGTAAGACTAAACTTGATGAAACTTATTTATTTAAAATCAGCATTAAAATGCGATTCATTTGATGTAGCTATTGGTACCAAAATTCCATTTTTTTAGAGTTTTGGTTACATTGAGCCGAGTCGCTCCTTACTACAGCTCGTTACCACAAACTGTTTGATATTCGTTCTATAACTAGATAGGTCAAATTGGTTGTAGTTTGATCATGGAAGTCGGTAGAGAATAGGAGGGATATGCTCCAGGTATCATTCAATTGTTTTAATTTTGTTTCCAATTTCTAATCGAACCCCCAGTAACGCTCTAAATTCTTATTTGTAACTAGCTGTTGGGGTGGTGCTTCGTGCCACCCCAACACCTAGTTGGTGGGTGCGCTTCGCGGCCCCAAGCCCCCCCGCGCGCGTAAGTCGTTACGCGCCATATTAGTTACGCGCCATTGTAGTTGTGTCCCTGTGTCCCACCTGTGAGTATAGATAGATATATATATATATTTTTAACTACGTAAAACTTGCGAATATACAACATTCTTGGTTGTCCCATTGTCTGTGCATATAAATAGATTGTCAGGTTTACCGACTCTTGAACATGCAACATATAATTGTCCATGGGAAAAACAATCTGTATTCAGATCTACACCTCATTATTCTAATGATTACCCTTGAGCTTTGTTGATGGTGATTGCTAATCGAACATTCCCTGTGTCCCCGTCGTCATTTATGTATCTCCCTGTGCCCCCCGATGTCCCCTTTGTTATTGTTTCCCTGTGTCCCGGTCGTCATTTCTGTCCCGGTGTCCCAGTCTGTAATTTCTCTTTGAGTGTCGCGGTCGTCATTTATATTCCCTGTGTCCCGGTGTCCCGATCGTCATTTGTTATATTCCCTGTGTCCTGCTCGTCATTTGTGTCCCGGTGCTTTGTTGATGGTGATTGCTAATCGAACATTCCTTGTGTCCCGGTCGCTTTCTCTTTGAGTGTCCCGGTCGTCATTCATATTCCCTATGTCCCGGTCGTCATTTGTGTCCCGATGTCCCGGTCTGTAATTTCGTCAGTCGACAAACATGACGTCAGTCGACACACAAACATGACGTCAGTAGACAGACACACAGACAAACAACTTATTTATATATATATATATATACTAGCTGTTGGGGTGGCGCTTCGCGCCCCCCCCCCAAGCCCCCCCGCGCGCGTAAGTCGTTACGCGCCATATTAGTTACGCGCCATTGTAGTTGTGTCCCTATGTCCCACCTGTGATATATATATATATATATATATATATATATATATATATATATATATATATATATATATATATATATATATATATATATATGTTTTTAACTACGTAAAACTTGCGAATATACAACATTCTTTGCTGTCCCATTGTCTGTGCATATAAATAGATTGTCAGGTTTACCGACTCTTGAACATGCAACATATAATGGTCCATGGGAAAACAATCCGTATTCAGATCTATACCTCATGATTCTAATGATTGCCCTTGAGCTTTGATGGTGATTGCTAATCGACCATTCCCTGTCCCGGTGTCCCGGTCGTCATTTATATCCCCCTGTGCCCCCCGGCGTCCCCGTTGTAGTTGTGTCCCTGTGTCCCGGTCGTCATTTATATTCCCTGTGTCCCGGTCGTCATTTGTATCCCGGTGTCCCGGTCTGTATATACATTCGTTTTTTAGTTTTGTTTTTCTCCTTTATTTTTTTCCTTTTTTTTTCTTTTTTAGTTTATTTAGATTTTTAGATATTTTAGTTTTTTTATTAGTTTTTAGTTTTTTTTCTTTTTAGTTTTTTTTTAATTTTTACCTTCTTTTTAGTTTTGTTAGTTTTTTTTTTTTACTTATGTCCTGGTCGTCATTTATACTCTCTGTGTCCCGGTGCTTTGTTGATTGCTAATCGAACATTCCTTTTGTCCTGGTCGCTTTCTCTTTGAGTGTCGTCATTTATTTTTTTCTTTTTTAGTTCTTTTAGTTTTTATCTTTTTTAGTTTTTTTAAGTTTTTTAGATGAAATTTTTTTTTAGTTTTTTCCTTTTTTTCTTTTTAGTTTTTTATTGGTTTTTACCTTTATTTTAGCTTATTTTTCAGTTTTTTCCTTTTTTTTAGTTTTTTTTTTAGTTTTTAGTTTTTTTAGTTTTTTACCTTTTTTTAGTTTTTTTAGTTTTTTAGCTTTTTTATTTTTTTATTAGTTTTTAGTTTTTTTTTGTAGTTTTTGCCTTTTTTTAGTTTTTTCAGTTTTTTTTTAGTTTTTAGTGTTTTACCTTTTTTAGCCTAACCAGGATTTGAACCTGGGACCTTCATTCTCCGTTCTGACACCCTTTCTCACCGAGTGACTACTCCAGCATGTTCATTTTGGTGTTTTAAATGGTATATTATTAACCAAATTAATGTGTTTTACAATATACTAAGCATCGTCATAACAAAAATGACGACAACTAATTTCATGACGTCAGCCGACACAGAAACATGACGTCACCTGATCCACAGATCCACAGACAGACAACTTATTTTTATATATATAGATATACTAGCTGTTGGGGTGGCGCTTCGCGCCACCCCAACAGCTAGTTTTTTTTCCTTTTTTTTTTCTCCTTTATTTTTTTCCTTTTTTTTTCTTTTTTAGCTTATTTAGATTTTTAGATTTTTTAGTTTTTTTATTAGTTTTTAGTTTTTTTTTCTTTTTAGTTTTTTTGTCCCGGTCGTCATTTATATCCCCCTGTTTCCCCCGGTGTCCCCGTTGTAGTTGTGTCCCTGTGTCCCGGTCGTCATTTATATTCCCTGTGTCCCGGTCGTCATTTGTATCCCGGTGTACCGGTCTGTATATACATTCGTTTTTTAGTTTTGTTTTTCTCCTTTATTTTTTTCCTTTTTTTTTCTTTTTTAGTTTATTTAGATTTTTAGATTTTTTAGTTTTTTTATTAGTTTTTATTTTTTTTTTCTTTTTAGTTTTTTTGTAGTTTTTACCTTCTTTTTAGTTTTGTTAATTTTTTTTTTACTTATGTCCTGGTCGTCATTTATACTCCCTATGTCCCGGTGCTTTGTTGATTGCTAATCGAACATTCCTTTTGTCCTGGTCGCTTTCTCTTTGAGTGTCGTCATTTATTTTTTTCTTTTTTAGTTCTTTTAGTTTTTACCTTTTTTAGTTTTTTTTAGTTTTTTAGATGAAAATTTTTTTTAGTTTTTTCCTTTTTTTCTTTTTAGTTTTTATTGGTTTTTACCTTTATGTTAGCTTATTTTTCAGTTTTTTCCTTTTTTTTAGTTTTTTTTTATTTTTTATTTTTTTTAGTTTTTTACCTTTTTTTAGTTTTTTTAGTTTTTTTAGTTTTTTTAGTTTTTTAGCTTTTTTACTTTTTTTATTAGTTTTTAGTTTTTTTGTAGTTTTTGCCTTTTTTTAGTTTTTTCAGTTTTTTTTTTAGTTTTTTATTGGTTTTTACCTTTATTTTAGCTTATTTTTCAGTTTTTTCCTTTTTTTTAGTTTTTTTTAGTTTTTAGTTTTTTTAGTTTTTTTAGTTTTTTACCTTTTTTTAGTTTTTTTAGTTTTTTTAGTTTTTTAGCTTTTTTATTTTTTTTATTAGTTTTTAGTTTTTTTTGTAGTTTTTGCCTTTTTTTTAGTTTTTTTAGTTTTTTAGCTTTTTTATTAGTTTTTAGTTTTTTTTGTAGTTTTTGCCTTTTTTTAGTTTGACAACTTATTTTTATATATATAGATAGTTTTTTTTTTTACTTATGTCCTGGTCGTCATTTATACTCCCTGTGTCCCGGTGCTTTGTTGATTGCTAATCGAACATTCCTTTTGTCCTGGTCGCTTTCTCTTTGAGTGTCGTCATTTATTAGTTTTTTCCTTTTTTTCTTTTTAGTTTTTTATTGGTTTTTACCTTTATTTTAGCTTATTTTTCAGTTTTTTCCTTTTTTTAGTTTTTTTTTATTTTTTATTTTTTTTAGTTTTTTACCTTTTTTTAGTTTTTTTAGTTTTTTTAGTTTTTTAGCTTTTTTACTTTTTTTATTAGTTTTTAGTTTTTTTTGTAGTTTTTGCCTTTTTTTAGTTTTTTCAGTTTTTTTTTAGTTTTTTATTGGTTTTTACCTTTATAGTTTTTTTAGTTTTTTAGCTTTTTTATTTTTTTTATTAGTTTTTAGTTTTTTTTGTAGTTTTTGCCTTTTTTTAGTTTTTTCAGTTTTGACGTCACCTGATCCAGTTTTTTCAGGTGACGTCACCTGACACATCCATCCACACATCCACAGACAGACAACTTATTTTTATATATATAGATATAGATTGAAACCCTCCAGGTATCATTCAATTGTTTTAGTTTTTATTTCCAATGTCTAATTGAACCCCCCAATAACGCTCTAAATTCTTATTTGTAATTGAAACGCGGAAGAAGCGCTGATAACATCCTATTTTTTACCTTTTGGATTCATGTACTGACCCATAAATGAAGAATTGTCTCTATTTATAATACCATGCTGACTTGTCTGTATTTTCGCTTTTCCACATATATTTTTTTAACCAGCTACAAAAAAATAATTGGCGTAAATGTACTATGGATTATTACTGAAATTAGTCACATTTCACGCCACGCCATTGCTATTTGTGGGAAATTTATCTCTGTATCGAAATGTCTGCTGTAGGTACCCTCATTCGTACAAGAAAAAAGCTTTTGTTATATTTCTAGATTTAGTTGGGGGTTTTTTTTACGCACACAAAAGGGAAGGAACTTTCAAACTCTTGGTGCCAATTTTTCTACTCTGATTGGTATCCCTGGCAAGCATTAATTAATCCAAAGTTTTCTACCGCAATGCTGCCAAAAATTATTCAGGTTTTCTGGATATTCTTTATCAAATAATGCCTGATTGTGTAAGTCAATAATTCTATTTGTATTTTGAATGCTAATAAATGAAAAATACGATCGTTATTTTAAATATTAAGAAATTTTCAGGGATGAAATTTTCCATGGAGGAGAATTTCGACAAGGTTGGGGGGGGGGGAGGAATTTTCCAGGAGAGATTTTTTTCGCAGAATTTTTTCATTGAACAAGACCCTTTTTGGTTACTTGTATTATATAAAAGAAAAAAAAAATCAAAAAACTACCCAAAATGCACTTTTGGGTGCCAAATGACACTTTATGATCGCCTTATTCAGTCGAATTTATAAAGAGTGATCAAATATTGAAAAAATAGATTATAAATGGGTCCATAATTAGCTCACTATGATGTCCGTATGTCCGACACAGCCATTCAATTCCAGAAATGCCACTCAAATTTGTGAAAAGGATAAGATATAAGAATTAGTTTTTAAATGAGCCCCTGAACAGTTTTCTATGATGTTCCAGTGTCCTGATAGTGACGAAGAAAAAAAAGAGGTATGTCCAAGCAAAAAAGTGATTTTCCTTCTTGATCAAGAAGGGGGATTGTAATTTTCCTTTAAAAGGTTTTGAAATGACTATTTAAAGAGTGCACTTTTTGGTTTGCTACAACGCCATTTTCAAATTGCATGCAATTTAATGACGCGATGCACGGGGCTGTTGAAATAGCGCCTAGTTCAACTGCGAGATTTAATTTTCCATGTGCTAAGCGCGGGAGTTGTGGAGAATAGAAGGGATATAGGCACTTTAGTATTAGCGGTGAAGCTGGCAAAAAAAGCCAAGCTTATATGAAATTCACCATTACCCACCTGAAAGCTTGTTTGCACTACAACACTGTCGTCTGCAGCAACTCATTGCTGACAATTTTAGTAAAACCTGAGCACCAGTAATTAATTTTATGTTTGTTTGATGTGTGTCTGGTGTTTATTATGCACTGTGTTTTGAAGTTAATCAAGTAGCGTCTTTACTAAATGCTAAGTTTTCTTCACTACCGCTTGAATAAAAATATTCTATTGAGGACTTACGATAGGATGGATGGATACCTTTACTCTTTTTCAATCGGGTGTTCAGTGTCAATTATAAAATTATTTCCAAAGGTAAGTTTTCAGACATCTTGAAAACACATTTAGGCTTGTAATTTTCACAAATTTCCGAACACCACCTCCCCTTGAAGGATACCCTATGGCTACTGACTCCTGGATATGGGCCGTGTTGCCCCCCCAATAAAAATGCTGGAATTACGCCCATGTCCATCGCCCAGCAACACAGCCCGGAGAAGAGTAGGATATCGAACCAGCTAAAAGACTTCCGGAAACCTACATGTCATGATTACATATCCTCTTTCCTTTATTTCCTCAGATATATTTTGACTGCCCTGGGAAAAAAAAAACATTTGGAATGGTCATTCCAACGTAGAATCATTCCTTATGCGAAAATATTGAAGAAGGGAAGACGGACTTCTGCTTAAATACTTGTTACTGCTTATCTTCTATGTCTTCTGTATATACAGGGTCTTAAAAGGTTCCATCTAATACAAATTATCTTGACAGCATTAACCTTTTTAAAAAGCCCATCTCTCTCAATAGGGATTACTTTTATTTGTATCTTTTTACTGAGCCTTTGGGAAAAATAAAAATGTGCAGTTAGAAGTGTCCTGGTATTTCAGTCCTTTGGGATAGCTTAGCTTAGATTGGTTTAGACCCGTGAAAACAGTGACGTCAATCCACGAAAATGTGGGGGAATTGAATTTTTTAAAATATGGTGGGAGGGCAAATACCCACTGGCCTTTTCCCAATTCTGCATGTACTATAGTAAATATCTCAGCTTAGATTATTCAAAATGCAAAAAATTTATTTGTTGTAGTGCTGACAAGCATGCAGACACATGCTTCATGGTTACTTTAAATTTTTGTTTTCTATTGGATTTAAGCCCTTAAATGTTTTTTTTTTTTTCAGATATATTGGCTTTAAGAATAAAATCCTTGTTGGAGCCGTTTCATTATTCTTCGCAAGTTTTTACTATCATCATATTTATAATCTGTTTTATGTTGCATTCGACTATAACCACAATATGAATGTTAACATATTAGTAGGTAAGTTTAAATTTAGTATTCTAGCTCGGTTCACAATTATTTTCATGTATGAATGTTATATTTTGGCTTAAAACCAAAGGAGGTATCTCTTTTTTCCATTATTAATAAGAAAGTGGCAATGATTCCACCAAAATGTGGTCAACCGATCGTATTTGAAAAGTGTATTCTATAAGGTGAGCTCTGGAAGACCCGGCATGGTCAGGCAAAAAAGAATTTTTTTGTATTTTTATAATAAAGCAGTTTATTTGCTATTTAGTTTTTTTTTCAAAATACAGAAACGAGCCCACTAGCGTTCACGAGTACCCTATATCATTTGTTTGAAAAGTAAATAATGTGCAAATGTCTATATATTACACTTAGTCGATAATCAATATGCTATAATATTAATCGTTAATAATTATAAGCGGAATGAGTTTCCTTTGAAAGTTGAAAGAAATCTCGCTAAAAAGTGTAGTAAGTTGCTGGCTCTCCTATTAAACTCAGGCCAATCATTCGTCTGTGTTCTGTTTGTCTTAGCTAATATAGTGTCATTTCTCTCTGTCTCCCCTTTTTCTCCACTCTCTCTTTTTCATTCTCTTTTAGGTTTTTCGGGCTACCATAAGACCAATTCATCTTTTCACATAAAGTTTATTTTTTAAAGGTACATTGCAGATTACTGGCTGGCTAATCTGGTGTGCAGTAAGACACAAACGGCAGCCTTATGTGTGGCGCTGCAGTGCAACAATGTTTCTAGTTATAATAACGACCTTATTAGAAGTAATAGATTTTCCACCTTTATTAAAGGTTTTTGATGCACATTCTCTTTGGCATCTTAGCACAGCGGTATTGCCAGTATTATGGTATAGGTAAGTTCTACAAATGATGTTTATAAAACTTGCTGTATAAAACTTTTTTTTCTACATTCGAACTGTTTCGTGGGGGAACCAGGAAATATGCTGTGATTGTACGAGCTAGAGCCTAAAACTTTCGGTATAAGCCCAATAATATCATCAAAAGACTACCAAGTAAACAGCCCAGAAAAGAAAACCAAAATACAGCAACAATTAAAAAGGAAACTCCGCAAAAAGGCATGGGAGAAAAAGACAAATATTCTAAAACGTAACGTTTGTGCCTGAAATTGACCCTTTCTCTTTTTGTACTATTTCGAAAAAGCAGACAGTTTTTTCGAATACGAATCGCATCCTGTATCTCATTTAGTTTCAGCTTTAGACCGAAATGATATTCTAGCCCTAAATACCGGCCTAAAATAACTTAATGTCCTAAAGTTACCAATTTATTTCTGCCAGAAGTGTTTCAATTCTGTTGCTAAAATTTCTATAGACTTAATATAGCCTAACCTGTGATTTTGGTCAAGGTTGACAAGGTTTATTCAATAGTTGACACTTTTTGACGTGCAACGACTCCGTGCAACTGAATCTCGTATACTGCAGTGATTCTCTTAATGTATGTATTGTAATCAAAATTCTATTTTCAGAGTTTCGGCTACTATTTGCATGAGCTGCTTCTTACTTACAGTTAATTGTTGTAAACTGTTAGAAAATAGATTTGATTCATTTCCTTTGTGGCGTTCTGTTTAATATGGAATTTTAAGGATTTTTTGGGAAAATTGAAGAATAAAAACTGAGAATCCTTTTAGGGCTATGTGTATGTGCGTGTGGGTGAGGGGCGGAGTTGGAGTTAATACAGTGAAAAGTATATTGAAAAACATGAAATTATAAAGAAAATATCAGGAATTAGGGACTTTACATAGCTCAGTTGTTTTGGTGCTACTCTACTAGTCTACATGGATATTCTCCTAAAAGGACAAATATTCTAAAATATATGAGCTGCATGTTCATTGGAAGGGACGATCAATAAAGGGATAGACCTACAAGCACTTGGTTTGATGTGGCGATTAGCAAAAAAGAGGCTCTTTAGATTCACAACTCGAGTTTCTCAATTCTCACTATCCATGTATAGTAGTTAGATGTTCAGACAGGATAAACGTACTTTTACTATGATTAACTGACAGTCGATTTGCATATATCAGTCATTCTATTTAATATGCTTTCAGTTCAAAATAATTACGGATCAGCATCTGTCTTTGTAGCAGCAGTAAAATGTATATCATCAGTAAAACTATGGAAAATTATTTTAGACCGTTCAGCGTTGAGTAATAGCTCCCGTGGTATTTTTCTTAAACAATTAATAATTCATTTATCTATACCAGAAATAACAGCGGTCTTAGAGCTGTTGCTTGCGGTAATTATTAGCAGCAGTAAAATGTATATCATCAGTAAAACTATGGAAAATTATTTTAGACCGTTCAGCGTTGAGTAATAGCTCCCGTGGTATTTTTCTTAAACAGCTAATAATTCATTTATCTATACCAGAAATAACAGCGGTCTTAGAGCTGTTGCTTCCGGTACTCAACATTACTTTCAGATATTTATGTTTCTGTGCACTGGTCTTCAGACACTTAGATCTACCCTCAAGAAAATCTGAAATTAAACTTGGGCATTATGGTGAGCTTTGCTTTTGTGACGTGGATTTTGTTTTCTAGGTTTTTAATTGATGACACTCACTACCTTCATAACAAAATGGTTTGTGCCACCAAGCTGCCATGATCATCAATATTTTGTAAGATATAGATGGCCATTCTTAGTTCTTAAAGAGAAGATAATTCAACAAAATATTTCATTCATTTCGACGGATAAGAAATCTACACTGAATCATTCCCTGCTCGAGCAATAGGAGCTGTCAGAGGCTAAATTTATTAACTCCATAGAATAAGCACTGGAGAAAATTTAAAAAAAGAGGATCTCGTATACTGCAGTGATTCTCTTATTGTATTTATTGTAATCAAAATTCTATAGCATTACGGGAAGAAAGCTGTTTTGATTTCCATGTTCTGATGGTTATTTTCGGGGGGGGGGGGGTGAATGTAAAGCTCTTTTGGGTTCTTACTTTTGCATTTGACCATGGCGATAAAGCAGCTTTATGCAATGACTTAGTCAATTTGGCTTTATAATGTTTTGATGCCTTTTGCATAAAAATATTTCCTTTTTTAGAGAGCAGCCGTACGAGACCTTCACGCAAATGTAGGGGAGAATGGGACTTCGGGCCTGTGTCATTGTAAAATGTTATGATTTTTGGCTATATTCTGAGATTTTCCTGTATTTTGTTTATGTGTTGCGTTTGTTAGATGTGTTCTGAAAACATGTGCCCTCACCTCGCCTCCTTCTTGGCAAACTGTTATTTAATTTCAAGTTATGTTTCAATCAAGTGTTATAATGTTAAAGTTTAAAAAATGCAAGATTTGTACGCAAGACACTTGTATTACTGAGGTTAAAAAACTGACAACTATATTGACAAAAATACAAGAAAGTGGAACAGATTGCAGAAATATTTTGGAAACATTCCATTCCTTATTTGGTCTTTGCATTGCCTACCTAAAAACCGTGCTTATAGCATGATATTCATCAACACTTAAATCATCTGCATCACATAAAATGTGAATGTTAGTTGTCCTTGAGAAAATATTCAGTCTAGGTTTCAAATTTTGTTTAGTTTTAATAGTGAATATGAAGATCCTTTCGTCCAAATATTTAAGTCGGAAATAGTATTACTTCGAATGACAGTCATTGGCAATCATATTGCTGCTGGTGTAATGCTGCCTTACGCAGTTTGTCATTTGATATACGCAATAATGCGTAAGCAGGTAAGTGAAACTGTAAGGGTGGTAGTAGCAAAAGTAGCAGAACTGTTGGCATTATTTGCTCACAGTTCAGTTGTCCTGTGCCTCCTAGTATCTACACCAAACAATCGATTTTAAGCTAAAGATGAAGCTCCCGAATCTTGACACAGTGAGCACCATGGCGCGTTCAGAAGTTTATCCCTGTCATACTTTTCAAGATAGGATCAATAAGGGGAAGACGAATTTCATCAGTTTTCCTCTGTAAAACCGCAGTAAGGATGTATAAGAATGACAAAACCTAGTACATACGTGTGACATAAAACGAAGGCGGGAAGAAAGCAGCCATTAGAAATCCTGTTGACAAAATTATAGGGTTTCATCTATTTCTCACATTCGAAAAATCGAAGAAATCCGTGTTTTGCGATTTTCTCGAAAACTTAAAAAACACTGATAATGCCCTACTCGATTTTGGCGAAAGAAAGCCGAGGTCTAATTAATACTTTTCAAGTCCTTGTAGACAATATAGAACATGATTCTTGTTGATGTAGAGGGGAAAGAAATGAAATACATAGGTGGTCTAGCTGATTATTTTAAACGATTTTAAAAATTACCTTGCTTTTCTGACTTTTCTTTTTAAAGTTCTTTGTCTACAACGTGAATGATTAATTTGTGTATTTGGAAATCTGAGTATTATTTTTCCAACTTTCCCTTAAGTAGGTACGCTTTATTTTATACTGAAAAATGGACAGGCTCTGTTTCTTAAAAAAAAAATCTTACTAATTTCAATTTTTTTCCAAAGTTGCTCAGTATCAAAAATGAGCTTGACTTTTGCAAAATATAGAAAACTCATTTTACGTATTGGTCCTGTTAATGAGGCTCAATCTGATAGGAAACATCTATTTTGATGATATTTATCCCGCAGTGACATGTAATAGAAATCAAGTCTACTGTTCCGTAAAATTAGATGGTATTGTAGTTTCGGATCAAGTTTTATGTATATAACCCTCAAACAAGCGTTTTGAAACTGAGGTTTCTCAATATTCAGGCCTATTTTTAAAACAAATTGACTGAATTTTGGAAAAGAACATGCAATGTGTGATGTTTTATCTCATAAGATCTGAAGACATTTTTTTTCTTTTTCAAGTTAATTTAAAACAAGAGCTAAGAGCTCATATGGCACTTGTGACGAGGCCGGAAGAGCCAAGAGCTCATATGGCATGAGCTCTAGCAAAATTCTAAGAATCAATAGATTGATTTAAAAGAAATATCAGAGGCTTAATGCCGGTCGGGATTTAAAATAAGAGCTCTGAGACACGGGGTCCTTCTAAATATCAAAATTCATTAAGATCCAATCACCCTCTCATAAGTTAAAAATACCTCATTTTTTCTAATTTTTCCTCTCCCTTCAGCCCCCCAGATAGTTGAATTGGGGAAAACGACTTTATCAAGTCAATTTTTGCAGGTCCCTGACACACCTACCAATTTTCATCGTCCTAGCACATCCAGAAGCACCAAACTCATCAAAGCACTGGACCCCCCTCCTAACTCCCCCAAAGAGAGTGGATCTAGTCCGTTTACGCCAATCAAGTATCTACGACATTTGCTTATTCTACCCACCAAGTTTCATCCTGATCTCTCCACTCAAAGCGTTTTCCAAGATTTCCGGTTCCCCCCTCCAACTCCCCCCAATGCCACCAGATCTGGTCGGGATATAAAGTAAGAGTTCTGAGACATGAGTTCCTTCTAAATATCAAATTTCATTAAGATCCGGTCACCCGTTCTTAAGTTAAAATACCTCAATTTTTCTAATTTTTCCGAATAAACACCCCCACCCCCCTCAACTCTACCAAAGAGAGCGGATCCGTTTCAATTATGTCAATCACATATCTAGAACTTGTGCTTATTCTTCGCCTCAAGTTTCATCCTAATCTCTCCACTCTAAGCGTTTTCCAAGTCTTCCGGTTCCAAGATTTCTGTTTCCACCCTCCAACCCCCTATGTCCCCGGATCCGATTTGAAAATGGATCATCTGAAATATAAAATCTTTCTATATATCAAGTTTCATTAAGATCCGATCACCCATTCGTACAGATACTTCAATTTTCACGCTTTCCAAGATTTCCGGTATCCCCGTCCAACTTCTCCCAATGTCACCTGATCCGGTCGGGATTTAGAATAAGAGCTCTGAAGCACAAGATCCTTCTAAATATCAAATTTCATTAAGATCTGATCACCCGTTCGTAAGTTACAAATACCTCATTTTTTCTAATTTTTCCGAATTACCCTCCCCCCCTCCCCCCCTAAAAAAAAGAGTGGATCCGTTCCGGTTATGTTAGCCACGTATCTTGGACTTGTGCTTTCTTCATGCTCGCTCAGGATGCAGTTAATCATAGCGAGAAATGCTATGCCAGCGAGTTTGGTGCCTTGTGGGGACCCGCAGGTTATATCACTCCAATCGGAGTCAGTGTCTTCTTCATGGAGAGCAAATACCTTCTGCTGCCTTCCGGACAGAAAATCCAGTACAATTGTTAGAGTTTCACGCTTGGCTCCCATTCGCTTCAAGTTAAGGCATGCACTGAGATGAGATAGAAGGTCAAAGGCTTTGCGAAAAGCGATCACAGCTAGATCAACAAAACAACCCGGGGTCTCTAGTGACTTTCGAATACGGTCGAACATTCACACTAGGTAGACGAAAGTTCCGCATTTAGAGAGTCCTGCGTACTGATATTTGCCTATGGATTCACGCACTTGAGCCAACAGGCAGCGAAATATGAAAGACTCCGTCACTTTCGTAAAGCACGGGGTTAGGGAGATGGGTCTCAAGTCATCACAGCCCTTAGGTGGTTTTGTCTTCGGAATGACACGTATGTGTGCTTTCTTCCAAAGCAAGAGAAACACTCCGGACGCAAAGCACTGATTAATCATAGTGGAAAGGAGTAGGGCGAGGAACATAGCAAATTCGTGGACAAGTTTTGCAGGGATTTCGCCAGAAAAAGGTGAGACTCCTTTTTTATTTTTCTCAGCTCCTTGTACACATCTATCCCACTGAGTTCAAATAAACCTTCATCGGGGCAGTCTTTAAGCAGATACTCTTTTTCCTGGGCAGTTATAAGAGGAAATGTAGTGCATATAGAGGTTAAGAAGGCGTTTACAGCATGAGACCCTAGTAATCGTCCGCTATCGTCTTTTATCGTAATTGTAGGTTTTGACGACTTTCCACTTAATTTCTTGACGGAGCGGCGCCATTTGGCACCGCTGTGCCAAATGTACGGGTTCCGTACAGTTGCTCTTTGGTTTGCTTTACTACATGTGTGAAGATAACTTCGTTCATAAATTTTGCTTTTATTGCAGGGGTAATCCATGGTTTGTCGTATTCGCTCAAGGTTACAGCCTTTGTTGCGAATATTTCAAGATGCATAGAGTAAAGTTCCTCGTTGAAGGCCCTCACTCTCTGCACAAGAATACCGTATAAAGACACTTCCGGGAAATTATATGTAACAAGCCATTGACCGTATTCAAATATAGCCGAGTTGGTTAGGGGTCTTGTTACTCGTGAAAGCTTAGGTTTCTTCACAGAAGTTTTGGCCTTGAGTATTAGAACGTGGTGATCAGACAACGCAATCGGCCCAAGGGAAATAGGGGGTGATAGAAGCCTTCAATGTTTGTTAGGACTAAATCCATGATGCTTCCGGGTGAGTGGGTTGGGACGTTGACAATCTGCTTTAAAGAGAGGCTGGTCACTAGTCAGTTTCTCTTTGTCTGGTTGAAATCTCCAGTGACAGTAAAACCAGGGCAACTGTATCTGCTTCTGATTAAATCAGCTGTAGTTTGGGAAGAAAAAAAAACAAGATCTCGCCTGTTTTGAGCGTTCTCTGGATAGTAAACCGATGCGAATATCAGACACAACAAGCGACGAGATAGACAAGGGAATTGGCACATGGCCCAGATAACCTCGTGGTTGGGTTTAGTATATTCAGAGAGAAGTTTGGATGAAATATCTTTCCGCACATAGATTCCAACACCGCCATTGAGCCGGTTTTCACTTCTACTGCTACGCATACTGAGACATGTGTTATATTCCGCAATTTGTCTAGAGCCATCGTCAAGGTTCCAGATTCCCGTTACAGCAGCAATTGCTGCATTTTCACCACGAAGTTAAACTTAGAAATCCTTCATCTTATTACAGAGAGATCGGCAATTTGCCAGAATGAATTTCGAAATGGTGTAGTGGGACTTTATTGGTCTTAGAACAGGTGGGATTTCTTGGATGTCGCTCAGGGGGTCTCGTCAAATCGCTTTAGTTTCAGAATTTCAAGTGTTTTGGTCTCGGCCAAAATAGATGGTACTAAAACGGTGGAGTGGAAACGTAGACTAATTAAGTCATTTTCTGTATAGCGACGGCTTCAGTTGGGGTGGTTCTGGTAATAAGAAATAAAGCAAAAAACTCCAAAAGGCAATACTATTTTCACTCTGGAGAACATACATGTGCGCACAATTATAAAGCTAAATTAAGGTAAAATGTTTTGCAATGCCGATCGTCGCAGGAGAGCTACCTCCACACCTGTGCCTGTATACTACCATACCTGTGGCTCTTTATTTTTTCTTTGAAAAAGTTCTTTTTGAGAAAGCTTTTTTTTCTAAAAGGACTTCTGCTCGTTTTTAATTGACATAGATTTATCATTGGTTAATGCTAGGAATAATTCAGGTTTTTTTTATTAGGATGTTTTTTAAATGTTTGGAAGTATTTTTGGTTTTCTAAGAACTAAAATACTGCTTTGTACTTTTTAAAATTCATTCAAAACTTCCAATTAGTAGCATTTTTGCGCAAAAGAATTTTAATAGTTCAACAAAGAAACAAAGAGAGATAACTCATTGTAGAAAACAAACAAAAGGAGAATTCGGCCAGTAGCGAAAAGATAAAAAAATAAATCGACGCCTTTATTTCGCCGGTAAAAAAGCGAGGCGTCTTCAGCTCGGGTCTTTGGCGCAACTTGATTGCTTTGTCTATTGATGATTTGTGTTCCAATAACCTCTCTCCTATTTGTTGGTGGGTCCTCCCAATGTAGAAGCAACCAAAAGATGGCATTTTATAGACACAACTACCCAAAAAGGAGATTATTTTATCCTTTCCACAGTTCAAAAAGCTATGTACTTTGTTTAGACCATTATATGTGAAATTGAGTTTTGTTTTCCTTTTTATAAGAATTTTTTCAGTGGATGGGATTATCTTCGTTTTTCCTTAATTTGGTCATTTACAGCCAGTGTGGTTATAGAAATTATTTATGATTTCAGTTTAAACAAGGTGCAATATAATCTACCTTTATCTTAATATTTTTTTTTAATTCATTCCATAATTCTTAATTTAGGATTATTATTTTGATATTCTGCCATATGGGCTGAAGAGGTAGTAAGAGCTCAAAGAGGGTTGGGAGAGGCTGCCCTCCTATTACTATGAGTAGACTCACAAACCTGACTCAGGCTACAAGGGCCTTTATCCTAATTTGCTCCTTAAAAAGGCAGCTGAAACTTTCAATTTCCTAGTGAAAGATCGCTCTTTAAAATCAACACTACACTGCTGACTCTGATAAATTCTAGGCATCACCACAGGAACCCTTGCTTTTGTGCAATCATCAGTATTTTAATTTATGCTGTAGTTTTGACATTTTAACTTAAACCAAAAAGATGTTTAATCATGCGGGTGTTTAACAAATATTTCAAGATCAACGTGACATATCTGCAAAAATTTATTTTCTTTCTTAAGTACTATTCAAGTTCTGTCCAAACAGGGGAAAGCTCCCATTTGGAAGGACACCCCCCCTTAAAAGAATCCAGAGCACAATTGATCTCTCAGTATCAATACTTATAGAGAAAACTTCTAAACCAATATCTGGTTTATTAACTTTAACTTTTCTGAAATATTTTGAAGCACTTATAATTCACCACTTTGTTTAATTATTCAAGATACAATTCATCATTCCCAACTTTGAATGTACAAGATAATTTCCAAAAAAGTATATTCCTAATGATTCAAAAATCATCGCGACGACCACAGATGTTTCATTATTTCCTGAGATACTCATTTCTGCAGTGTAAATTTCTGATATAATCAGATCTTAAGGATATTGTCGCAACTAGTAGGATGAACTACAAAATGTTTTTGAATTCCATTAAAAGCTTGTTTCCCTTATTTCAAGGATTCGTAAATGCTAGCTTATAGGGACTGAATTTTTCCTAGAGAAAAGGTCTTGATAACCTTTAGCCCTTGTTAAGCAACGCCATGCTTAAGACCAACCTATTCAAATATATCCAGATTTTCTGAGAATAACTTTGGTTTTATTTAACAAACACATAAGTAATAATTAGTCACATAATGTTGAAAAAAGAAAAAAAAAATCACAGGACGGCTAAGAAAACTGTCCGAGTCACGATTGTTCAAAACAGTAGTAAATAAAACGAAGTGAGATACGGGTCCTGCAAGCTACAATAAATGATTGTTAGCAGTTTCTTTTCAGAAGCACTGGGCCTAATCAAATAGAAAGAAAATAGGGCCTATAAATGGAAAAAAAGCTGGCAGTGGCATTAGATCCCGCTTCTTCATTCCACCTCTTACTATTTTGGGAGTACATGCTGTAGTCCAAATGCAAGAGGTAGAATAATTTGATAAATATAAAGCTACTGCTGGCTATTTCTTAAAAACCTTATAGAAAAAAAATTAAATAAAAACTTGAGATCAAAGATCCAACCAGGTTAAATTTCAGATTAAAATCCAGGTCGGTCATTTTTCTGCCTCATCAGGCATCTAAGATTCAGATGTTAAGAAAAAGTAAGTAGGTAACGTCGTGAGGGCTCTAAATAATACCTCTTATTTAGAATATTGTCTTTATATGCAGACACTTTGAAGGACTTTAAACATTAAGTAATAAATTTTCTAGCCACAAAAGAAATAGCATGCAGCATATCAATCTTTGAAACCAGAGTTTGAGTATTCGGTACTGAATGGTGTTCTTTTGTTTGTTTTTTTGTTGTTTTTTTTTCACAGCTTTGAAGTAAGTGATACCTCAACTAGAGACAAAACCAAGGATGTGGCCTCGTATCCAGGAAAAAAAACTGACAAAACTCCTCCATTTTTATTATGAGACAATTTTAACCACTACATATACACATGCATCAAATAATACACACATTTGTTTTATATCAACGTATATATTTTGTTTGGAAGTGAGGAGGTAGAAATATAGATAAAAGGGAAAAAAGTGAGGAATTGTTGTAACAGAGTGGCTCATTCTACGTCTTATTTTGACTTTAATTTTTTATTTAATTCTGTATTGTGTTCTTCTATTTTCGATTAACATATAAGTTTGATATACTATTTATTTTTCTTTGTATGTTCTTTAGCATTTACAGATTTCCGGAGGTTCTTGTCAAATTTTTTGCTTTTTCTTTCTCAATCTTTCTTTAGTGTCTAATAAATATACCTTGTTGATTTTCGTCCTTCACTACTTTTTGTGTTTCATCAGCTTTTTATAGCAAGCGTCTTTCAAATTATCTTACACTAACTAAACTAGACATGAGAAAAAGAGATGTACTTCTCTGTAAAAACATCTTGCAAAACCATAGAGCAATAAGAAATAAGATCTTTGGAAAGTCAGATCTAACTGGAAAACAAATCTCAAAGAAATATACTCAGAGCAAACACGATCATCAAATTGCTAGCATAGACACAAAAAAAATCACTGAAAATATTTTGCACCGGCAACAAGGAAAAACTTTTCCAAAAAAAGTTCTGAATCGAGAACGGCAATATGAGCAGCTCTTCCAATTATGGTATTTGTACCATTTGGCAAACTATGATGAATATCATACCTCACAAGGTTTACTTCTGGACGATCAATGATTGGCTGAATTATGCTTCGCACCATATCCTGATACGCCAAACCTACGAGAAAATGTTATCGTGAAAAAATTTAAATTGAATAAAAAGTGACAAAATAATCTATCAGCAAAGTAAATTAATTTTCAGTTCAACCTAGAGCGCTTTAGCCTTCCATATCAGACCAAAAGGAATGGGAAAACGCTAAGGAGTGCGACTGTGCAAAAGAGCTTCTTTCTATAGACACCCCTAGAATCCAATTATTGTGTTTCTGAACACGGACTTCAGAGATGTCAGCAATCCATGATCAAAACGCGATCCGTACAATATACGAGTTTTGAACAATCGCAGTTAGAAATTAATGGAATGATGGTGGCAAATGTTGGCTTTTGAGACTAGAACTTAGTTCTAGAATGCGCAGAAAAATATTGAATTTATTCAGTGTTAGGATGATACCGTCAGTGACTTTAATGATCTTTGCAGACATGAGTTCCGATTATATTAATCTATAAAGAGACACACGTCAAAAGCTTTACTCATAAGCGAAATCTCCAAGAAAGTTAGGTGCAAAAAGAAAAGAGCCTCGATTGTTCTCAAAAGCATCATAATCACAAGCGCTTCTGGAGGATTTTTTATCATGTCGTTTAAAAAAAAAAAAAACTTCACCAGGGATGACAGAATTTTTTTTTTTTTTTTATCTCGACGGCAACACAGATGAACTCGAAACAAGATTTGTCCGTAGAGCCCTTCCCATTTAAAGAGCCTAAAGATTATGTCATGAACATTTTTGTCATTTCAAATCATAATACCTGTTGAGTTTTTTCAGCGTTTCATTTTTTTAGATGTGATATTTTTTCGCAACATTGTTATACAATTAAGGTTTATGAAGTTTTTGTCCGTTTTAAATAAACGGCACACCGTCTTCAAGTTTCAATGAAAGATTTCAATTTAGGTAATATTCGATAGCTGAAACTTAGCTTTATGAATTCACCGCATTATATTTTTAAAATACGATTCAAATTTTTTTAGACAGAAAAATATTCTTTAAAAACATAGAATTTTTCGCAATTAAGCTGAACTTAATGTTTCGACCGAATAAACAAGGTATTTGTATCGTATTGCTCATTAGCTTCAGATCTATTTAGTCACCATGTCAGATTTTTTATATTGCTTACAAGTTTCGGTAGAAAATAATGGAAACTTGCGCGAAAGAGCAAAAATTGTTACCGCTAGATGGACTATGCTTCGTTATTTCTCATTCAAAGAATATAGGCGAATCTATTCGGAAGGGTGTTTATAATGCCTCTAGAGTAGGCGGTTACCGTTTGGTCTACCTGTCTGGAATATGTTTTATAGTCTGACAAGGCAAAACAGTTCTCGGCTAGGCTGATTTGAATACACTTTCTGTAATTTATTGGATTCTGTGATCCCCTATGGGAAATAAAAACGGAGAAAAGAAGCTAAAGCGGAGCTCGGGACGATTCAAAAAGTAAGTAATTTTTGTTACTTGCTCTATTTTATCTCACCTTGGATATCCAATTCGATGCATTTTGTGTATAGAACGAAAGGAGTTATTTCTTTTGATATTATGTTGTTTAAAGTTTTTTTTTTTTTGGCAAACCCCAATATAATATATTTATCTATGTTTATTAATCTAAATATATTTTTTTCCAATCCACATAAAGTGGGCCAATGAAAATGTAGCATGAAAAATATAAATTTCACTTCATATTCATTCATTTCGAAATTATATCGAATTGGAGGTAAACTTTTGAGAGTTAGCTTACGAAAAAATAAATATACTTATAGATTTGCCATTTGCGCTTTTTCCAAGTATAATAATCACTACCATTACAATGGAGCTAATGGCTACACTGATTACAGCCATAATTGAAAGACTATTTTTATAGGGTATCGTTTTCCCCCTTATTTCTCATCAACAGTTAGTTCGTAATGTAATGTAAAACAAAAGAGAAAGTATATCAATAACTTTAATGTAATATTCTTGAATGCCAAGGTTGTCTTTGTCTTTTCGAAAATGATTTGAAATTAAAAAGAAAAGCCTCTGAAGTACACGCGGTCAACCTCTCTTTTACCACATTGTTTGAGGTCTGCACTTCTAAATTTATATATTTTTTAAAAGAAATATTCGGGTTTTCGCGGCATGGTACAAACATAAATGAAATCTTTCATGTAAAAAATATTGTTCTTGCAATAAGAAAGCCACCACCTCAAAAAATTAGTCATCATTGCAGTACAAGCCTAACCGACGGGGAAAACAACATAGAGGTTATTGACTTTAAAACAAGCATTTCAAATTTCAATTCCTTTTGCTATGGTACAAATATGAATCACATCTTTCATGTTACAAAACGAAACAATTTTCAAATTACTGAAAAATGCTTCCTTTTGTAAAAAACTAACTCTTTATCTAACTCATTTTTAAAAATGAGTGCAATTTAAATAAAGTAATGGAAGAAGCTTTAATTAAGTTAAACCCAACTTTCCTCTCTTAATTTTTTTTTTTTGTAAATGGAAAAGCAATGTGAAATTATAAAAATTGTTTTCTTTTGTAACTTTGTTCAATCACCCTAAATATGGCTAGCCAACTCGACTTAACAATATTACGGAATCATCCGTGAAAGAAAAAAAACTGGTTATTTTAACAAGCTGGTTATTTTTAATAAACTGGTTATTAACAAGCCTCTCCGATTTACAGCTAAACCTGAAAAAATACCAGGCACCAGCAACTCCGCATCTCTCATTTCTTTCTTTTTCAGTCTCACTTCAAAATATTATTAAAAAGCCGTCGGCTCAATATATCGTAGTAAAATCTCCTTGTATCGTACTTGTCAAGCCTAGATGCTAAACAAGAATGAATTTCATTGGTTGGCTTGGGTCCATCCTATATTTTACTTTTGACCAATAAACCACGCCGATTGAAACCTTTAGAAAATGATAAAAGCGCCACCATAGCGGAGCCGATCCAAATGGGTCTTAACATAAACGTTGAAATTTAGCAAAAGATCACAGGATTAATTTGGCGGAGAACCCCTCTATCCCTCCAACTTATTTTAAGAACAACCCTGATACTGATATTAAAGCAGAAATTATATTAAATAAAAAAAGTATCAAATGAAAACAGAGATTTTTTAAAAGTAAAGAAAGTACTGATTGACTTTAGAACTTAAAACGAACAGAGATAAATACTATATTTGAAGGGTTTCTCTATTTTGACCACTGGCGCAGGTAGTTTAGTCATTTTTAAGCCCATCATTTATATAAGGTCCATTGAATGCCCGGCATTTACAATTTAACAGAATGAACTTGAAAATGACGAAACTTCATAGCGTCTCGATTTGATATTTATATTCTAGGAGCTAAGATACGAAAAAAAGAGAAGAAAAACTAAAACTGAATCAAATAGAAATAAAGTCAATAAAGCAACGCTTACCAACTATAGAAACGTCACGTACAGCGGCTTTACAGAGTTCAATCCTTGCAGAATGAAGTGGAACATAGCGGTCTTGAGCTGAGCCGCATAGAACGACATTCTTGAAAAGATGGAGCTGACTATTTCTAGCCAACTTAAAGAGGAATGTCTGGCGTATGTCTTCCGAATCTTTCATCGATAGCTGATATAGAGAGCCAGATTTTTTCAAGCGCTGGATCAACCACATACCTTAAAAATTAACAAAATAATTATGCGTTTTCAATTTTCACCTATTTTGTACTTATTACATTGAGTTGATACACGGAAGGCTATCTGCAATGGTTACAGGGTCCGATCTAAGAATCTATTGTGAGGCCACTTTTTGAACAGAACACATAAATTAAGAGACAAGATATACAAGCAAGGGATAGAGACAACATAAATAACTCTAAAAAAGACAAAGGTAATAAACTTTATTTTGTGTTCTAAACTGATACTTCGACATATAGAATAATTTATTAGTTATGAAAGTTATTAGATAATGACTAAACAAAAAATTCAAATATAAATCCTGAAGTAGCAAAATTATGTGACAGCGGAAAACTGTTCTTGGTCTCAGTTGTATAAATAGAAGCCTGCTCAATGACTAAAAATAAACTGTATCATAAACCGCTCGTGGCAAATCACACTTTTTTTCTTGACATAATCTACATTTTTATTTGCATAACATTGGTTTCAACCAAAGAGTAACAAACCAAATAAAATCAACCGGTGACAAAGCAAAATCTGGGTGTCCACCCAGAGTAAACACGCAGTCAATAAGTCTATTGCAACTATTAGAATATATTCAGAAGCACTTACTGAGACCTGTTAAGTTCATTACTTTCTTATTGTCGTTTAGAACTCAGTAAGCTATAATTTTTTTCTTTTGCAGATACAAATTTTTTTTGTATATTTATCTATCCGTGAAGGAGAATCGAACGGGAAGTCCGAAAGGCCATGCGTAACCATGTTACCGAGAAATGCAAGGAATGCGAAACCCAGTTTAGGAACGGAAACAGTCAGAAACTCTTCAAAACAGTTCGTGAACTGTCTAGCAGGAAAGATCCCACCTCCACAGCAATCCTAGACAAACAAAAAAAAATCCCATCAACGACGCAAAAATGAAGCTCGAACGATGGAAGGAATATTTTGAAGATAAATTAAATCCGCAGATCATTGCCGATCCCAGCATCCTAAAGTCCTTCCCCATTAATGATCGAGAACCTCCACCACCACTCTTAAAATCAGAAACTGAGGCAGCGATAAGATCCCTGAAACGAGGGAAGGCCCCAGGACCGGACGGTGTCACTGCTGAACTAATTAACATTGACTCAGAGGACGTCGTCGAATTGTACCACAAAGTTGTGTCAGCCGCATGGTCAACGGGCCACGTCCCACAGCTATGGTGTAAGGCAGCAGTGGTCCCAATCCACAAAAAAGGCTCAAGAAGAGAGTGTGAGAACTACCGCCCGATCAGCTTGACCAGTCATCAAGCTAGAATACTGACCAAAACTCTCCTACGTAGAATCCAAGCAATTACAGCCTCCGTTCTGGGTGAATACCAAGCTGGCTTCCGACCTGGACGATCGACCATTGACCAAATCTTCACCGTTCGCCAGCTCATGGAACGCTTTTTCGAGTTCAACAGAGACCTATATCATCTCTTTATTGACTTTCAGCAAGCCTTCGATTTAATCTGGAGGAAAGGTCTGTAGCACATCTTAAGACATTACGGTATCCCCGACCAAATCGTCACGATTATTGAGAATATATACAGCCAATCCAGAAGCCGGATACTCACCACTGATGGACTCTCTGATGAATTCTCAACATCCTCGGGAGTTTTGCAAGGATGTATTCTGTCGCCCCACCTGTTCAACCTGTTTCTTCATGCCATACTGTCACTGATACCAGACGAACATGGAGCCAAAATAGGTGGAGCCTATGCTGACGACATCGACCAGCTCTCTACAACGGCCGCTGATCTCCAAAGACAAGCAGACTATCTCAACGAAGCCACAAAACCTTTTGGGATGCAAATTAACGCCAAAAAAACGAAAGTTATGGTCACGTCACGCCAAAAACAAGCAGCTACTCCTTCCATAATGATTGACGGCCAGCCAGTTGAAACGGTCGACCAATTCGTCTACCTGGGCAGTCTCCTCACAGCGGACAATTGTCACACCTCCGACATCAAACGCCGCCTAGCTCTTGCTAGCTCCAGTTTTAAAAGGCTCACAAATATCTGGAAATGCCGAAACCTGCTGAAACCAGCTTTCGAACCAGCTGAAAGTTCAACTTTTCAACAGCCTGATTGTGCCAATTGCTATATATGGGTGTGAGACCTGGACCTTGAAGATCGAAAATGAGCGCAACCTACTGGCATTCGAGATGAGATGTCTCCGTCGCATCGCAAGAATCACCTACACTGAACATGTGACCAATGAGGAGGTGCGAAGACGGCTGAAGTCCCCCGACACAATCCTAAATAAAATCAAACGACAACAACTGCGATGGCTCGGGCATGTCAAGAGAATGGACCCCGACCGTCTACCAAAAATCTCCCTCGAAGGAACCATAGACGGATCTCGACCACGAGGAAGACCTAGCAAGAGGTGGACTGAAAACTTTGACCGAAAGCGCATCGTTGAGTTGACTCGAACTGCACACGATAGAACAACGTACCGAGCCCTAGTTCACGCCCTGTCAAAAGAAGTGGCCCCAAAACGTCCCGCGAGGATGGACGGGACTTAAGTAAGTAAGTATAAGCCAACAAGGCTATTGGTTAATCGTGAAGAGGTTCTATGGGTTTCCAAATCGATTTGAACATCAAAATTCATTGTAATGCATGTTAGCACAGTTAAAACTTAGAAGTCAGCTTCTATTTAATACAGATTTTAAGAAATGTACTGCAGAGCAAATTTATGAAACATTTTTTTTTTCTTTTAGTTCTGATTTCTTTTATTGTTTCTACATTTCTATATATTTGTTTTTTTCAGCGAGAGAGATAGATCCCGACTCCATCTACCAATGAATAGATGTATAGTTTGCTAAAGGGGGTCGATTAAATGATTTTGATTATCGAGTTGGAATGGGTCTGGTACGCAAGAAAGAGGAGGACCGTTTAAGGCTTTTCTATTTTATTTTTTGATCCAGTTTTCTTGCCCAAGCAGGCTTATTTTTGAACCCCCAAAAATATCATTCACCGGATTTTTATTCTATTTTTGTTAGCTGATTGCTACTGTACTCTAAATCTACCGACTTAATTTTACAATAAACAGTACTGAACTTAAGAAGAAGTGAGATCACGTAATATATACAAAATAAAGCAAAATTTAATCTAATCAAAAGCAACTGTGTAAAAAGACAAGATAGAAAACAACACACATATAGCTTCACTGTCTTCAAAGCGATCGCAGACATTTCCAGATTAAAACCAAATCAAATGGAAGCACAAGAAAAATGGAGCTCATGAATCGTAGGCAAATAAAAATTCGAAAGCATATGATTAGCACTAGCATGATGAGGTCAATCATGTCCAAACCGTAAAGGATCCTTACATACTACTTCTAGAAGCCGTAGGTCAAAACAGGTGCGATCAAACAGTTCGTCGCAACGAACTGTAAGTAAGGAGTGACCCGACTCAATAGTAACCGAGACTAAAAAACGGATTTTTGATACCAATAGATACATCAGAAGAATCGGATTTTTATGCTGATTTTAAATATATAAGTTTCATCAAGTATAGTCCAACCCATCAAAAGTTGCGAGCCTGAGGAAATTTGTCTTATAAGCGAAAAAAGGGAAAATACCTCCTAAAAGTCAAAGAATCTTAATTAAAATCACACCATCAGATTCAGCGTATCAGAGAGCCATAAAGTAGAGGTTTCAAGCTCCTATCTACAAAAATGTGGAATTTTGTAGTTTTTGCCAGAAGAAAGATCACGGATGCGTGTTTATTTATTTTTTCCAGGGGGGTGATCGTATCGACCCAGTGGTGCTAGAATATAAGGAAAGGGAACGGAAATTACAAGATCTAGTACCCCTTTTAAGTGACCGAAAATTGGGCAACTAGGTCCCCTCCCACGCTCATTTTCTCCCAAAGTCACCGAACGAAAATTTAGAGACGGGCATTTTGATCAGCATAGGCGAAATATCTAATAAATATGTCTCTGAGGACGACTTAATCCTCCACAATTCCCGGGAGAAGGGCTAAAAGTTATTAACTTTGCCCGTTGTTTACATATAGTATTCGTTATTGTTAAGTATACAGACGTTTTCAAGGGAATTTTTCTGGTGGAAGACGGGGGGCTACGGGGAGGAGGGCTGTCCCCTCCTCAACGTCCCACTCTTTACGCTAAAGTTTTTTATTGATTTCAAAAGTAGAGTTGTGAAAAAGTCAAACTTTAGCTCAAAGAGCGGGGCGTTAAGGAGAGGACAGCCTCTTTCATATACGGAATAATTTATTTTCGTTTTAAGTTTTAATGTCGCTCCTTACTTCCAGTCAAAAAAAACTTATTTTTTTATCTAATTGCAAACAAGAAACAATCAAACAAGAGTAGCTCACACAACAATGTCATCCCCATAACTTAAATTATTGTTACATTCATATCCAACTTGGCAACTAGCTCCACTAGCACTGAAGCACGTATTACAAGGGTCATTTTTTTTTTACCTCCAATAGGCTATAAATAAAAGACAAGGTCACATAAACCAATAGTTTTATGACCAAAAGGTTAATACATTTACGGTTACTTTTCACCATAATCTCCCAAAATTGAGACATTTGTTATATCGGTGGAAAAGCTTTTCAATACTGGCTTCAAAGAATGTTGCCTCCAATGAATTCAAATGATCATTGACGTAGGTTTGAAGGTCCTCATTGGCTTGAAAGTGCTTCCCTCCAAGCCCAGTCTTTAGTTCAGAAAAAGATAAAAGTGGGTGGGTGCTTATTCAGAACTATACGGCGGATAATCAAAAATGTCCCATTGAAATTGTTCAAGAAGTCGTTGAGTTGTACCACCAGTGTATGGACGAGCATTGTCATAGACCAGACAAGGTCCAACGTTAGCTTTCCTCCTCAGCTTTGAATGGCTGGCTCTACCCAACCGACATTAAGTTTTACAATAAACAGCTGCAAAAAACGAGTTATTGAGCAGCTGTAGAGCTCGTGCAGCTCTTTTATTGTGCAGCTGAAAGAAATTTTGAGCAGCTGAAAGAGATTGGCAACATCTTACTAACGGCTCTACCCAAACAACATAAAGTTAAAAAAAAAACAGCAGCATAATAAACAATCTATTTTACAGCTTATGCAGCTCTATTATGCACCTATTTCTTGTGAAACTTCACATCCTCTGAGTAGAGCCATTCAAAACAAAAAAAGAAGAAAGATGACCGATGGAGTTGACCTCAGTACAATTTTGTAAGTGGTTCTAAAAACATGCAATTACAACCTCCAGCTGAGTTTCGCTTAAGTTAAAGACATGGTAATGAAACAGCTTAAGCTGAGAACCATATAAAATCGGGTAATCTAAAATGCATCAAAATTGTTATTGGAGGAAGCTCCAGCTATTTGGTTAGTAAGTATAATATCATCGACTGCATATACCGAAATGACGAACGAAATCTCGATTTTTAAAGTCGACGAGCACGGTCTAAAATACAGTTGCATCCCTGCATCGTTGCATCCCTGATAGATAAACTGGAGAAACCAATATCAGACAGTTTCATATAGGAACTAGGCACTGTAAGATTTTTACGAGAGCAAAGATACTGTTTCGAAAGAATAGTCGCTAGAGAACTTTCGCTTTCTTCGCTAAAAAGCTTTGTTTCTGTGAGATTACCGGGTATTTTTCTTAGCGATTCCCAAGTTTGGAAAACACCAGATCTTTCCAGTGACGACAGTGCAGAAGTGAGCGGGAGCGAATATGAAGAGCCGTATTGGCATCAGCCGACCATTAGGCCTTAAGCTGCTTGTAAAAGGTAGCTCAAGTGCTCACATATACGTCAAGTCGGTAAATATGTCTAAAAGTTAAACGTCAGTATATGTCAAGTCCTCAAACTCTTTCTAGTCTCGATTCCATATTTTCTGTGAATAGAGGTGTTTACAAATGAAGCCAGTCTTAATGTATAGTCCTGTTTTGAACTTTTTCTTTTTTTTTGGGGGGGGGGCAACAAAAGCGGGGAATAAGTTTTGGCGATTATTCGATATGTCTACTCGTCGTAACTGATCTGATAAGAGCCATCTATACCTGTGGTGAAAAGAAATTAGTAATCCCAAAGTATGTGATATATCAGCCAGACTTAACCTACTCTTTGATTCTCAAACAACCCCCCAAAGCACTTGGCAAGTAGGGTAATCGTAAGGAGCACCTTAAGCGCCTTTTCAGCAATTGCCCCATCTATATCATGAATCAGAGGCCACTTAGCAAAGAGTGGCGTATGGTACTTGATGAGAAAGATGCTCATAATCTCTCGCCGATGCGCTAAACAGTACTAAAGACACGGATGCTAAGGTCTTGATGACCTTGCCAAAACCGATGAGGTCTTGCCACAACACTATTTGTGTGCGATGATTCAGAACTGCATGAAAGCCAAGACAATCCGACAAAACCGCTAATACAAATTGTTCTTGAAAGTAAGGACGATTTACGGGTGGCAATTTACAACCCTCGTGCAACCTGAAAAACCATCGTAGCCTGACGAGTACCCTGCTGAGGATAGGCTGGGTGTAAAAGGTAAGAGCTGTTCCAATGACATGGTTTGGGGTCTCTGCTCCATCATAAGTTCCTTTCTCTGTCACTATCCCCGACAGGGAAATCTAACTTGCGTGGCCTTAGGGTGGACTTTTTCGGATTTTCTTAACCAAAACTTTGACTGCTAAAAGCACTGCAGGCTGACCTTAGGGAAGGAGATCCCTCGAGGAAATTATAGCCTAGTAAACAACACAGCATTGGTACCAAATTTTGTTGAATGGATAATTCTTCTGAGTTTGGTTTTGTTTTGGTGGACTTTTTATTCTGAAAAACCTATTCCTAGCTAAATTATCTATTTTGGATTGCCTCCCCGTAGTAAAACAATATTTATAGGCATGAATATATAATGAGTCAGAGGCAATAGACTTGCGATTGTCTCAGCAGGATTTCGACTCTTATTGACAGAAGAGCATCGTCAAGTGTAGAAAACCATGTTGTCACCAAGATGGGCCCAGGATAGCACAAAGCCGCCATTCAAGTGAGTTTTCCAGGGATAGAGACCTCTTGCTGTCAGGTTCTATGCCGGCGTAAGCGCTTCGCGTAGACCAGAAAAGATGTGTTAGTTCCCATCCTGCACTGGTTCTAGTACCATAACTTTTCCAGGGACCCTAATAATTTCAATTATATAGAAATTGCAATTTGGAATGTTACAAGGTTAAAAAGAAAAACTATGGGATCAAAATTTTGACTGATGAAATAAGACAATTCGAACTTGACTCATTAGGAGTTTCAGAAACTCATATCTCAGGGGTAGGAAGCATGAAATTATGTGATATGACGTTATAATGATAGTGATTATGTTATCACTCACAATGATTATGTTATCTGTAAAGCCATGGTGTGAGCTTGGAAAGGAGTCCGCCAGGCTAGGGTAACTCCCCTACCTTTCCCTTGTAAGATGAAAGTGTGATTGAACCCCAAAAATAGATTGAAATCAGTTTTATTATTTGAGGGGTTGACCCATTCCATGCTCAAATACAAATTGGTCGGAAGCTTAATGTAATGAAGAGTGAGGTTCTTACTTTCGGTAAACTCAGGGTAATGTCGACTTAGTCAAGCTAGGAAATCAGAACAACCGATTATCTACTTGAATTAAGATTACAACAATTCAAAAAACTTAAAAAACAAAATAAAAAGTTTGAATCTTAGTAGAAATCATTGTTAGAAAAGTGACTTCGGTAATAATCAAATATCTTTGAGTAGCCTCAGTATGAAAATACATTAAATTGCGTAAAGAGCAACAAACTGGTAATTACAAAAAATATTTGTATATATTTCAACAAGGGATTATAACCATTCAAAAACCTTAAAAAAGAAAACCAAAAGTTTGAAACTTAGTAAAAATCATTGTTGGAATAACATCATAACCCAATTTCTTTCCTTGCAAAAAAAAAGTTGAAAAAAAAATGTTAAGTTCAACTCAGAATCGCTAAAGTTATTATGTAAACTGCAAAAATATTTACGGTGCCTGAGAAATAATTTTAATGTTTTACTTCAAACTGTTTTGTACTTCAAAGGTTTTTCAAAAATGCCTGAAATTTTGAAAATTCGTTTTTTTTTTTTTTTGTTAGATAAAATCCACTCGCTACGTGATTAAGCTTCCATGTTTGAAAAAAAAAATGCAATTATTACAAATAATGATTATATATTTGACAAGGGATTACAACAATTCTAAAACATTAAAAAAGAAAACCAAAAGTTTGAAGCTCAGTAGAAATCGTTACTGGAAAAACATCATTACCCAATTTCTTTTCTTATAAGTATAATCAATGTTTCTTTAAGACCTGAAAAAAAGTTGTAAAAAAATTTCAAATTTAGTTCAGAATCCCTAAAGCTATTGTGCAAACTGTAAAAATATTTACAGTGCCTGAGCAATCAATAATTTTAATGTTTTGTTCAAGCTAGAAAAATGCCTGAAATGTTTAAAATTAGTTTTGTTTTTTGTTCGATAAAATCCACTTGATACGTGATTAAGCTTACAGGATTGAACGCCATTATATAATGTCAGTAGGAAGCCCCCCCCCCAAAAAAAAATTGCAATTATTACAAATGATGATTATATATTTGACAAGGGATTACAACAATTCTAAAACATTAAAAAAGATAGCCAAAAGTTAGAAGCTCAGTAGAAATCGTTGCTGGAAAAACATCATTGCCCAATTTCTTTTCTTATAAGTATAATCAATGTTTCTTTAAGACATGAAAAAAAGTTGTAAAAAAATTTCAAATTTAGTTCAGAATCCCTAAAGTTATTATGCAAACTGTAAAAATATTTACAGTGCCTGAGCAATCAATAATTTTAATGTTTTGTTCAAGCTAGAAAAATGCCTGAAATGTTTAAAATTAGTTTCGTTTTTTGTTCGATAAACCCACTTGATACGTGATTAAGCTTACAGGATTGAACGCCATTATATAATGTCAGTAGGAAGCCCCCCCCCCCCAAAAAAAAAAATTGCAATTATTACAAATGATGATTATATATTTGACAAGGGATTACAACAATTCTAAAACATTAAAAAAGATAACCAAAAGTTTGAAGTTGGGTTAATTAGAAAATTGTTTAAGTTCAGTTCAGAATCGCTTAAGTTATTATGTTAACTGCAAAACTATTTACGGTGCCAGAGCAATAATTTTAAGGTTTTAATTCAAATTAGAAAAATGCCTGACAATTTTAAAATTAGCTTGTTTTCTGTTAGATAAAATCCACTTGCTACGTTATTGAGCTTACAGGTTTGAACGCAACCAGTTATGTAATGTAAATAGGAACGCCCAAAAGAACTTTCAATTATTGCAAATGATGATCCGATATTTGACAAAGGATTACAACAATTCTAAAACATTGCAAAAGAAAAACAAAAGTTAGAAACTTAGTAGAAATCATTGTTAGAAAAACATCATAACCGAATTTCTTTTCTTATAAGTATAAGCAATGTCTTTTTAAGACATGAAAAAAAGTTGAAAACATTTTTAAGTTAAGTTCAGAATCGCTAAAGTTATTATGTTAGCTGCAAAAATATTGACGCTGCCTGAGCAACAATTTTAATGTCTTGTATGTTGAAATAAAAATTAAAGACAACTAGAAATGCGCTTTTTTTGAAAAATGTATCTTCCTTCAATGTAATTACTTTCAACTCTTAAAAAAGAAACTACAAGTTTCAACTAAAATTTGTGCATTCTGGTTTCCTGGTCACACCATTTTCTTCATTTTGATCTAACAAAGTTGATAAAAAAAAACTAAACATGACTGCAGCTACAGGCACTAAGCTTGTCCTAACATTTCGGTAGCCATATTGCCATTACCACTAAGCTGAATTAATCCATGGACATTTCTTGATTAAGACAGAAGGATAAATCCCACAGTTGTTCTACGAATTATTTTTTATATTCCTCGAGTATTTTAGTTCATGGTCGGAACTTGGTAACATTGGAGAAATACATTTACTTCGAAATAGATAGTGGCACCAGAACTAACCAAAGGATAACAAAATATGTGCTTACCTTTCACCAATCAAAAGAAAAAGGTATAAACACTACACTAAACTTAAGCCATATTGTTCAGCTGCTTGCTGTAGTTTTAAATATTTCATAGATTTTAAACCACTAAACCACCAAGGAAAGAATGTTTCTGCGAGAAGTTTAAAAAACCCATTCCTATTTTCCTTAAAAAAAAAAAAAAAAAAAAAAAAAAAAAAAAAAAAAAAAAATATTGTGGCTGAAAGAATATCAAGTAATTATAGAAAAATGAATAATTATTCAAGAATTTACCTGCATTAACTAAACCACTGCTATTATACAAAGTTCCTAAATGAGGTCCAGAGAGTGAAAGATATGTATGGAATCTTGGCCACAAATGTTTCATTTGGCTACGAGTAATGGCTGAACGAATAAGCACAGCTCCCAATGAATGACCAATAAAACTGATTCTTTTTGGATTAAGAGAATAAGCCTCTATATGGTATAAGATCTCAGAAACAAGCCTATCTGTCATCATTTCAAAACTGGCAAAGGTACCACCCTAAAACGACAAAGAAGTAAAGGTAAACTAGAAAAAAAAAGGATTTGAATAAATTGTAAAAGAAGGAACGAAGAAAAGAAGAATAAATTGTAAATAGTGTTTTAAGAACAAAAGGAGACATAAAAAAGAACATTATAAATTGGTCAAAACACAAACCACCTCCCGTACAAAAAACAAAAGCAAACAAAAAATAAACAAGATTCCCTTTCTTCCATGGTTTAAAGCCATCCAGAAATTATTGTTCAAACCCCTCCCCTCTTCACATTCACAAAACTTTTACCTTGCTTGAGAAAGACACATGGACGTGAGTAATGATTTCGATTAGTATTATGTCAACCTTTCATCCCACTGAGGAATACCACATGTATTCTAAACTAGTCCACTTACAGTCGAAAGGGAAATAATTTGAAAAAAAAAAACTACATCTGTTTGGCGTCAGTATTAAAATACAAACAATTTGGGGGGAAAACTACAACTGTCTTGGGGTCAGTATTAAAATACAACTAATTTGAGAAAAAAAACTACAACAGTTTGGCGCCAATATCAAATTAATTAGGGGAAAAGCTACAATTGTTTGGCGTCAGTATTAAAATACAAATAAATTGGGAAAAAACGTAACAATAGATAACATAGCCTTATTTTTTCTATATTATAATATCAAGGAAATAAAAAAACGAGAATATCTGGGGACAAGGGACTGCAAAAAATGGGAGAGAGAAAAGAAACTTAGAGAGGCAGAAAATCTGCCATTATTATTAAACTAAAAGCTGTACCTGATTTCTTTCAGACATCAAGAACTCAAGATTAGATCCTGGCAGCGCAAGTTCGAGATAAGTACGTACAAGACGCAAGTCTGAAGAGTTGCCATCTAAACCATGAACACAAACAACTAAATGCAGACCATCGGGGGAAAGTGGCCTTTGATCATCTGCCACTGAAAAGTACGGTAGGCCAAAATTTGAGTGTCCTGGGAGGTCACTGAAAAATCAAATTTCGGAGATACTTTTTGAAAGCCGAAAACCAAGTAAAAATAAAGTTACTGATAAGAATATTTTATTCAAGTTTTCTTTACATGAAATCTGCAAAAATTATTAGTCAAGCAAATATTTGAGGCATAAATTAAAAGTCAAAAAGTAAGATCAAAACATAAATGACACAATAACATTTCTTTTTTAGCATATGTCACATCCATGAAAAAAAAATTAAAGACATTGGCAATTACAAGCAAGATATCGGAGTAGAAATAAAAGAAGACAGAAAATAAATCAAAAAGATAGTAAGAGAAAAATAATAAATGAAAAACTAGCAGCGAACACTCACTAAAAATGATCCTGCACATACTGCTAAAAGGCGGGACGAAACAAGGCTACAATGTGTGTTTATTTTCATTCTCCGAGGTCTAAAGAACGGCCCAGGACATTTGTCTTTCTTAGAGGCTTCTTTCAGAATTCACAAGAATCGAAAATTTTTTTACATACAGTAAAGTGTACGTGATATACATGGATAAACAGTGAAAGACTACCAATTGACACTTTTGGCCCTATTAAAGCAACTCATCCAAAGGGCGGTAAATTACAGCATGGTAGATAAAGCTGGATCGTGGGAAATCCTGTTTTATCTGTTAGAGATTCATGTTAGACTGAAAGACAACATATATTTACATTACTGGTGCTAGCGGGCTTCAAGTGTCGTAGTTTGGGAACTTCAAATTTTTGACATGTTAAAACCTGCTAGAACCTCAATCAAACAAGCCAGCACTCTCGACTTTCTTGAAGGCTATTTGCCTAACAAATAAAGAGGGGCCCACTAGTCGGTTTGATTCTCCACCCATAGTGATTAAAAATCCTTGTGTGATTCTGGTTCAAACAAGATGCAAAGTTCCTAGCATATTTGATAGAAAATTGGAAGGGGGAGTGTTCAAGGACTTACCTTTCTCCTCATATTGTACAGATTAGATATTCTTGCATTATTCCATTATCCAATGATTTAGTTCGTGTCTTAGCCATCAGAGCTTGGGGTCAGGACTTCTTGGAGTCAAAACTTTAGTCGTTCTCGCAGTACATCACAGAAACTCCAAAGTTTCGAAATAGATCGTTACAACACCAATTCACGACTTAGCTCGGTATTGTGTCAAATATTGCTCGGTATTGTACCAAATAAATACTGAGTTAGTTTTTGAATCGAATCAAATCTTGGATCGTTTTGGACCACATCAGACGCTAGCTCGTTATTGTAAGAAGTCACCACAATTCTAAAAGCTAGTTTTGGTTCACATTTACACCCAGTCAGAAACTACCTCACTTTAACCCCGATTCAGCCCACAGATCAGACTTATCTCACTTTTCACCGATTCAAAACTTAGCTCATTTTCTGCACAGAAGCAGGGCTCAGCTCACTTTTACCCAATCAAAACGTACCTCGTTTTAACCCCGATTCAGCCCATAGATCGGACTTAACTCACTTTTCACTGACTCAGAACTTTGCTCTTTTCCTGCATAGAAGCAGAGCTTTGCTCATTTTCACCCAGTCAGAACGTACCTCATTTTAACACCGATTCAGGCCTCTGATCTGACTTAACTCACTTTTTACCGATTCGTGACTTTGCTCGATTTCTGCACAGAACTCGGCTCATTTTCACTCAAAGTTACGAAATACTTCCTTTTGTACCATATCATATCTTCACCCTCTTTCGCACCGATTTTAAACATCATCACGTTTGACACCAAGTTAGGAATTATAGCATTTTTGCAACAAGTTACTGAAGTTTCGCGGCTTACATTTAGCTCGTATTCATACCCAGTGAAGGCCTGCTTCATTTTTGCACCGTCACGCCAAAGCTTGAATTTACCTTGTTTTTGACCTGGGTTAGTCTACCACTTGGACTTACCTTGTTTTTGCATCAATTTAAAATTTAGCATGTTTTGGAACAGATTGAGTCCCCAGCATAAAGCTCACTTGTTTATACGCTTTTGTTCAGGACTTATCTCGTTGTTGCAATGAGCCATGACTTAGACTTTTTTGCATCGATTCAGGACTCGGGTCCTTTCTACAGTGAGTCATTCCTCAGCTTGGACTTGGGCTGCTTCTGTAGTCAGGGCTTAGTGTACTTTTCCTTGAGCAAGGACTGTGCTCGTTTATGCATCTAATCCGTTCCTAGCTTAAACAATCCGTCCCTAGCCTGAACTCGGGTAGTGTCACAAAAAATTTCTGATTACAACTGACTGAACTGTGCGTCATTCATCCAGCAGTTCCAATCACCATATGGTATCCAATTTTTATTTCTTACAAATGTCGAAAAAGTGTCGTGTTGGTCACAAATTGGGTTTAGTTAAGGCATAACCTAACGGTCCAACTTGTACCTTCAATTATGATAATCTAAATTATTTGACTTCGGCTTAAACAATTTGAATCCGGTGTTTCCCACCCATTCTACTAATATTTACCCGTTAAGAAACGACAAATTACGTAATTTGGGACTATTGCTCTTGGGACTGAGTGGGTTATATTACCCACATGAAGGCCCATCTTTTGGACCTTTCGAACGTCCTGAGTGATATGGCTATCACAAAATTTCGGTTTTATGCCTTGGGGGTTACAGGTGTTAAATTTTTTCGGAGCCTGAGAATTTTAGTGCTAGCTAAAACTTTTGATAGCAATTCAAAAGCTACTACTTTACTCAAATGAGAAATTTAGAAAGGATGAAGTTATAGATCCAAACCGACAAGAAACAAATTTTAGTAATGACTGTCACAAGCGGAGCTGCAGTGAGGATTGTTTCAAAAGACATAGCAGAAGAAACTTGCCACAAAAGATGTGAAATACAACAGCAACACAAAGGAAGCAAATAAACTCAAAAGCGCAACTTCCACAGAAAGGGGAATCAGACAAGATTTCTGATTACGATTGACTGAACTCCGCGTTATTTGTCCAGTAGCTCTAATCACCATGGTGTTGTCCAACTTGTGTTTGTAAAAAAAAGACGTATTGGTAACAAATAACCTATATAACCTATGGTTGTTCAAAGAATCCCAACGAAGTTCATTGGTAAAAATATACTCACAGTAAATAATAAAAGCATATATGTTGAAAAAAATACACAAGGATAAGCAAACTGATTATTATATAATGCAATACCTATAAAGGATTCCTGAGATATTTGCTATACGCTTGAAATCTTCTTTAGCTTTGATGAAATTCAACATATCATCACCGATCACCGATGCTAATTTTTCCTTCAGTCTTTTTTCTCCGTCAACGCTATTGTAGCAATCACAAGATAGCTCCCGTCCAGTTACAGCAAAAACTTCTCCTTGACTTTTACTTTTTTTCCTCGCTAATGCAGTGTGATTGAAGGTACCCGGAAGAGACTTACATTCCTGAAAACTATGATACACAAATCAATAAATAAGGTGTTCAAAAGCCACATCGGTTCCTTTCACATTAAAATTTGTTTTGAAGTACTAAGGAAATCAAAATGAAAACATTTGTAGCCATCTGTTTCCATCTTAGGTATATAAATACCTGAAATTCAAGATTTGCTGTGTTTTCTTTTGATTGTTATGAAATTTATATTAAATCAGTCCAAGTAAAATATTTACTGCACAAGGCAATGCATCGCATATACTGTTTTAACCTTCGTATTAAAGCTACGCAACTTGGAATCTTTAAACAAAGTCTTTGAGTAAGGTCGTATCAGGGGGGGGGGGGGCTTACCGACTTTGAATCCACCCCCCCCCCCTCCTGGAATTTTAGCCCTACTCGTAAAAACGCAACAAATCGCAAATAAACAAATTTTGAGTCGTTTTTGTTCCAGTTGCTTGTATCCCCTCCCCCCCAAGAAAAACACCACTATCCCCCCGAAAACTCTGGGTACGCCTTGATCTTCCAGAATTCACTTTGAAAGATAAACCTTAACCAATTTCTATTACCAAGTACTTCAGTGTCAACCTGGAAGTTGATAGGACATGCTTTGACGAAGCAATTCGGTCAATAGAAGGATAAGAATTTGACTTTCTTCTGCAAATTACAAACTTGGTTTTAGATAAACTCAAGGTAATGAAATTTGAAAAGCGACACTTAAGAAAATTAGAAAAGGGAAGATCCAAACTCTGAATAAGCATCCACTGATTTTTCATTTTTTTTTTTTCAGAGTGAAGTTGGCGTACCACCTACAACACCCATATTAAGATAGGGGATCAATAATACTGGGTAAAATCCTTAGCAAAGATAGGGAGAAGAGCTAAAACAGAATTTTCAGATATCCTTAGCTTTCAGGACTAAGGCACGGCTGAGAATAGAAATCTTCCCCCATCTACCTTTTGATTTATTTTACCTAGATAAAATTTAATCAGGTTTAATGCAACTCCACGTCCACCACAGAATTTCAAATTAATAAAAGGAAAATAATGAGAAATTCAAATATATCAAATAAAATCCAGTCTAGCGTCTTGAGGTCATGCCAAAGTTTTAAATTCACCAAATTGTGAATTTGAAAACAAAAACAGATGAGTCGATGACAATACAAATCTCAAATCTTGTATAAATTACTTTTTCATGCGTCATAGAAAGCGTAGATAGAATAAAAGCTGAACAGTAACTAGGTGAGTTTTCAGGGGGGGAAACAAATTTATAAAGTGGAACTGGCCTCACTTCTTTATAACAGAGGGAACACCCAGTTTTAAATGAGAGGCCAATTTTATGCTCTAAATGTAGAATTACTGAACACAAAATTTTTTCTACTATTTTAGAACTATATTCATCTACTTTATATTAATTTCCTGGATTTTAATTACAATATATTTTTGTATGTCCAAAGGGAGGTGCGCTCGTCAAAAAACAAAATTTGGAAGCCAATTGAGAGAAGAAATTTTTTTTCACCATTTCAATGAAATTGATAATTTACCGATGAAGCATTCTCTTACCTTACATTAGCAAAAAAATGTTTTCCCACTTCCCTGGTTTATTAATAGGAGTCGAAGTTGAACCACCAAAATTTATGAGCATTTCCTTTTGTAGAAATACTGTAAAAACAGAAGTATTTGATTTTTACCTAAGAGGGCTGCCATTAGAAAAAGAACTGGCAGACTGGGTCAAGCTCTGTTGACCTCGGAGGGAAAAAACGGAATCTCTTCCATCCCTCTTTTTGCTTTTCGCCAAATCATTTAGTATCCTTTCTAACGCCAGCATGTTCATTTCTTCTCTTTTCTTTTCGGCAGAACTAGCAGACTGATTAAATATTGGTGCAATTGCTCGCTGGATATTCGTTATTTTTAGACCATCCACTCGGAGTGGCACAAGCTCAATCTCAGACTGCAAAGGGATTGCGTTTCTTTCATTATTTGCAAGCATTTCTCTTTCTTTTTCCAAGTTATTCTGCTTTTTCTCCAAAGTAACTCCAGGAGAGCTTTTGCTTCGTTGATGTCTATGAAGAGATCCTGGATAATTGTTTTTAACTTGGCTTGGCATGTCTGGAGAGCACATCGACATAGTTTGAATTGTGAGAGTATGATGAAATGTGCGAGAACGATTCAGAGGAGGATCTCGGAACTGAACAGGAGGAGCCAAAGGATGCTCAGTCTTTTCTTCCTTATTAGTTTCAACACAAATATTCCCAACACATTTTGAAACAACAGAAGTCTTAACCTTTTCAGCTTGATGGTCACCGGAGTTGGTTTGATTCAATGACTGATTACTTATATATTGACTAGATTCGTGGACAGTGACAAAAGTATTCGTTTCTATCGGACTGGTCACTTGACTAGATAAATCAGTTGAAGATGCACGGGAACAATTTGAGACCCATCCACTGCACTCACTTGAGACGTCACTTGAACTATTTTTCGTTGCTACATCAAGCTTTAATAAATTAGACTTCCATACGCGTCTGTGGCGCTCTGAAGTAGATTTTGAAGCAGCAGTAAATGCACTATTTGAGCTGGATTCATCAGAACTATGGCGTTTTCTCATTTTCCTACTGCTGCTTTCCGAGTCTGCCATCGATCCAAGACCAGATGTTGATGCTGCAAGTCCCCCACTCAGAGGGGAGCTATAGCTAAGGACAGTATCCAATCCTGGATCAGAAAAACTATGAGATGAAGGTTTATAATCCATAATTGATTTTAATTCAGGTAAAGACTCACTTGCACTAAGTTTTCGCTTTTCTTGGTTCGGTTCTAATTTTCTATAGCTAACAAGAACAACTGAAAGATTGGTTTTAGGAAATGGATTCGATCTTCGACGACGAAAAAAGGGCTTTTGACAGAGTTTCTCTCTATCCGAAAGTCTATAAGACCGATTTTTGAACGAGATACTAGAAAGAGATCGAACATCTTTTAAGGACATCACTTTGTCTTTTCGAGGAGGAGGTTTGGATACAGGTTCAAAATATTTTGATGACCTTATTGCACAATAGTTCTTCAGCATTGGTGTTGAATTAAATACAGACGAACGACTTAAGGATTTTTCTTTGAGCATCCACAGTTTAGAGCCTTGTCTCATCATAGATGGTTTATCGCTCTTATGGTTATCAACTTGAGTGAGCCTTCGAGTATCAGTTAAGCACTCTGATAAGGACATGTATATATTTTCCGACTTAATCCCTTGAGTACTAACCATGGAATCAGATTCAAGACCAGTAGAACGCCTTGTCTCATTCACTATCTCCTCACTTTGGACAGCACATTTTGACATGTTACCTCGTGTTTCAATTTTTGGACGTATTTCCACCTCATTTTTCATTTCTGAATTAGAACTGCTTCGCGTTCTAATATCCGAAGAAGCTGTATCATATATAGGCTGAGAATCAAGCGAGGGAGATTTTAGAACATTTTGATTCCCGTTCGAGGCTAAGACAAGCGGTTTCAACATTGGACGTTTTTGCGGTTTACCGAAGTACTTCTCACTTGGTTCATTGTCTGTGGTTAATCCTGATAGCCAAATATCAACACAGCTTGAAGACAATCCATCTAAAAAAAAAAAAATATCATTTCTGAACTAAGTAATAAATACGTTAATATGGTTGCATATTGTATGTTCACTTAATTATAAAGTCATAAATAAATATGTTAACTTGGAAAATCAAAGTCAGGCCATATCCTATCACAACTACCTGGTCTATGAAAAAAAAATCTATAGTTCAATTAAGGCACATATAAAAGAAAGATACAATTACTAAAATAAGTACGATAATAATAATGTAAACATAGTTTATACATTTCGACTTAAATTAACAAGTCGTGCATAAATTGAAACTAATTAGCTTGAATTACTCATTATATTTGAAGGATTCATCTTGCGGCCGGTCACCAGGAATCAGGGAACTAAAAAAAGAGTGGACACGTGAATGAAACTTGAATGTTTAAGAATTAATATTTCAGAGTAAAAACACAGCACGATTAAATAACCTTGTTCAAAAAATGCAGGTTAGCAGAATCCGGGTTTTTCCTCCATATGTGGACGTTTATTTTGTCCAAGTACTCCGTAGTCGACTTCCTTTTGTCAATGATTCCTTAACATCTAACCATCCAGCATGCAAACTACTTTTTTATATGTTTAAAACCATTTCAAAATATACGGTCTATCTATTTATCAAGTGTAGATGCGCATTTATAAACACAGGATTAGAGACAGTGGAAGATTTAAGGGGTATGGGGGGTATCCTTCAGACAATATGCAGTTTATATTTTGTATTTTTTAGATGCGCCAAGCAAAAAAGGGATCAAAATTCTAGGCATCTGACCCTCCTCTTCCCAAAATCCTTGATATATTACAAATCCTAAAACAGTTCTTCTAACGTGGAATATAAATAGCACATTAACAGTTTGGATTCGGAGAAGAATCAAGAGCAATTCGTTTAAAACAGTCTCTGAATCAAAAAATTGCATGCATCATTTTTTATTTTCCAAAATAACTTAACATTCTTTAATTTTTTTAGAAACCAGTAACCAATATGCACTTTCATGCTTGTTCATCAAGAATGTACTTTGAATATGTACTATACATTGGTTTTTATGAATAGAAAACCAATATATACTCAAAATATTAGCTGAATTAGACCACAGAAAACGGTTAAAATATAGATAACAAGGTTTGCGCACGTTCTAAATATCGAGCTTCGAACTAAATAGGTGAAGTGAAATAAGACCTTTCAAAAAAGTCATTGTGGGAAAAGAATACAGGGTTTTAGACTACTATTTCAATACTGATTGATGAAAGCGAAATTGTGATATTGTTTGATTTTAACATACAAACTAGTTGAAGGATTAGATTACCTGTCGATTTGGCAACTAGACTTCGCCTCCTCGCAAACTCTACCGTCTCTTGATAGCGGTCTTCAAATATGATTGGGAGAGTAGTGCTATCCCCGTTTGTTTCAGAACAATGGACAAGGAGAGACGGTAACAAGGCAAGATAACGAGATTTCCTCAACATGTCAGTTATATATTGATAACTCTGACTGTTCGCATCATAACATCCGGAAGCAGATTTTCTTGGGTTGTCAATAACGTAGAATCCTTCGGAAAAGCGCTTTACCTGTTGAGAAATAATAGCTGAAATAATAGGATGTAAATAACAATATATAAATAGTATTTTGCTAATCTTTAAAAACTAGGAACTAGAAACTTTCTGCTTTAAACAAAAGATAAATGAGGACGAATAGCAGGGAAGGACAAAAGATGAATACTGTTAACGCCAACCAATGTGAAAGGGATCTTTTGTGGGAATTAAGATTTTTAGTTCCCAAGCCAGATTTGAGGAAAGCTAATATTTTGCAAAGGATTTTTGGCAACATCTCAACAATGCATTTCTTGTTTAACTGCAAATTTTACGACACTGAACAAACTTTAGAATGTCTACTAAGACTAAAACCCACCTAAAGGCTCTTATGATATTTAAATAAAAATAAGTGTAATTACTAGCACATTTTGGAAATGAGACTATATTTTCCTTAGACATTTGTAAGACCCGATTTAAAAACACAGTTTTTCCAGCTGTCATATGTTCTTAACCTGTCCAAAGCAGCCCTAATCTAATTTCTTGCAAGCAATACACATTTACAAGCAAGAATGCAAAAGAAAAAATTACCCTTTGTTGGTGATGCTGTTTTGCAAAATAGAGTTGAACTGATTCATTTGTAGCAAAGGATTCTTGGAATAAACGCCACAGTACAATGTTCTCAGCACATAAACGAGTCACATGACTGTTAGCAAGAAGAATAAAGTCTTCTTCAGAGTCCAAAATCTGAAACAGAACAGGAAGCTATAACGTCTACAATTAAATTTATAGATATTTTGCAATAATGTATAGGAGTAAAGAAGGCAAATAAAGTTTTTACTACTTCTTGTTCTCTCCTCCCCCGTTTATGCTAGATAATCAATTGGCTCGTATTTCCAATAGTATACTCATAAACTTTTGCAATACACCCCCCCAGCCCCGAAAAAAACATCAGGTCACTTGGGTCACTTGAGATATAAATTTAATTAAGAACAAAATGAGTCGTTGACAATTAAGTTCCATTGAGGATGGTAGATCGAGTATTTCCAATCTCGGTTCCAGTTTGGTCAAAAATAAGAAAGCCAATACTGTCAGCTTTTGAACAGTATATTATTTTTGAGTTATACTCCTTTCAATAAAAAATAACAGAATCCTTTCTGAATTCTTTTTAAGAACCGAATTATAATCCCCGGGGTCCCTCGCTAGTTTCCACGAAATTCCACTAGATCCCGTAGATCAAATTCTCCAGGGAAATTACAGACCATCTAAGAAACATAATTCAAAAAAGTCAGATCGCCAGTCGTAGCCTATCGCAACAGCGATCGAATTTGATTTTGGAGTGTTCACATTATTCCTTTAAGGTGTAGCTTCATTTATGACACGTAATGAATTTGCAAGTTTAAAGTTTACTCAAACGTACTTCTGAATATACTTTGGATATTTTCCAATAAAAGTTACAGCTCCATTAATGTTGCAAAATAAGGTTCTTGTTTCTTCTTGATGCTCGATTTCAATTTGAGTTCTACTACATCTTAATATTTGAGGAAAATGTGAACATAATCCATACTTTATCTCAGGTTGCTTTGTCAATTCGTCGTGATTTAATTTTAAAAGGATTTTCCAAAACACAAGTTTCTAAAAGAAAAATTAAGAGAAATAGTACGAGTGAAAAACCAGTCAGATTATAATTCAAACTTAAAACAAACAGAAATTAGTATCAATGTAAAATTAAAAATAACACTAAAAAAAAATTATAGTTAGTAATGATGTTTAACTCAAGAATAACAGGTTCATCTACAGATGAATAAACAAATCTTAAAGCAGACAGAAATTATAAAGAATAGTCAAACTTAAAATGAAAATAAATACTCACAAACAGAAGTAGGACAGCTCCCCTAAACCTCCTCGGAGTTTGATTTTATTACCTATTAGACAAAAAAAGTAGCTTTTTATTAGTGTTTTTCCCAGAGGCACTTCGTATGGAAAGAGTGGTCGCAAAAACTTTGGAGGGGGCTCATTCGATTGCACATTTAAAGTTTTAATGCCCTTTTTAAGAGTCAAAAGTGATCGAAGAGCAACCAGACCCCCCAAACACACACCTTTTCTTCCAAAATGTCTCCAAAGTTTTGAGAGAGCCATTTTATTCAAAATAATCGAAAAGTCCAATAATTATGCCTCCGGGGTTGACGACGCAAACCCCCATGCAAGGGCTATGAGTAATACAGGTTGCCCATTGATAACTACTACTACAAATACAACTAATAATAACTCAAAACAGCACCCACCCGCCTGAGGCAAGCATAGCTGCGCACGGTCCTCCTCCATCCCAATCTATTCAAAGCCTCCCTCTTTACATCCTCCTAGTAAGTTCCCATTCCCTTCAAATCTTTCTTTATGACATCCTCCCACCCCAACCACGGATGACCTGCTTTCTGTTTAGCCCTAGACGGTTCGTCGAGAAGGACAATCTTTGGCAATCTATCACCCTTAACCCACACAACGTGCCCTAGCCATCTCAACCTTTCTCTCATTATAGCCTTGGAAAGTGGATTGAACCACACTTTTCATGCAGCCTACTGTTTGAAATACCCAGAACAATCTATACGCAAATTTCTCTGGAAAACATCTAGCGAATCTTCATCTGTTTTTCGGAGCGCCCATGCTTCAAAGCCATACTTGACAACTGTCATCATTATAACTTCGAATATTTTAATCTTAGTTTGCACACTTATCTTCCTATTCTTCCAAATTTTTTTTAACCGTGCAAAAACACCCTGAACCTCGAACATACTACTTTTAACATCTTCACTGCTCTAGGATGCATCTAGGATGCTTAAATACTCAGCATCATCTAAGTCCAGGGGAGTCTTTCGTCCCCATTTGATTGCGTGGTCTCCTGTTGCCTTTCCTACGCTTCTTAAGACAAAATCCATCAAAATGATCAATATAAAGGGCGATAAAAACAACTCTACTTTTTTTTTAAGAGAGAGAAAGATGGGTTTATTAATATAAATAACAAAACAAAACAAGCAAATAGCCCGAAGCAAAGCTTGACTCCTGATTTAACAAGAAACCAGCTGCTGACCTCATTTCCAGCCTTAACCGCAGCAATGCTATTCTCGTAAATTGCCCTAATCACTTTAATGTACTTGTCTGGTATACAATACAAGGATAAAACCTTTGCTAATCAACAGAATGGAACGCTTGCTCATAATCTATAAAAATGCAGGACCAAAGGTGTTTGACACCCCGGGAACTTCTCAATTAATAATGTAAGAGTGAAAATGTGTTTCCCTTTTTCAGAAATCATATTCATAATCTTCAGTAACTTATTTCTAACCTCAGAGCCGCCATATTTAAGAAACTCATTTACCACACTATCAGCACCTGGAGCCTTATTATTTTCTAATCCTTTTAGTACTCTCGCTAATTCTTCCTCACAAAACAAATCTTCCTTTACATCCAAGGTATCACAAACTTTTTCTGTTTCCTCTATATTTTTGCCTGCAACTCTATCTAGGTTTAACACATTCTCAAAATGTTATGCCCATCTGTTTTTAACACCTTCCTTATCAGTAGTTGTGGCATCGTTCCAATATTTAACTGGGACAAGTCCATATCGATTGACTACTCCCTCTCAAATTATTAACATGCCAGTACAATATTTTGCTATTATGCCATCTAGCTGCATCGTCCAGATCCTCGTTAATTTTATCCATGGCCTCCACTCCACAAATCCATTTTTCATATTTTAAAGCTTTCTCCACTTTCTTTACATTCCTTTTGTTTTCATATGATTTATCACTCAGATAATTCATGTACAAGCCCCTTCTCTCAATTATACATAAAGCTTTTTCACGAACATTCCTAGCTGCGGTCCTAAATTTCTTCCCCAGGACACCATCAGCAGCTTCATGAATTGTTTTCCTAAAGTTGTTCCATCCATCTTCAACATTGTCAAATTTTAGACTCTCCACTTTAGTAATCAACTGTTCCTGAAAAGTTTCTCTCAAATTCTCATCCTAGAGTCTACCAACATCATAAATTACCGGGAGGTAGTTACCCTTCAAAAATTTCAGCTTTAAATTAGCCCTAGACACTACCAGATCTATCTTTACTTTAGTCTTTACTTCTAACATCAATAACAGCATTCCTATATACCCTAGTATCTTGTATTAATCCTTCCAGTATTCAATTTACAATAAGATAATCAATAAGGTTTGCTGTCTTACCATCGAGTGAATACTATGTTAACTTATGTGCCGTTTTATGACCAAACACTGTATTGGTTAGAACTAGATTGTTATACCTATATATTTGCAACAGTCTCTAGCCATTGCTATTTTCTTTTCCTACACCAAACTTACCTAGGTTAAGATACCATCTATCCCTATTTCTACCGACCTAGGTGTTGAAATCTCCAAAAAAGAACCCATATTCCTACATGGGACCCTGTCTATTTCCTCCTGTAACAGTAAGTAAAATTTATCTGAGTCACTAGTATCGCCATCAGTCGGTTCTACAGTGGATTAAGGTGAAACTTTAAGGAAATGTTGAGGGATACAAAACAATCAAAATACATATTCTCCTTATTGATTGTGAAAAGGGAATATCAACAATATCTAAGGAACGTCTGATGGTTTGAAACTTTCAAGGTATGTTGATGGAACATTTAAGAGAGATTGGAGGGTAACCAGACCCCACCCTCTTTGCCCTTTTATGTGTCCCCTCTCCTCAACAATAATCAAACTCTTATACGTGTCACTTTGTTTAAACTAGTCAAAAAGTCTAAATAGCCATGCCTCCAAGGATGTCACGCCCCCAGAGCCCAAGAGCAAGGATGGTAAATTATGCAATTTATCCATTGTTAACATGCAGGATTTATTATTAGAAAAAGGGGAAGTTTTAATTCTGGGTGAATCCGAAAAGGCCAAGGTTATTAAGGCGAAACTTTGGATAATCTTGATGGGTATCTTAAACCACATCAAATGGCACTATGTAGATCCAGTTTATCGAAAAGGCAGATCTGCAATATCTTAGAAACGACAGAGGGTATTAAGTTGAAACTTTCAGGACATATTGAGGGAGATGTTTTGACGTGGTTGGAGGGCTGCCAGCCTCAGTACCATTTATCCCTTAGCTGTTGTGTCTCCAAAAACATTCTATCAATATTTTGAATGACCATTATGTTCAAAACAGTCTAAAGATCAAATAAATGACACAGAGACGACATCAACCTCTAAAAGCTTTGTAGAGGAATGCCAAACACAATCAAAACACAATCTGTGTATACGAGTTGTCAAAAGGACGGATCAACAATATTTAAGGAACGACCGAGGTTACTAAGATGAAACTTACAGGCATGTTGAAAGGAATGTTAAGGTCTCCCAAACCCTTTTTAGATGCCTCTTTCCCTAAATGCTGGTCAAAATCTTGAAAAAGCCTTTTTGTTCAAAATAGGCAAAAGGTCTGGTAGCTAAACGTCTGGGGATGCACCACCCCCAAAGCCCCTAGGTCAAGGATTGGAATCTATACAACTTACCCTTTTTTAATTACAAGATTTATTGTTACGGATAGGGTGAATGTTTGATTCTAAGGGTGTTCAAAAGGTTACGTGTATTAAGATGAAACTTGGGGATTGTTGAGGGGCATGGCAAAGAAGCTTTAGACTTTTACAGTTAAAAAAAGGGGGAAAAGAGCAGAATCCAAACTCCTGTTTGTAGTAATTTTGTTCGTTTTAAGTTTGACTTGAACATTCAATTGGATTTTGACTTGTTTAAAATTTGCTTAGTCATCTATATTAGCACCTGTTATCTCTATGTTTTCTGATCATTATTATTATTTTATTATTTAATATTTACATGGAAGATAATATTTACATAGAAGATAAATTCAGCTATAAGCGTCCTTCATGTAGAATCCCAGTAATGATCTCACGAACAAGCATAAGAAAAAATTACCTCAGCTTCATCAACCATTTTTTGAAGTCTCACTTGTGGTGCGTCACATGGAGGAATAGCTGGTCTTTGTTTAGCCAACAGTAACGAGGAAAGGAGCCGCATCTGAGATCGAAGCGTATCCGCCGCTGATAAAAGAAGGAGACATACATTACGATGAATCTGACGGGCGTGAGCAAAGCGTAGAGAAAACGATGACATAGAAGAATTACACTTGATACTATTCTGTAACAAACGAGACAAGAAAGTGAAACATGTTTTATAATAGCAAAAAATACCTAACATTTAACTGTAATCCGAACTGTAGAGGAATTTTTTTTCTATCTGCTTTGAGAAAAAGTTTCTCAGAACAGGTGCTAATGGCGAGTCCATGGGTTTACTCCATTTTTGCTTGAATCTGCTATGTAATCAGCATCTGAACCGATAAACTCACTCAATGAAGCACTGACATCCGAAACTATCTTTAAAACCGGCATCAGTCTAGGCAGTGAAATACTAGTAAAAAGAGAAAAAAACCTCATAAGTCTCCAATGATATATGGGAACTCTTACCGTTAAGTTCTTTAAAGTGTTTTATTATATACGCACTAGTAAGAGTAACAGGTCTTAGAGTACGATCCCACTATCTTTCAATTTTTTATGTTGGTGAGCCTATTGTGGAAACTTTAAATCTTAAAGGAGCCCCTGGCTAATGCAATTTTGACAAGCAATAAAATCTTAAGAATTTTAAGTCTAATAGAAAACAATTTATCCCAAATTCGATCGCTTAGTCTTTTATTTAATTTTAAATTTCTTAGAGCTGATTGATTTTTTAAGTTGATGAGCTTACGAGCATCAATGTTTACCTCTTCATAGGTTTTACTGCCATTGAGTCAATCACATGATTTACCAAGATAATCTTCGCCATCAATAATGACCATAGCATCTTTTTTGTCTCCTTTGGTGATGATTACATCATGTGTCTTTCTTTATTTCATTCAGGACATTCTTTTCTGCTCTTTTTTTATTACTAATGATAAATTTCAGTCACACAATTTCTAACTGTGTTTGAAACAACAATTCTTTTATAACATGGGTCAAATTATCTTTTCCAATTCAAAATGATGGTGGATTCGAGGTGATAATATCCTTAGAGGGTATAAGTCCATGGCACATTGAGTATCTTTTCTGGGAAAAATGGAATTGTTGGAAAATAATTTTTAGCAGTATTTTCGAACTGATCTATTTGCCAAAATGTGCTTGCTAAGCTTTACCTAAAATGAAGATTAGTAGGACAGCCTATGTTCAACAACAATTTAACCCTCCTGATTCACCTTAACCTGCTGGTCCTCTTTTTGAGGACAGCTCAGCAATCTGGTTTTGGCAATTATTTAAGAAACGTGACAATGTCAACTATGACCTTTAAATATAAAAGCGACAAAATCTACCATGTTTTCTGAGCGTTACACTATGGAGACAAAAAAGAATATTCAGTGTAAATAGCTATAGCACATATTTTTGCGTAGGAAACTACTATAACTAGTGAAACCTTGACCAGCAAAGAAAAAAATAACAGATACATGATAAACTTTAGAAGTAAGTCACACCACGCACAGAAAAGCATCATCTATCTTTTATATATAACATAAATTAATTTATGAGGTCACTAAAATTTTATGAATATAAATATAATATAAATATTACAAATATAAGTCTTATTTCTTTATCTAAATGGCATTTGTTAGCAGGTCTTACATTTTTTTTATTTAAAGTGGCAACTTGTATTCTATTCTCAGGGTCCAAACAGTTAGAAATTACGAGTATTTTAAAAAACACTCCCCACACCCTGCATCACATCCTTTCTCGAGCGACTAAATGGAATTATGTATGTGATTATATGAAGTAAGTCGTTAAATAAACCGGTCTATTTGAACAGCAGCACAATTTAAACTTGAGCACAAAGATAATAACTCCATGATTGAACACAGGAGTAATATTATGCTCCTTACATACTGTCATGGATTGCATCTAACTTTAAATTTATGTTAATGAAAGTAAATATGGCTGTATATTTAATTTAAACACAGTTTCAAAACTACATAAAAAGTTTTAATAACATAAATAGTGGCAAAGATGTAGAATGAGGTGTAAAACCTTCAGTGAATTTTTTTAAGTGGATTGACGCAATATAATTATTTTAGACGGTTTAAGTATGGGGGAGGGGAGGCAGAAATCATCTAAAAAATAAAATAATTTTTCTTTCTGTCTTGCTTATTTGAATGCATAAGACAGGCAAATTAAAAAGAAATCACCAATGCAACAGCACAAACACTGAAACAAACAAACAGCATAAAAAAAATCTATATATATAAAAATAAGTTGTTTGTGTGTTATGTCTGTTACACTATGTCTGTTACGCTAGACATATGACGTCTGAAAAATAAAGAAGAAAAAGAAAACAAATTAAAACGTAAAAACTGGGAATTGCATAAATATTTCGAAATATTTTGACAATAGATTTAAGTAATTCGAAAACCTTAAAATAGATACTTAAATATTGAGGTTTATTATAAATTGTTGAGCTTTAGCAAGCTTAGCACGTAAAGAGGAATTTTTAGTATAGATCTTAAAATGACAGAAGAAACAGCCGAGGAAGCTGCTCAAATAGTTAATTCAAAGAGAAATTTTAGTATAAATCCTACAATGGCAGAAGAAACAGCCGAGGAATCTGCTCAAAGGGTTAATGCCAAAAGGCTTGCGGCTAAAGAACGCAAAACCACGCAGTTAGATGAAAATCCACCTGGACAGCGAGAGTCAAAACGTATCAAAACTGAAAATGATAGCGATGATGATTGGGTTTGGGATTTTGACTTGGATAAGGTCATCAATGCCTACCAGATTTTAGTTAAAAAAAAAACAAAGGTTTGGCGATATGTATTTCATAGTGACGCTGAAAAATAAAGAAGAAAAAGAAAACTGAAAAAATAAAAATGGTAAAAAACTAAAAAGAATAAACTAAAAAAAAAATAAAAAAAGAAAAAACCTAAAAAGAAAAAACCTAAAAAAAATAAAAAGAAAAGAAAAAACTAAAAAAGAAAAAAAAAACTAAAAAAGAAACTGTATCTATATATATATATATAAAGAAGTTGTATATATGCATGTTTTTGCATTTGACGTCATTATAAGTATATAAGGCTTTGTATATGACGTCATTATAAGATGACACTACAGACCGGGACACCGGGACACAAATGACGACCGGGACACAGGGAATATAAATGACGACCGGGACACTCAAAGAGAAATTACAGACCGGGACACGGGGACACAAATGACGACCGGGACACCGGGACACAGGGAATATAAATGACGACCGGGACACTCAAAGAGAAATTACAGACTGGGACACGGGGAGACAAATGACGACCGGGACAGAGGGAATATAAATGACGACCGGGACACAGGGAATATAAATGACGACCAGGACACAGGAACACAACTAAAACGGGGACGCCGGGGGCACAGGGGGATATATAAATGACGACGGGGACACAGGGAATGTTCGATTAGCAATCACCATCAACAAAGCTCAAGGGCAATCGTTAGAAAAATGCGGTATAGATCTGAACACGGATTGTTTTCCCATGGACAATTATTATGTTGCATGTTCAAGAGTTGGTAAACCTGACAATCTATTTATATGGACAGACAATGGCACAGCAAAGAATGTTATATATTCGCAAGTTTTACGTAGTTGATATATATATATATATATATATATATATATATATATATATATATATATATATATATATATATATATATATATATATATATATAAATATATATTCACAGGTGGGACACAGGGACACAACTACAATGGCGCGTAACTAATATGGCGCGTAACGACTTACGCGCGCGGGGGTGTTTGGGGTGGGTTGGGTGGCGCGAAGCGCCACCCCAACAGCTAGTATATATATATATATATATATATATATATATATATATATATATATATATATATATATATATATATATATATATATATATATATATATATATATATATATATATATATATATATATATATATATATATATATATATATATATATATATATATATATATATATGAAGACAGACAGAAGGAGAAAGGAAGACTGTTTTCCTACTTTAGTAATTAATATAGATCAGTACTTGAATGAGGCCTAAACCCTACTCATCCATCCAATTACATAGGCCTTCAAGTCCCATTTGCGAATGGAAAATACAAAAAAGTTTTGAAAAAGCTACCTTTCAAGTATAACGCTGACCCTTTTCTCAGTAGATACTAGACTACTGATTTTGATCTCATTAGTAAAACTGATTGGGATACAGATTTTTGGGAATTTCAAGCATTTTCCTTCCCCCAAGTAGTTATATTGAGATTTGTAGTGTTGTTTCTCAGCTTCCAAGTAGCCGTTCAGTGGCGGTTTTGGTTTGCGTAATAAGGTCCTTGAAAAATTGGTCAGTTTGTCTCTAATCCCATATCACACATACTAACCTTTCTCTTTCTACCGGTGTTTTTCCTGATTTATTTAAAATTGCTAATGCTGTACCTTTTACATACTCTCATATTTCAAATTATCGGTCTATTTCTCGTCTTTCCGTTGAAAATGTAATGTATCTTAGATTTTCTTCATTTGTATTTATTCTAATACGACGCAGGAAATTCTCTCATAACTAACCATCAGTATGACTTTTGCCCCTCTGTCTCTAATTCGCATGAACTTTCGGGTGTCACAGAGTTTGTACAAGTTAATCTGGGCAAGTGGTTGTGTGTTTTGCATCTATTTCTTGATTTTTCGAAGGCATTTGATATGACCGACCACTCTGTTCTTCTGTCTAAACTATCTTAATTTGGAGTACATGGAATCCAATGGAATGGTTAAAGTCTTACCTCTGAGGGAGATCTCAGTATGTTTCAGTTAATGGCACTCCTTCCTTTACTTCGCCTAAATCGAAAGGTGTCCCATAGGGCTGTGTTCTTGTACAACTTTTGTTTTTAATTTATATTAACGATCTTGTTGATGATCTTTATCCCAGTGTACACCCTGTCCTTTTTGCTGACAACAGTAACTTTTTCATTGCTGCGGTGGACCTACCATCAGCCACTTCCGTAGTTCAAGGTCTCCTTGATAAAGCGAAGTAGGGGTGCTGGTGAAATGGTATAGCTTAACAGCCGGAAGAGTGCCAAGGTACATTTTAGGACCCTTTATCGTTTGTGTTACGTACAGAAGACAATCATCGGTACTTACGGGAATGATATTATACCGCAACCTACTATAATGAAATTCCTCGATGTGTTTCTTGATTGTTTTCTTTCTTTTACACACACCTTCCCTCCTATTCCGGCAATCTTCAATGTTAAACCGGGTTAATTCATTTCTTCCCCAAGATGTTATGCTTTCTCTTTATTGTGCTTTTGTTTTTCCTTACCTTTAATTTCCTTACTCTTCTTTCTCGGCTTTTGCCTTCTCCTGGTCTATATAGTCATACTGAAATAGCTCCGCTAGATCGTATTGTAGGTAGAACTAATCTTTATTTGGTGCATTCTGTTTTTCAAACCACGCTTCCAGCGTCGCTACAGCAGTTTTTTCACGGACAGGCTCTGTTATTTACTCTTCTTCTTTGCATAGTCCTACTCGCAGATTAAACGTGTCTAAACAATCATCAACAGCAGCTCGGAGGTCTACTGTTTATCAATCCATTCTACAATGGAACTCCTACCGTATTGATCTCCCTCTCTCTCCGAGAAGGCAGTTTTTCGGTGGGCCGTTCCGTAGTTTTAGTCCAGTAATTTTTCTCTCTCCTTTGTTTATTTCCCCCCTTTTCTCTTTTCCTATTGTTTCACCTTTTTTCGAGTATGACGTCACTTATTTGACCCGACTTTTGCAATATTGTCCCTTTCCAGTTGATAGTTAAGAGGTTGTTTTAATTTATTGAGTCATTTTCGTGTGTGTTGTCAGTTTGTAGCTTTGTAAATGTTTAACAGATCCCTCCACAAGCATGGTTCTCGGGACCCGATTTTTTTTTCGCTCGTTTTTGTTTGTGTTATATTTAGCATAAATAAATGATAATAATGATGACTTGTAAGTTTAACGAATTGCAGTAAAAGTAACGAGAAGTATATTTTGAGCTTCTAATCCACGTTAGTTGTAACTTATTCATATCCCAGTTTGAATGAGTGTTGAGTCAAGCAGGGGCTGGATTGCATGGTGTGGAGTTAAATAAGGGTAAATTGCATGGCGGTTAGGTGATACGGGATTGAGTTTAATTAGGATTGAATTGCGTGGAGGTTGAGTTAAATGGGGTTGGGTTCGATTGGGGTTGAGTTGAATGGTTTTAGTTGAGGCTGATTTAAACAGAGGTTGAGCTACACGTACGCTGTAAGCTACTTAACGCATAATGTAAAAATTTTTCATTGTCAAACACAGCAGAAGATTATCCAACAATCAAAATCAAGTTTAAATTATTAGGGGCCTAAGGTGCACCAGTGGGAGAGGCCTACTTAACGAATTTGAATCCACAGTCATTTTTTTATTTATCATGATTTAGGAGTGAATTAATTCTTTCATCCGTTCATAACAATGAATCATAACTGTGAGATTGAGGGAAAATATTTTACTCACGAACAGAACTAATAGTGGTGTAATAAATCTAAAATACTTCGTTGCCTACACTTCATTCATGAAAGATTTTTTGACTGAAGCAAGAACGATGCGATTTATCTTAATTTCCACTCTTAATAAGATGTTAATGATTTAAATTTAAAAGAAAATAAAAATAGCTTACAATAGATCCAAAGAGAACAGACTCCATCGTGGCATCAACAAATTTCAATGCTGGCAAAGTTTTACTTCCATTCCAAGTTTTGCTGCTTTTAGGGGCACTGTGAAGATAATCTGATTTGTAAAGAGTATTTCGAATAAGGCCAGTCCCAACACAATATAAACGGTTTAATTTTAAGACACTAGGCATGATGGGCAAAGATCCATTTCTTCATTTGGGAGTAGGAGAGCAAAATGACTGAACATATCTTTCAGCCAAGAAGCTCAAGTAAAATCTACATCCTCTTAGAAGTTCTAAATTTTGAAAGTAATATTTTTTCAACGATAAATGGAAATAGCGCCTCGATATATAATAAAAGCGACGTTATACATGGTAACATAAAAGATAGATATAAAGACAAACCTATGACAACAAAATGACAGCTTTTAATGCACCTGTGAATAATACTGTCGAGACATATAACGTTGTATGTTATATACAGAATAACAATTCTACAGAGTCTTGCGAAAAGATAACTTATCCACTCGATATATACATTACTTTTATTATATATGTATATATCTTATCTTTTTAAACAAGCAATAATTGTATATTTATGTATTTTTACTCGAAAATGGCTCCATATTGTTTTTGGAAAAATAGGCTTCCTGGGATTTTCCGACCTAAAAAAAACAGTCTGGATAGGTTTGAAAAAATTCATTAAGAGCTTTAATTTTGAAAAAATAACGGATTCTCGTAAGTAACGGTATATTTATGAGCACAAACAAGTCATTTTTGCCTCAGGAGTGGTTGTTTCGTTTTTAGTGTCTATGACGCATGTGAAAATACACAAGAAACATAACTAAGTATAAAATACTAAGTGTAGAGAGACTATTTGAAAAATGTCTTTTCAGCAGTTTCCTAATACCTAGAAAACAAAAACGTAAATTAACAATTGCTCAAAATTAACAAATTGGACCATCAAATGAGACAAGATCAAGAGGACAACCCGAGAGATGTAAATTCACGGGTGAAGATGAACAACTTAGACCATTAAATGTGACAAGACCAATCCGAGCAGCTAAGGTAAAAGGCATTGAAAACGTCTGAAGTAATGATGAACAAAAATGAAGAACAAAGACATATGTTGTTCATAATCTTGCAAAAACCAAATTGAAGCACGAAGATATATGCAGTTAGAAGATCAGCGGCAGCGAGAATTACAACGTCAAAAAAGAAAGTGAAGCTAAACAAAACATGCGATTACAAGACATACGACGAAGATCAGAATGGATCAAAAATTAAAATGAAGAAAAAGAAATATGTGGTAAGAAGATATGCGACAGCGAGGACAAATAAATATGGGGTTAGAAGATAAGCAGCAGCGAGAATTACAAGCGACAGCTAGAATCAGAACGTGTCAAAATAAAAATGAAGAACAAAGAATTGTGAGGTTAGCAAACACGCGAAAGCGAGTTCCGGAAAGTGTCAAAAATGATAGTGAAGAACAAAGAATTATGCCGTTGGAGGACCACCGACAACAAGAATCAGAACGAATCAAAAATGAAAGTGAATTAGAATGAAATATTACGTTAGAAGAACAACCCCATCGCAATCTTCGACACTAACAAACTATCGCGCAAAACCCAGTACAAACTTACAAAGAAGCAGCAAACTACGCAAATTTAATTAAAAAATCATTAGGATCCTTTAGGGTTGTATATATCCACTGTGGAGTCTCCATTTTTCAGAGGAAAGAGTAGCCAACAAAGGTGATTGATTTGGAGGTTGCTGCTTGCTATGTCAAATTCCCTTCCCACTTCTACAATTTCCACATCAATTGGTTTGGGATTTTACAGGATATCACTTGCTCTCTAAAACCACAAACAAACCCGAAACTTGAACACATTTTAGCGGCACATCCATCACAAATCACTAAAGGTGATTTTGAACCACTTTAATATAGCGAAATGTTCTTTTTAGATCCGACAAAGCTGTTGAAAAACACCTTACCCATCCTTTAAATTGTAGTATCTCTCATAATCTAATGGATCTCTTCGAAGAAATATTGCGAGACACATACAACTATGCCAAAAGTTACATGAAAATGCGAGAAATGACGAGACGAGGATCTAATCAACCAGCTTATTAACTGAGAGAACAGCCTCCGTTAGAAGACAAGCGATTATGAGAATCAATATATACATGTACAGAATAATATACTATAATATATACGATAATATACTAAAATCTAACAAACTAAAAATCGAGCTGCCTATTGTTGTTATGGGTATTCTAGTCATGGCAAGAAATCCAAGTTTTTCAAATGAAATTAAAGAGCGAGGTTACTCCTAAAAATGAACAGCAATTATTTTGTAGATGAGGAGGAATGGTCCCCCCTCAATTCTCCATTCTTTACCCTAAAATATAATCAGTCTTTAACCGAAAGCATTTAAGCGTGCAAAAGTATAGCCAGGTGGTAATTGTGGGTATTTTGTTCACCGGTTGCCTTTCAAAACACTTGAATTAAAGTTTTGTTGCTTAAAACAATGATATAGCACTAGTCGCCAACTCTAAGTCACAGCTACTCACGGCTCTGAACAAGCTTAAGGAAGGAGCTTCCAGGAACGGACTAGCCGTTAAGTGGATGAAGACAAGTCATGGTACTACAGCCGAAGCTTGGCCCGGAAAAACCAAACTACTCGGTCGTCGGTAGCCAAATTGAAGTGGTTGGCCATTTCACTAGCCTTGGTTCTTTTATATCATTGGACGGCTGCATTAACCACGAATTTCTTGATCCCGAGGCAAAGGCCTCTACCGTCTTAGGTAGGCTGAGCCATGTCCTGAAGAAGTCAATGATTAATTGAGCAACCAAAATCCTTGGAGCCTCAGTCTGTTCAATCATGGTGTACGGAACTAAGACTTGGCCTACAACTCCAGCTGTCCAGCGCTATCTCGAGACATCTCAGTCTAGAATTTAAGGAATCCGATGAATGGACTTTGCCAGCAATGACCGCCTGCAAAGTATGACTTCCCAGTCATCCTTGTCATACCAGGCTGCCAAGCGGACACCTCGCTGGTTCGGACATCTTTTGTCGGCTGCCTGCCGACACTCCAGCTCGGATTTTTCGGGATATATATTGGATTTATGAAAGAAGAATAAGCAGGTTTTAGAGAAGGCTATAGTACTACGGATAGTGTTTATTTTAAGTGGATTAATTGAAAAGTATGGATCAGGAAAAAATAAGTTATATGTTGCATTTTTGGACTTAAAAGCGTTTGATAATGTTAATAGAGTTCTGTTTAAGAAAAGCCTACATGATGTGGGGTCACCTTCTTGTTTCTTTCATTTGGTTGTAAATATGTATTTTGAAACTAGTGCAATAGTAAGAGTACGTGGGTTGGGTCTTGCGAGGCTTTCTAAAGTTAAGAAAGGAGTAAAGCAGAAAAGCTCCTTGTCATCTCTACTTTTTGGTCTTTTTATTAATGACATTGTTGAATTTTTAGCAAAAAATGGGGTCCAACAATGAGATTAAGTAATAAAAACTTCTCAGTGTTGTTGTTTCCAGATGACACTTCTCTAGTGGCGAATTCGGCACATGATTTACAGAAGCTACTGGATTTAACAGATGATTATCTAAAGATGAAGTGCCATCAGGTAAGTGTTCAGAAATCAAAAGTGGTTATATTTAACAAGAGAAATGATAAGTATGAAAGTAAATCTAAATTTAAGGGGGAGGAGATATAAGTTGTGGATAATCAAGTATGTTAGATATATTTTTCAAAGTAATGTGAGATGGAATTCACATATAAAGGAAATGTTAAACCGGAGAAGAGCAGAAATGTTTACAATTTTCTGGAATAATGTAATGAGAATAAAAAAATTTGTCGTTATATAAAAGGGTCTTTTTATCGAGAATAATGCCCATTCTACATTATTTACAGAGCAGAGATTTGGGGACATGAGAAAGTAGCTCAGCTAGAGAGTATTAAATTAGGGTGCTTTAAGAGATTGTTTGGGCTGCATAGAACAACTCATTCCCAGTTTTTAAATGGCGATCCTGGTATATGGCCACTAAAAATTAGACTAGTCTCAATGATTAAATTTTGGTTGAGAGTCGTCCAGTTGCCGAGTGACAGATTGCTTTAAAGCAGCTTATTACAATTTACTCTCGTAGGGGAAAAAAAGATCATGGCCACTGAAAATAAAATATATTTTAGACAAAGCATTGTTTTCTTTTGTTTGAAATGAAGGTAGAGGACGAATAGATATAAATACAAATTGGAACAATTCGATTAAAAGAGTACTAGAATCAAATGATCCAAAAATCAGTGAGGAAATAAAAAAAAAATCAGAAACATTAAAGTCTTATAAGGATACTAAGGTGGTTTATGGGAAAGAGTTCTACCTTGAACTGAATTTGAAAGCTAGATATTCATCATTATGGATGCAGCTCAGGGCTAACTGCCTGCCAATAAGTGCAAGATTTAAAACTTGACAGTGGGACAAAGGTAAGTGAAAATCAGTCACATCATTACAATTTATAAACTTTCGGACATAAATTAATTTTGCACTGTAGTCGATATCCTATTTGTATAAAGCTTATATGCAGCGACTGTTTAATTAATTAATTAGCCGCCTTGTAGGTCAACTGACCTTGTAGGTTCAACTGAAAGAACAGGTAATTATACTTTAACAGTGATCTTAGCAAGATATATAAATAAAAACATTTACATTTTGGACTGGATTTTAAATAAAGTAAGTCTCTTTTTCCCTTGTATAATTTCCATTGTATGGTTCAAATATTTACAGACATTAAAGATATATGTTATATATAACACAAAAAATCACTCCATTACAAATTTGGAGTCATCGTGAAAAGGAGATGATGTTGGTACAATTGTTAGGATAAAAATTCCACTTTTAAAGTTTTCTACAAAATATGTTGTTTTTACTTACAGTTGCAGCCACAAACTGTTTGAAACAAGCTACATAATAAAAAAAGACATAACTTCACTATTCTCTTAAGTGCCTTGAAATCAGGTTTACCTACATCCGTCTTCTGTGCAAAGCTTGTCAAAACATATATCAAAATTTTTTTGTTAAATTCCTGTTAACTGTATTTTGGCACACAGAAGATTTTAAAACCCATTTATTATTATTCTTTTCCTAAGAATACAAAGAAAAAACAAGAGTAGGAAGGAGATTTACAGTTGACTTACCAGCTTTGTACAACGCTAAGGATCCCTTTCCTTGCAGCAAAAAAAAAAAAACGAACGTATTAAATGTTAAGAGTGCAATGGGACACTGAAAAATAAATTTAGAGACTATTGATGATGATAAATGGCTATCCAAAAATCACGATGTTAGAATTAGAATCATGCATATTCCAAACATTCAATCATAACCCTGGCTCTCCCAGATTAAATAGGGTCGAGAACGGAAAGCCTTGGATTACGTAAGGAAATTCCTCTTAAAAATAAAATCCAAACTAAAAACTTTTCTTTCAAAATGATAGCGTTTTTACAAGGAAAACAAAAACAAAACAAAAACCAATAGGATTGATGTTTCAAAAGAACATTACAAAACTTGCAGAGAAAAGGATTGGCCCAAATGAGGTCCCAGGAAGTTGATCTCAACTTCCTACCTCCCCTACTTCCGTAACTGATAGGCTGCAAAGACTATGTGGACCAATCTCGTCTTTAATAAAAGTTCAATTTAAGAGTCACCTTCCCCCATACCACAATCCTGGTTAGAACCTGGACTTCAGAGTAGTTATCCCCTTTTTGGATTTAAACCGGCCCATAGGTGCTAATCTTTTCTTCTGCTACTTTTTTCTTTCTTTTTTCTTAAGACATTTCTTTTTCGTTTTTTTAAGATATCTTTTCTTCAAGGCGTTATTCTTCGTGATTTCTCAAAAGGGAATGTTTACTTATGTTAAGGATGAAATACTCACACGTGACATGCTAGACGAGGGCCCCGTGGGGAAATTCCTGCTTGTAACTGAGGGCACACATGTGGATGAAGGTGCACACGTGGGTATTACTTGATGATGGCGCAAATGTGGGGTGTACGTAATGATGCTGCACACGTGGGATGTGACTCGATCTTACACATGGGGTTGCGTAATGAATGGGCGGGTCATATGTGAGTGTTATGTAATGACAGCGCACACGTGAGATGTGATGCAATCCTACACGTGGGTGTTACATAATGATGGCACACATACCGTTGTTACATAATACTTCAAGAGATGTTTTTTTTTCGGAATTTATTTTTCTTTCAAGGTGTTTTTCTCAGGGAACCTTTATATTCTAATGACTATCGTCCCCATTAGGAGTCGAAATGGTCTTTTCCATTCAATGAATAGTGCCCTGGACAGCTGGACTATCTGAAAAGTAATATTTGAACGCCAAACTGAAAAGTAATATATAAACGTTAAAGTGAAAAGTAATATCTGAACGTCGAATTTGTCTCATGTTATGCATTGACATTAAAAGAATGGTGAGTGACCAATCCTTCTACCCTAGGATCTTACTTTCAATCCTAAAAAGAGTATAGGTATAAGCATCTTTGAAATATAAAAGGAAATTTGACATTCAAGCCTAGGCCATTCGTTTTGGTAGCAAAAAGACGAATATCTAATATCAAAATGATTTGAACTCATTTAGCCATCTCTGAACTCATTCATTCAGCCATCTAAGTAATTCCCCGTGGGGACTGATTTACCACCTAGGGCCAACATTTTCACGTAAGGTAGCGATAAACAAGGATTTTGGTTAATAACACTCAATACAATTCAGGTAGTGCTTAGAAACGCAAAGTGCTTTATCAAGTCTTCAAGTGGAAGTACTGAACAATATCATCAGAAAAATTCAAAATGGGTCAACACTAAGACTAAAAGAGAAAAAAAAAACCATGTTCATGCTCATCTAATTTTGTATTAATAGACCCTAACAAAATCAAAGAGTAATTGTAGAAACGAAGAGACTCCAAGACTTTGTATAGAAAGTAATTAACGCCTTCTAACACAGTTTCTCCCAAGTCGCATCATGTAGAACGGATGGTCATTGAAATTAGGAGCATGGCTCATTCGATTTCCAGAGCCTTTTTCGTGGGCTGAAAATCAGAGTGAATAAAATCACCCTCCTGCAAACATCCTGTATTCCCCAAGATACCAATGGGATCCAATTCTGAATGAAATTAGAATTTCAAAATTTTAACAAAACTGACGGAAGGCAGAAAATACTGAAAAAAAAGCCTAAAACCATACGAATGGTAACTTCTCAAAAGAGACTTAATAGCCAACGAAATAGCGATAACTTAAAGACAGAGGACTTAAAACTCTTAATATCCAGTGTGAATGATCAATACACATTAAGCATACATTTCAAAAATTGCGCTTGATTTCATCAAAATTGGTACTGAAGATTTACGCAAGCTGAGTACAAATCTGAGGATAATACTGACATAGAAAAGTCAAAACCAGAAAACACTAATTACATACATGGCAAATGGCTTTTAGTTTCCACCAAATCAAGTATTTGAAGATTTCAAATCTTTCAAAATAGAAATTTGACACTAGACATCTAAATCATGGCATGTTGTGTATATATTTTGTTGAGCAAAATGAATGAACTTTTAGAGATTTTGCGAGTTCAGGGTACTAAATTAGGTTTGAAAATTAATGTTAAGAAGACTAAGTCACTAAGGCTATGAATAAGTGAAGATGAAAAGCGGACGTTGGGTAACGAAAAGATTGACCAGGTGGGCACCTTCACTTAACCTTGGTAGTAGGCTATTATTAGTGAATACGGTGGAAGCACTGAAGATGTTAAAAGTAGAATAGCCAAGGCTCCAGATTTTTTTTTTCACAGTTAAAAAAAAGTTTGGAAGAATAAGAAAATAGGGGTCTGCAAACCAAGATTGGAATATTGGAAGCTACAGTGATGACAGTGGTCAAATATGACTTTGAAGCATGGGCGCTCCGAAAAGTGTATGAATACTTGAAAGATGTTTTCCAGAGAAACTGCCTAAGGATTGTTTTGGGTAACCGGCCGACTAACTGTATTTCAAACAATAGGCTGTATGAAAAATGCTATTCAATCCAGCCTTCTACAGCTATAATGAAAAAAAGGTTGAGATGGCAAGGGCGCGTTCTGCAGATAAGGTTGACAGATTGCCGAAGATTGTCCTTTTCGGCCAACCATCTAGAACACACGGAAAGTAGGTCGTCCTCGTCTGGAGTGAGAGGATGTCATAAAGAAAGATTTAAAAGAAATGGAAACTTCCTGGGAGAGTGCAAAGAGGGAGGCTTAATAGATTGGGAAGGAGGAGTAACGGGCGTAGCTGTGTTGGCCTCAGGTGGCTAGGGGCTGCAGTGAGTTGTTAGTGGTAGTAGTAGTTAGTTGAATTAAGAGTCAAGTACAGATATGCAATCTGTATGACTCGTAGGTCAAAAGAGGGGCCCTCGAACTCGAGCCTAAAACACTAACAAACACATTAAAAATGTCGATGGTCAGAAGAGTGTAAGGTTGAAAATGTGTTTTTTTTACTTTAACACTTTTGCACTATAAGATACTTTGCCCCTACACAGATAAATGTCAAGAGAAACCAAAAGGTACTATGCGTTGCCAGGTAATCATAACAATGTATTCGCAATATCCTGGAAGCTTTGTTTCTATTCTTTTTAGGATGTATATATTCTTTGATAGTAATTTGTCTTCCTTTTAAATTTGAAACATTATATGATATTACTTCTGCTCATTTATGTTTTAATACAGCTCTTTATTTTCCTTTGAAAACGTTCTTCTTCAGAAAAAGCTTTCTTAAAATTAACCATAGATAGTAATCCAGCACGTTCTTATCACAATAAAATAATACTTCACAATGAAATCATCCTATTCAGTCCTATTTAATTCTATTTATCCTATTTAATCCTATTTTTAATCCTATCATAATTTAATCCTATTTAATTCTGCTCTTTTGTCTTTTAATAAAACTCTTTATTTTCCTTTGACAAGGTTCTTCTTCGGAAAAAGCTTAAGATTAACAATAGATAGTAATCCAGCAAGTTCTTATCACATAAAAAATAAGACTTCCTAGGGAAATCATCCTATTAATTTTCATGCCGTTGACCTTCCTACTAATGGTTCTGCATTTCGTTGAAAAATCTCAAAAACTGCTAAAAACGAGTTGAGATGTACATAATGATGTACATAATGATGTACATAAGACAAGGATTAAAATGGAACAAAGAAAGTAGTATGGCTGGGTTTCCAATTGGAGTCGTCGTATATTGAACACAACATACAACTTTCAATAATGTAGTGCATTTTGACTCTTCATGGGGTCTCTTTTCAAAATTTACACCGTAGGCTTAGGCTTATATCTGCAGCATTAAAGCAAGGAAAAATTGTAATACAGAACATAATGCAGGGACAGAACTGCTGAAGGTGTTTTTATGTCTATACTACAATAATAATCGTAATTTGCAAGCGTTAAAATCCATTTTGTAGCTACCTTGACAGTCTCAGTAAGCACTTTAGTTATATTCTACCAGCAGGTAGAATTCAGAAATGGGACTATATTTGCAAATGCTCTGTCTTTCATTGTGTGAGGTCAATAAATTCTTATAAACTTCATGTATGAGAACAAGAAGATATTAATATTTAATTTTTTTTTTTACAGAAGTCGTTTTTATTACATACATGGTTTCGGATGCCAACTACAACCCAAAAAAAAAACAACAGAACAAAAGTGCAAAAAAAAAAATCAAAATATTGTTTTGACTAAAATCGAATGAAAAAAAACGTCCCTTATAAAACATACGAGCCTCAATTGTAGATAATCTGTGTTTTTGGCCTCACCAAAATTCCTGACACTTACTTTATAGAAGGTTGGTGGATCGTAGTAATTGCGCCAAAGCCTGATACGGTCACAGCACCAAGGTGAAAACAATCAAAAAGTACAGGAAGGTGGTAGTAAAGTCCTTTGCTTGGAGAAAAATGAATCTGAAGAGCTCTTTGAGATACACAAATTATAGCTTGAGAGTCATGGATATCGTAACCTTGATCCGTAAACCACAGCTCCAATACTAAGGTAAACTCAGCTTTGGCGATACTTTCTTCCACCTACAATAAAAACAAAGTAGAATGAACCAAATAAAAGAAAGAAAAAGAAAATACTTTGCATTCCTCTTGAAGTTTGATGAGTATGAACAGCTATTTATTCCATTCAACACAGTGATGCCTTGACAATCAATTGATATTCAATGCAGAAAATTGATATAGTTCTAAAAAAACTTACTAACAAAAATATAAAACACGTTAATACGTTCAAGAATGTTAAATAACTAAATCTTAAAAAAAAAACAATTTTTTTTCAACTGAAAGCAAGGAGCAACGACAAAACTTATAACGAACAGAAATTATTAAGCATATGAGGGGGATCGAACCTCGCCAATACCTCGCTCTTTACGCTCAAGTTCGGATTTTGTCCCAATCCTTTAAGAATGACTCCTGAATCACAAAGGCCGTTTAATTACAATAAAGAGCTGCTTTGAAAATACGAAAAAAAACTGTAGCTAAACTTTAGCGTAAAGAGCGAGGTATTCACGAGGGGGACGAATTTCTGTTCGTTTTAAGTTTTAATGTTGCTCTTTACTTTCAGTTGAATTTTTTTTATGGTCGTTTTTGTTAATACTGGGAAATCCGGCTCCCCCTCCATGGGAAATTCCCTTTCCCCATGAAAAGATCCTCCCACGTAACCCCGCCAACCCTCTACTTAAAAAATTCAACCTGAAAACGTCTGTATACTTCCCCATAATTAATATTATACATAAACAATGGGCAAAGCACATAGCTTGCAGCCCTTCCCCCGGTGACTGTGGGGGTCGAGTCATTCTCAAAGACATAGTTATTGGGTTTTTCGACTGTGCTGAAAAAATTGCTATCTCAAAATTTTGATCGGGTGATTTTGGGGAAAATATGAGCGTATGAGAGATGCTAGCTACCCTCCAATATTTTTGGTCACTTAAAAAGAACACTAGAACTTTTGATTTCCAATCGAATAAGCCCTCTCCCGATCTTCTACGATCACTGGTTCAATATGGTCACCCCTAGAAAAAAAATAGTAATAAACACGTCTGTGATCATTCTTCTGAACAAAAAATACAAATACCACATTTTTATTTACATGGGAGCTTGAAACTTCTACGGTAGGGCTCTCTGGTATGCTGAATCTGATAGTGTTATTTCTGGGGGATGTTTTACCCCTTTTTCAACAGTTAGGTATATTTTGTCAGGCTCGTGACTTACCATGGGTATCAATAAATTTGATGAATTTCCCTATTTCTCGAATAAGCACCAAAATTCGATTCTGTTGATGTATCTATTGTTATCGACACTCTGTTTTTTAGAGTTACGGTTACTATTGAGCCGCATCGCTCCTTATGATCCTTATGGTCCAAAGGATCCCACTTGGTGCCCTTCTGTCAGGAATATTGAAAATCCTTGCTTGGCTTAGATTTTAATAAGGTGTAACACAAACCAAAGGTTTGAAATCAACTACCTCAAGAATATTAAAATACTAGCTTTGGTGAAAATCAAGCACTTTTTGTAAAATGCCAAGTTAGCATTTTACAATGTCAACCTGGGTCAGGTTAATGTAAATGCCAAGTTGGGCTTAAATCAAATATAATTTTTGAAATATACTCTTAGTGTTTCAAACCACATAAGTCATTTGTCGATGGAATATGCTCAATGATTAACATTTAACTATTAACGACAATTCACTAGATTTTCCCTGAATTGTTATTTGTCGATATAGGTGGAAAATGCCTATATTCACGAATTTAGACGGATGACAAAACATAAACTCGCCAAGGAGAGAGAAAACGAGGACAGTAACAACCAGTGAAAAATTATGCAAATATGTCGGTCAAGACCTCCGCTTGACCATCCTCAGTGTAGAATAAAACTGAGTAAAATATAAAAAACTAAACCTTAAAACAAAACATAAAACTAAAGTAAGATAACCCTTTCAGAGGAACGGTGAAACGGTAACTGGATAAAAATATAAGCCTAAATGGCATTTCTTAATTTCATCTTACGTAAAGCACTCTTGAAAGCTAATCACTTTCCAGATAGGGTATTATCAGAGATTGTATTTGATTGAAAAATATTATTTTGTGAACGGATTTAAAAGCGATCGGAATTAATAATTTCATCATAAATGGGACTTGGAAAAGTTTCTCTGGTGTCTCTATTGAGGGCAACCTTTAGGTGAATGTGCTTTTTTTTTCAACTACAAAGATGGAGTTCCTCTACGCCCAATTGCGGCTTTTTTTAGCTCTCCGGCTGCCAGATCGAGAAAATTGTTGTCCCCAATTTTTCGTCGACTTATGCAAACGCAAATTTCGTACATTAAAGATTCAGTTCAGCTTGTTGAAAAATTAAAAGTCTTTGAAATAAAAAAGATACGATTTTGGTAACTTTCAATGCCATTTCCATGATTACATCTTATAATATCAAAAAATGTGAACTTGCTGTTCAAAGGAAATTAGAAGATAATATTGAACAAATTGACTACAAAACACTATATATAGAAACTTTGATGCATGTCGTCCGTCTTTGCAATAGTTCTTCCTAATATTTCTGATACATTAACCAATTTTTAACCCAAATTATAGGTCTACCAATGGGTACGAGCCTTTCACCGTTTTTAGCAACTTTTTATGTGGAATCTATTGAAAACTCTGCTTTGAAAACTTTTTCTCTGAAACACCAGTTCTGGGGTCGGTCTGTGGATGATGTTATTTCTGTGCAGGATCATGGACATGAGTCAATTAACTCCTTCTAAACTAATCTAAACACTCTAGACTCTAACCTTCAGCTAGCTCACCTTAGAACTAGAAGATAACCAAAAATTTCCCTTTCTAGACATCTTAATTTTCAGTAAGTCTCTTAGCCTTGAATTTTCTGTTTATAGAAAACCTACGATAGGTATTTGCATTTTACCTCCAACCACTCTCACTGCATAAAAAAAGGAGTAGTTGTATCTTTGGTAGACCGCATAATAAAATATGCCCAGCGCCTCATATAGTCTCAGAATTGAACTATATTAGGGACATTTTATTTTACAATGGGTACCCCATAAATTAGTTGAAGCCATCATAGACAAAAGACGAAAAAAGGCAGAAAAGAATGCATCAACTCCACAAACCCCAACAGATATCGTTTCGTTGGAGGGTAATAAGAAAATTTTCACTGTTCTGTCGTATTAATTCCGATCGCTTTTAAATCCGTTCACAAAATAATATTTTTCAATCAAATACAATCTCTGATAATACCCTATCTGGAAAGTGATTAGCTTTTAAGAGTGCTTTACGTGAGATGAAATTGCAAAATGTCATTTAGTCTTATATTTTTTTTCCAGTTACCCTTTCATCATTGAAAGGGTTGTCTTATTTTAGATTTGTGTTTTGTTTTAAGGTTTGGTTTTTTATATTTTATGAGTTTTATTCTGCACTGAGGACGGTCAAGCAGTTGTCTTATTTTAGATTTGTGTTTTGTTTTAATGTTTGGTTTTTTATATTTTATTAGTTTTATACTGCACTGAGGACGGTCAAGCGGAGGTCTTGACCGAAATATTTGCATAGTTTTGTTTTATTTTTTCACTGGCTGTCATTGTCCTCGTTTTCTTTCTTCTTCACGATTTTATGTTTTCTCATGATTAGCCAGTGTGGTCTCAGAAATTATTTAGGCGGGTGGTGTGTGAAAGAGGGTTCATGGACCAGAGCCTTCAAGTTATACAGATTGAAAATTATTACACGACTCTGGTCAAAACGCGGTAAGTATTCATTTAAAAATAAAGTTTTCTCCCAATTTCTGAATCTGACATAAACTCTGAAATTTAAAGTTGATACAAAATATTAATTCTTTATTTCAAAATAACGTTTCATTTCCGTCAAACTAGATATTTAAGAACTTCGGAGATCCTTCGCTTCAAATCAACCAAAAGCCTTACAGTTTAGAAGTCCAAAATTGGAACATATTTGGCATATAGTTCATGCTTTTCTTGAAAACAATGGCAATGAAGTGCAGCAGAGGTTGTTAATTACAAACCTGAAGCTGGTATTACCCCAAAATCAAAACATATTTGGTATATATTTCATTGTTTTCTTTTCACAAACACCGGTAAGGAAACGCACCCGAGGTTAATAATTACAAATCTGAAGTTGGTATTACTCTTAGTTCAAATTTTAACAAGGCCAATTTTGTGGTCATAGAGCTTTAATTTTCAGGGAGAAAGGAACTGAGAGGTCACTCCGTTATGTGACATTCAGGTCTATTGAGAACCAAAGGTCACTACTAACATAGACATCACTATTATTCTAAGTTTCATCATTATCGACGTTATTGAAATCGTCGACGGTCTGCATTATCGTCATCATTACCAGCATCAGCATTGCTAAAGCCGAAAATATAGCCCTCCACAAAACCTGAATTATTACTGTCAACGCGTTCTTCTCTCTTGTTCTTTAATTAGGCACCCAATTAACTTTAACCTTTTTCTTGTTGGCTTGAATTTTAATCTATTTGGTCATCAAACACTTATTTGGCACTAAATTGATTCAAAAAAATTAGTTTCATTTGTGGATATATTAGTATACAGCCCAAAACCAGCAATTGGTTCTTTGTGGAGGTATGCCATAGCTGCAAGGCATATGGTACAATTAAGCTTGCTAACTGAACGTTTTAGCATCAACTCCCAATATGGGGTAGACATTCTCTTCAGGTTCTGCTATGAAATCGAAGTAATGTTTTTTCCTTCTTGTCCATTGAATTGGATAGTAGAAGAGAACAGGATATCTCAATTGGTAAGGGGCCTTCCAACGATTCTGTATGAGAAAAAATCTCAATTAAAGCTTCTGTAGCTTTGTTGCATTCTAAGATTGACATTTTGCTGACATTTAATCATTTTTCTTCATAATTAACAATCAGTTTGGAGAGAGCATGCAGGTTAAGAGTCAATGGTTTGAGGCCTGTTAATAATGAGATTGCAGCTTTTAATTTTGATAAAACGACATAGCCCTTGTATTGCAATATAGTTAGTTTTTAAGTACAAGGCAGATAACTTGTTTCTGCTGATACCAGGGCTGCTAGAATAGGAAGGTCAGAGTCCTTAGATTTCCTTTCAAAATAGTTTTTTGTTCAGAAAATGTAAGATCTTTGGAGACTGATAATGGTAAACCGAAAACAGACTATTATGTACATATAAAAAGCCTTCTAAAGCATTCGAACTATAAGCCTAAATTGAAGAAAATTTTGTCTTGGAGCAACTACAGAGTCCAATACTTCTTATTTATCTATTTTGCCATTTGTTATATTTCGTTTTTCAGAAAAAATTATTCTGAATAACACAATTTGGCCTCATGACTTTTCTGGAGTACCAAAGTAGTCTCTCTTTACTTATCATAACCTTAAAATTAAAAATGTTTCTCACTACTCACTTCCTCACTGTTGTACTTTATTTTTAGAAAACTTATTCTGTAATAACGCAATTTGGCCTCATGATTTATCTAGAGTAGCAAAGCAGTCTTTTTTACTTATCATCACCTTCAAATTAAAAATTTTCCTCACAAGATATTTTTTTTTAATGCAGTTCTCAACTTTTGGTTACTATAGGCTGTGGTTTGCTCAAACATACCTAAACTTAGCTTTAAGATTATTTTATCATTGGTTCTGTAAAATTGAGGATAGTACTATGAGCATCACTTGTTTTCTTATTAAGCCAGAATCCTAATTGACTGACCAAAAACTGTTTTTTAGGATATTTTTTCTTGCTTTTGCGCAGTGTTCCAATAGATATAGATTTCCATCTGTCACAATATAGTTTGTAAAGTTTTTCTTCCATAAATTTAAAAATTTTAAGAAGAAATAGTTACACTTATTAAGGATCCAAAGCAGCAGTTTTAAATTTGGATCAATGAACTTGCATATTTTGATGTGTACATTTTCATCCTTGTACCAAGCTCTTCAGTATTATTATACCTTGATGGATATAGACAGAAATTCAAACTGCAATATAGGTTTTGTAAGACTATGCTTTAGTATATGGATCAATATTAAAACAATAGCATTCAGAACTTGGCAGATAGTAAATTTACAAATTCAATTAAAAAAACAAACATCATTCATGAAAACCAAAAAATAGTATATGATATGATCCATAAACATTTTTCTTATCCTCCAAATAGTTATCCTTTTGTTCTTTGTAACCTCTTATTTTAGCCCTCTTTCATCTTAAAAGTTTCAAATGGATTGTTTAAAAGTTGCAGGCCAACTACAGTACCTTAAAATAAAAGGATAATAATGAGGCTAAAATGAAAAAAAATACCTTGGAGCTATCCACAAGTATATTAAGCTTAAAGACAGCCAAGTCATTGAGATATACATCTTCAGATTTGTACAGTATCTGAAACGTCTTTGATATTAGATAGCCAGAAGTTACAACAGCAGGGTAAAGTATTGAATTGATTGCATTGGCTCTTTTGTTCGTGACCTGCGTTGTAATTGGACGGTTTTTAAGTGTAACTTCACATCTGGATAGTGTTTTTGCCGAAGTTCGAATCGTTGATCTAATTTGATAAATGCTAAAATAAGACAAGGGGTGAATAAACAAAGCCAATGGACCTGAACAACGCGGGTATCAAACTCATTTGCTTTTCATGTCAAGAAGTTAGTACACATACTACCATTAATGAAAGTTATATTGACTAACACTAGCCTTTACTATGTCTTAACGTTCAATAGAAAAAGAGATTTAGCCCCATGAGATACTGCATATACCTTGATACTGCCTCCAAGTAACCTTATAATCCTGACCAACAATAAATCTTTCCTGTTAAGTTTTATTAATTTTCATCTTGTTATATTAAAGTTTCATTGCATGCATAATTCATAAATTAGCTTTGAAAAGAAATTAAAAATAAAAAACAAGTTGTTTTCCAAATAAAATTGAAGGCTGAAGGTATGACTGCGTAATTTTTTGCACCCAGTAAAGACTGGCCTCATCTTTGCACCCTGTCACCAAAATTTCAAAGGTTAGACTTGGCTCATTTTCAACCGTTCTAACACCTAGCTTGTTTTGGACTAAGTCAGACCTTCACTCGTTTTTACATTAATTCAAGATTTTGCCTGTTTTGGCATCAAGATGGAGAATCTTTTGAATATTCTGGTTTAAGCACGATACAACATGCCCACCTTTCTACTAAAAATTTGGTGATGGAGGGTGGGAGGGATAGTGAATCCCATTTTATCCCTTATCCAACCAGATATAAATTCTTGTCATGATTTTGGTTTAAAAAAGTACAACAGGCCCAACTTTTCAATCAAAACCCATATGTGAAGAACAGACCACTTGTACATATTGGGGTGTGAGGAATATTGCCCCTGAATTATGATTTCTTGACCTTTCAATTATCCTGAGTAAAATAGCTGTCTCAAAATTAAGACTAGGACTAGGGGTGCTTGGGGGTAAAAAGGGCATGAAAAGGGGAGTCTTCTCCAATTACTTTCAACTTTAAAAGAGTGCTAGAACATTCAACTTCTGATCAAATGAGCACTCTTGAAAGCTTCTATAGAAAAATATTCTATATAAACTAGCAAGGAATAACAATATTAATGATTCATACAACACATCACTTTTTAATTCTTTAGTGACTCTGCTGAAGAAAACAATGGCATGAAGCTTAATTCCAAGTTTATACATTAATTTATCCCAATGAGGATGATTTTTCTAGGAGACCATCCATATTACAATATTACAAGATAAAAAAAACTTGTAAAATAGTAGCTTATGTTTGACTTGAAACTAGAAAAAGCAAACATTAATAAAACTCACCCTCTTTGGAATAAGTCCACATTATAGAATTTTCCAAGTTCAACAAAAAACTCTACAGAAGCTTGAAGATCTCCCATACTTTGGTATGAACTGGCCAAACTGTGTCAACTACAAAATAAAATTAAAGCTTCAAACCACAAAATCAGTAAGACTTAAATGAACACAGAAAGACACTTAAAATATGTTAAGTTTTAGCATTATGAGCATGTGGTTTAAGTGAAGACAGCTCACTAATGCTTAGACAAATTCAGCATGTCCCTAGGTTACAACTTAAAACCTATATCCCCAGTCTGCAGGGTTGTGTCAAGTCTGGAGACATTGTTATATGAATCTTTGGACAATTTTGGACAAAATAACTATCTCAAAATTTCGATTGGATTCATTTGGAGAAATGACATGGGGGACTGCATGCCCTCTGATTACATTTGACTCTTATAAAAGAAAAAAAAATTAATTTCCAATCAAATGAGCCTCCTCCTAAGTTCATAAGACCACCTCTTCCATGAAAACCTTATATGTCCCCAAGGCATAACTTACAATACTTGCCCCCAGGCTGTGGAATGGGGGGGGGTGTCAATCCTGGAGTTTTGTTGCACAATCTTTGAACTAATTTGAACTAAATGGCTATCTCAAAAATTTTAATGGACTTCTGATCTTCTGTCTTCTGATCACTTATTACTCTTAAAAAAGAAACTAGAACTTTCAATTTCCAATAAAATGAACCTCCTCCAAAGTTTATACAGCCACCCCTTCATAAAAACCTTGTATGCCCCTGGGGCATAGCTTGCAATACTTGCACTGGGCTCTGGGGGTTTGTGTTGACCTTGAAGTTTTTATCTGATCTTTTTTTGAACAACATTTTGATTCGGACCATTTTGAACAAAATTTTGATTCGGACCATTTTGAACAAAAGTGCTATCTTGACATTTTGATTGGCCATCTTGAATTGACATTTGAGGGAAAGAGGGAATGGGGCGTGGCAGTTGCTCTCTAATCAGTTTTGACTTTTAAAAAGAAAAATAGAATGTTAAATTTCCAATCAAATGAGCCTTCTCCAAACTTTATACAACCACCCCTTCCATAAAAATATTGTATGCTCCCATTGCATAACTTACAACACTTGCCTCCAGGCTCTTGGGAGTTGTGTCAACCCTGGAGGTTTTGTTATTTGATTTTTGCACTATTCTTAACAAAATGGATATTTTGAAATTTCAATCAGATGCATTTGGGAAAAAGAGGCCATGGTGGAGGGGATCAAGCTGCCATCAGGTCACTTTTGACTCTTAAAAAGAGAACTAAACCTTTTAATTTCCAATCAAATAAGCTCCCTTCAAATTTTATGCAACCACTCTTTTTATAAATACCATGTATGAACCCAGGGCATAACTTATAACACTTAACCCTGGGCTCTGGGGGATTATGTTGACCCTGAATTTTTTATCTGATCTTTGAAATATTTTGAACAAAATGGCTATCTAAAAATTTTGATCAGATGGATTTGGTGAAAAAGGGCATAGGGGGAAGGGTTAGTTGCCATTAAATCACGTTTGACTACTAAAAAGGGCACTACAACATCCAACTTCCAATCAAATGATCCTCTTCTAAAGTTTATACAACCACCCATTCCATATTAAGTATCTCCAGGAAAAATAATAATAATAAAACATTGAAGGCATATGGCCTTTAGTGTAGGCCACACTGTAGTGTTGCCTCTGATTTTCACTGGTCCTTAATTTTTAGTGAAAATGATTTTTATCTTAGCTGAGAGAAGTTGCAATCCTCTCAACTCTCTTTCCATGGTTCCAGAAAAAGATGCAACCTAGTAAAGAGCAAATTATATTTACAACTAATGAGGGATCTTCAATTACAAAAGAGGGATCTTCAGCTGGCATTTCTAAAATGCCAGTTCCTATGGAAGGGATGCTTGCATAAACTTCAGAGAGGGCTCATTTGATTGGAAATTGAAAGTTTTGGTGCACTTTTTAAGAGTCAAAAGAGATGTATTGGCAAATAGCCCCCCCCTACCCATGCCCCTTTTCACCAAAACCATCCAATAAGATTTGTGTGATGGCTATTTTGTTAAAAATAGTTCAAAGGTCAGATAAGAAAAGCTCTGGTGTCAATACAACTCTCCAGAGTTCAGGGGGTGGGCATAAGTTATGCCCTGAGGGCATATATGGTTCTTACGGAAGGGATGCTTGTATGAACTTCAGAGAGGGCTCGTTTGAATGAAAATCGAAGTTCTAGTTAATTTTTTGAGTCAAAAGAGAAACAAGGGCAACTAGCCCCTCTATGCCCTTTTTCCCTAAACTCATCCAACAAACATTTTGAGACAGCGATTTTGTTAAAAATAGTTCAAAGGTCACATAGGAAAAACACTGGTGTCAATGCAGCCCCCCAGGGTCCAGGGGCAGGCATTGTAAGTTTTGCTCTGGGAGTATATATGGTTCCTATGGAAAGGATACTTGTATGAATTATGGAAAGAGCTCATTCCATTGGAAGTTGAAGGTTCTAGTTCAGTCTTTAAGAGTCAAAAGAGATCCAAGGACAACTAGCCCTCCCCCCAGCCCCTTTTCCCCAAACCCATCTGAAAAAATCTTGAGAGAGCCATTTTTAAAATAGTTCAAACATCAGGTAACATCAACTCCAGGGTGGACAGAGTCCCAAGAGCCTGGGGTAAGTGTTTTAAGTTATGCCCTGGAAACATAAAGGTTTTTATGTAATGGCTAGTCATATAAACTTTGTAGGTTGCTCATTTGATTAGAAATTGAAAGGTCTAGAACACTTTTTAAGGGTCAAAAGAGATCAAAGCACAACTAGCCCCCTCCCCCTGCCACCCTAACCCTTTTCCCCCTAATCAATCCAATACAAATTTGAGATAGCCAACTTTAAAAATAGTTCAAACATCAGATAATAAAAACTCAAGAGTCAACACAACCACTCAGAGCTTGAGGCAAGTATTTTAAGTTATGTCCAGAGGTGTAAAAGAGGTAAAGTTTTTATGTAAGGGGTGGTTGTATAAACTTCGAAGTTGGCTCATTTGATTATAAATTGAAATTTATAGTTACCTTTTTATGAGTCAAAAATTAATGGAGGATATTTGAAATAGCCAGTTTGTTTGAAATAGTTCAACAATAAGATAGCAAAAACTTCGTTGTCAACATACCCCCTCCCCCAGAGGTAGGGGAAGGGTTGCAACTTATCCTGCAGGGCATACATGGTTTTTATGGAAAAATTGGTCATATGAACTTTGGAGGGGACTCAAATGATTAAAAGTTAAAAGTTTGAATTCACCTTTTCAGAGTCAAAAGTAATCAGAGGACAACTAGCCCCCCCCCCCCCCTGTCCTAGGCCTTTTCCCCCAAATACATCCAATAAAAATTTTAGATAGGTATTTTTTCAAAATAGTTTAAAGATAAAAAAAAACTTCAGGATTGACCCATCCCCCAGAGCTGAGTGGGGGCTAGTGTTGTAAGCTATGCCCCAATGTCATATAAGGTTTTATGTAAGAGGTGGTTGTATAAGCTTCAGAGATGGCTTGTTTGATTGTAAATTGAAATTTCTAGTTACCATTTTAAGAGTCATCAAAAGTGATCAGAGGGTATCTAATCCTCCCCATGCCTTTTTCCCCAAATAAATCTGATAAAATTTTGAGATAGTCATTTTGTTCAAAATAGTCCAATATTCAAATTAATATAAATAAGGGGTTGAGAAATCCTCCATAGCACCTGGGAAAAAAATTGTAACTTATGTAAGTTCTTAAGAATCAAAAGTGATCAAAAGGTACCAAGCCCCCCCTCCTCTTCCCTGTGCTTTTTTCTCCAAATACATCTTATCAAAATTTTTATATAGCCATTTTGTTCAAAATAGTCCAAAATTCAAATTACTATATATTAGTGGTCAAGAAATCTTCCCTAGTCCCCAGGGCAAGGATTGTAACTTATGTAATTGTCCATTATTAGTATATAGTGTTCTGTAGCGAATCATATTAACTTTGAAGGGGCTCATTCAATTGGAAATTGAGACTTCTAGCTCTTTTTTAAGAGTCAAAAGTGAGCAATGGCCAACTAGCTCACACCTCACTTTCCCAAAGGGCATTCAGTCAAAATTTGGAGATAGTCATTTTGTTCAATATAGTTTAAAGGCCAAATAACTATGGTTCCAGGACTGACACTCCCAGCCCCAGGGAAATGGTTCTGAGTTATACTGTTACTTTGATACTTGGATTTAGTTATTTACATGGTAACTTAGATTTATGGTGCAAGGGCTGTAAGTTATGCAAGTTGCTTATTGTTAATTTGATACCTTGTTAACTTTGATATTGTTACTTTAATGCTAGTTTTGATACTTTAATGAAAGTTTGATGTTGAAAAAAAAATATTTTGAAATAAGGAGTTTTTTAAAAACTTGAAACTTTTGGCACTCAGAAAACAAACGAAAATGAATTAAAAAAACCTTTGCCAAAGTTTTTTGCCAATTCTTTGGCTCTGAGTTATGGAACTTAGTTACTGTTACTTTGTTTACTTTGATACTTGGATTTAGTGATTTACATGGTAACATAGATTTATTGTGCAAGGGCTATAAGTTATGCAAGATGCTTATTGTTAATTTGATACCTTGTTAACTGTGATCCTTTCTTTACTTTGGTATTGTTACTTTGATAACAAATTAAATTGAATATTTAAGATATTCAATGACTGTCAGGACAGATTGCCAAAGACTGTCCTTTTTGGTCAAACTTCTAGGGCTAAATAGAAAGCAGGTTGTCCTTGTCAGGTGTGGGAGCATGTCATAAATAAAGATTCAAAGGAAATGGGAACTTCCTGGTAGGGTGTAAAGAGGGAGGCTTTGAATAGAATTGGTTGGTGGAGGAGGGTGCATAGCTGTGGTGTTCTCACGCAGCTTAGTACTGCAGTGAGTTATTATTATTATTAGTAGTAGTAGTAGTAGAAGTCTTTGATAGTAATTTAGGGTGTTTTGAGTTGCATTTATTTTAGGTTCCTATTTCTTCTGATCTTAAGTTTAACATGGGATTTACTTTGCTTTTTAGGAAAGATTTTTTTAAATTAATTTCTTTTTGTTTTGATTGCCAAAGTTTCATGTTTCTCAAAATGTCCTATTTACAAAAAAAAATTTCTATTCCAAAATAAATTAACAGTTTGGTAAGAACCAATAAATTAAACTGAATTTTTGATATATAATAACATTAATTGTTGAAAACTCACCAGCTCAAGATTTTATTTCACCAGCACGCCAGCAAGTGTTTTTGCTGCTATGTTTTGGGGAAATCACCAGAATTTGGGAATAGTAACAGCTGCAGGGCCTATTGGTAAATCTTGGTCTGTTTTCACTGCAGCTTTCATTTCATTTTCAATGTTGTAATAAGAAAAAAAGAAAATATCTGTAATATAATTCATTTTAGTTGAGTTATAAATATGAAGTTGGCCTTATAGTTTTACCATTAGCAAAAAGCATAATAACCATACTCTTGTTTGCAGTGGACACCATTTAGTAGAAGGACATAACCCCTACTTCCTGAAAACGACTGTAACCTGTCGTTTAACCTGTTGTAAAATGTCCTATTTCCAAAAAAAATTTCTATTCCAAAATAAATTAACAGTTTGGTAAGAACCAATAAATTAAACTGAATTTTTGATATATAATAACATTAATTGTTGAAAACTCACCAGCTCAAGATTTTATTTCACCAGCACGCCAGCAAGTGTTTTTGCTGCTATGTTTTGGGGAAATCACCAAAATTTGGGAATAGTGACAGCTGCAGGGCCTATTGGTAAATCTTGGTCTGTTTTCACTGCAGCTTTCATTTCATTTTCAATGTTGTAATAAGAAAAAAAAATGTCTGTAATATAATTCATTTTAGTTGAGTTCTAAATATGAAGTTTTTTCTAAACTTGAAATTTTTGGCACTCAGAAAAAAAAAAATATTAAAAAACCCTTTGCTAAAGTTTTTGCCAATTCTTTCCAAAAGAATTGGGGTTTTGTACTTTTAATGAATGGTGACTTCACTAAGAACAAGAGTATGACTACTGCCCATTTCCCAAACAGTTAAAGTATCATTCTCTTACCTAAACAACCAATTCTCTTACTTAGAATTATCATTCTCTTACTTAAGTGGCTACAAAGTTCTGTAAAATTAGTTTAACTGTTTTTTACCGCAATAATTGGGAGAACAGAATTCAAAGACAAGTGAGAATTGGATTAAAGATTGGTTGTTAGACCACAGTTATCTTCAGAGAGTAGGGTTTATGTACTTCTAATGAATGATGTATTCATTATAAATAACAGTATGGCTACTGCCCCTTTCCCTAATGGTAAAAGTATCATTCTCTAACTTAAATAATTAATTCTCTTACTTAGAATCATCATTCTCTTACTTAAGTGGCTACAAAGTTCTGCAAAATTAGTTTACCTTTTTTTTAAATATAATAATTGGGAGAACAGAATTCAAACACATGTGAAAATTGAATTAAGGATTGGTGTTAGGTTACAGTCGTTTTCAGAAAGTAGGGGTTATGTCCTTCTACTAAATGGTGTCCGCTGCAAACAAGAGTATGGTTATTATGCTTTTTGCTAATGGTAAAACTATAAGGCCAACTTCATATTTAGAACTCAACTAAAATGAATTATATTACAGATATTTTCTTTTTTTCTTATTACAACATTGAAAATGAAATGAAAGCTGCAGTGAAAACAGACCAAGATTTACCAATAGGCCCTGCAGCTGTCACTATTCCCAAATTTTGGTGATTTCCCCAAAACATAGCAGCAAAAACATTTGCTGGCGTGCTGGTGAAATAAAATCTTGAGCTGGTGAGTTTTCAACAATTAATGTTATTATATATCAAAAATTCAGTTTAATTTATTGGTTCTTACCAAACTGTTAATTTATTTTGGAATAGAAATTTTTTTTTGGAAATAGGACATTTTGAGAAACATGAAACTTTGGCAATCAAAACAAAAAGAAATTAATTTTAAAAAAATCTTTCCTAAAAAGCAGTATTCTAAAGAAAAGTAAATCCCATATTAAACTTAAGATCAGAAGAAATAGGAACCTAAAATAAATGCAACTCAAAACACCCTAAATTACTATCAAAGACTACTACTACTACTAATAATAATAATAATAACTCACTGCAGTACTAAGCTGCATGAGAACACCACAGCTATGCACCCTCCTCCACCAACCAATTCTATTCAAAGCCTCCCTCTTTACACCCTACCAGGAAGTTCCCATTTCCTTTGAATCTTTATTTATGACATAATCCCACACCTGACAAGGAAAACCTGCTTTCTATTTAGCCCTAGAAGTTTGACCAAAAAGGACAGTCTTTGGCAATCTGTCCTGACAGTCATTGAATATCTTAAATATTCAATTTAATTTTCACTTGTTAAATTTAATATGCAAATCCATCTTAAGAAGAGTTTGGGTTTTGTTTCCTTCTTTCACTGTAATAGTCTAACACCTACTCCATCATTGGTGCTTTACTGAAAACAAATAATATTACAAACATTTTCTTTTGTAGCATACACATTACAACATTGAAAATAAACATAAAAACTGCAGTAAAATTAGATTTTGAACTGATGAGCATTCAGCAGTTAATATCATTATACATCAAATATTTAGTTTAATCTTATGATTTCTTTTCAAGACAGCAAAAGACAAGAGTTTGGATACTGCCCCCCTCCCAAGCTGTAAAAGTCTAAATGTAAACTATGTCATTGGTGCTTTACTGAAAATGCATTCTATTACAAATATTTTCTTTTCTAGTTATTGCATCACTGACAATGAAATAAAATTATGGTGAAATAGAATCTTGAACTGATAATCTTTCAGCAATTAATAGCATTATATATCAAGCATTCAGTTTGATTTTATTTTTACTTTTCAAGACTGTTCAAGACACATAGTTTTCAGTAAAGTGCTAATGATGCAGTATGTACTAGAATTTTATAGTGAAAGAAGAGGGCAAAACCCAAACTCTTCTTTGTAGGGATTTTTGTTTGTTTCAAACTGGATTTATAAATTCAATTTAATTTTTAATCTTTGTGAGATTTATTTACTTATTTATATTAGTAGCTATTGTTTGTTTGTTTGCTATGATTGTTTATTTAATTTCTGTTTGTTTTGGGTTTCATTTATGCCTCAGCAGCAAAATATTTTTGTTTGTTTTAAGCTTGATTTGCATATTAAAACTTAAGCTTCACTTGTTTTGAGATTTATTTATTCATTTATATTAGTACCTGTTGTATATTTTTTGCTATGATTGTTTATTTAATTTCTGTTTGTTTTGGGTTTCTATTTCTTCTGATCTTAAGTTCAATATGGCCTTTACTTAACTTTAGAAAACTTCTTTTTTGGAAAGTTTTTTTTTTAATTAATTGTTAATAAAGGAGAATCAATAATCTCTGAGAGACATGAAATCACCAACATGTTCTACAGGGTAGTGTCTTGTTACCTATACTGTTCAATATGTACAGAAATGATATTTTTCAACTGGCTATAGATTATCTCACTCTCTATGCTGAAGCTTCTTGGTTCAGTCAATTGTAAATCTTTACAAGTGGATCTTGACAGTATTCAAAACTAGACAACAATACAGCACACAAGTTTCAACAATGACAAACATAGCATTATGCATTTTGGCAGGTCATGTCTAGATTTTAGTAATGCAATAATCAATTCAGTTGCAAATAACATAAAACAGCTGTGAAGTGTTAATGAAGAAAGTGATCTTAGTATTGTTGTCAGCAACTATTATAAATTTTTACTCAAAATGCTAGAAGACTGTGTCTCAAGCAAACTCTATGCTTGATCTCTTGAAGAGAACTATTTCTGCTAGATCTCATTATGTTTTTGTGGAATTGTACAAAGCCCTTGTCATGCTAGTGTTTGACTTTGAAATTTGCATAGCATCAACAGGGTGCAGAGATGGTGTACAGCTCCTGGAAGGAGTCCAAAGCAGAGCTGTAATGGTAGTATCAAAAATAAAAGAAACATCTTTTGATGAATACTTGAAGGAGTTGAAATCATATACAGTAAATTTACTGATGACAATTAGCTGATATAGTTATCCTTAAATTACCTTACCTTAAATTGCAGCTTGGAGTGATTCTAAGGATTTTCCTTTTGATCTATGAGCTAATTTTACAACCCCCTTCCCTCTATTTCACTTGTAGCAGACATTCAAAGAATCTTTTCAAGCCACTAGTTAAAAATTAGCATAATTAACAGCTTTTCTCTTACTATGTAGTCAGTCACTGGAATAGTGTCTCAGATATAACAGTTGCAGCACCCAATGATGAAGCTTTCAAGAAATTATTGGATGTCCCTAAGAACAGTGGGTAAAATTCTACTTCAGTGACTTTGGGCTATCTTGGAAAGGGGTTAGGTTGGGAAAATGGAACTTTTGAGGATGAGTCTACAGGCTAAAGTATATCCTGGGAAGGTATCTTGAAGTACCCATCTCCACTCCTTCTCCCTCTAGAGGGCCCTGAAATTTGCCAACATGACAGGTCTATACCTACTGAAATTTTGACAAAACAACATCATGGTCTACAGGCTAAGTAGTGGTGGTAGGTAATTAAAAATACCTTCCCAGGACATACTTTAACCTGTAGACTCATCCCTGAAAGTTTAATTTTCTTAACCTAACCCCTTTCCAAGATAGCCAAGAGTCACTAAAGTAGAATTTTACCAAATAGTGTTCCCTGGAAGTACTAGTAAGGTGTTTGATGTTTGATCAACTATATCATTAACTCTGAAGCAATGTAAAGATCAATAAAGGATATCAATTTACTCTGGTGTAAATTAAGATAATAGATAGCCTGGTAAAATTCTAGTTAAGTGACTTCTTGCTATCTCAAAAAGGGGTTAGGATAGGAAAATGAAACTTCTAGGGATGGTTCTATAGACTAAAGTATATCATGGGAAGATATTTTAAAGCACCCACCTCTACTCCTTCTCCCTCTAGAGGGTCCTGACCTTTGATGACCTTTAAAATATGTGTGTTATAAAAGTAAAACCTTGCAAAATAGATCTTCTGCATGAATGAAGTACAACAAAATTTTTTTCAGCTCCACAACTTTGCTCAATCCTAATTTATAAGGTTTTAAAGATATGCAAATACATTTCCTAAATTTTGAAAAAAAAACATAGATATAGCTCAGAATTCTACTCAAATAACAGGAATTGCATTTTCAGAACTAAAGGCAGAGAAAAAGCAACTGGCAACTGAAAATAAAGGTAAATGTTGTTTTGTCAAAATTTCAATAGGTAGGCTATAGACCTGTCATGTAGGCAAACTTCAGGGCCCTCTAGAGGGAGAAGGAGTGGAGGTGGGTACTTTAAAATCCCTTCCTGGGATATACTTTGGTCAATGTTCCTATTACCTGAACAATTGTTTAGGGTCATGAAACTATTGTTAATAGATGCATTTTGACTTTCTGAACATCTTTTCTCTCTTCCAAAACTACTGCAAACTCACCATTATGAAGTTATTATATGTTTGCACATTAGGGGGGGGGGGGCAGGGGTAAAGCATAGCATAGGCCTATATTAAATACAGCAATGGTTAGTTTATGTATTTAATATATGCTATGCTTTACCCCCACCCCCCTAATGTGCAAATATATAGTCCAAATTTGTTTCTAAACTATTATAGATTTGAAATTTCAAATATCTGATCAACAAAAACAGAAATGATTGCAATTCTATATTGCAAGAATATTTGGGCCAGAATAACTCCATAACAGTGAGTTTGTGGTAGTTTTGTAAGAGAGAAAAGATATTCCAAATGTCAAAGTGCATCTATTAACAATAGTTTCATGACCATAAACAATTGTTCAGGTAATAGGAACATTGACCTAAACTTTAGCCTATAGACCCATCCCCAAAAGTTTCATTTTCCTAACCTGACCCTTTTCCAAGATAGCAAGAAGTCACTTAACTAGAATTTTACCAATAGCCTATCTATATACTTAATCATTTTGGTACAATTCTAGTTAATTGACTTCTTGCAATCTCAGAAAGGGTTTAGGTTAGGAAAATGAAACTTTCAGGGATGAATCTACAGACTAAAGTATGTCCTGGGAGGGTATTTTGAAGCAACTACCTCTACTCCTTCTCCCTCTAGAGGGCAATGACCTTTGATGATTTTTAAAAATATGTGTGTTATAAAAGTGAAACCTTGCAAAATGGATCTTGCAAATAGAAAAAAAAAATGTTTTCAGCTTCATTTTCAGAACTAAAGGCAGAGAAAAAGCAACTAGTATCTGAAAATTAAGGTAGAATGTTGTTTTGTCAAAATTTCAATAGGTATAGATCTGACATGTAGGCAAATTTCAAAGCCCTCTAAAGGGAGAAGGAGTGGAGGTGGGTACTTTAAAATACCTTCCTGTGACAAACTTTAGCCTGTAGACTCATCCCTGAGAGTTTGATTTTCCTAACCTAAACCCTTTCTTAGATAGCAAAAAGTCAATTAACTAGAATTTTACCATCATTTTTATTTTTTTTTATATATCTAGCAAATCTTAAATTCTTTTGCAATCAGATATGTCAATTGCTTTTTCCAGATAAGGAATACAGCCAGGTAAAAGGCCTAGCTAATAATATTGTAGTTTTGCCCTATGACATATTTTACTGGAAAAAGCCATGCACCTAAAATTTTACCTTTAGGTTATAAGCAGGCTTTTGCATTATGTATGCCTAAGCTATTTCACTGTATTAAGGGAGAGGGCAAGGATACAATTGTGATAGCAGTGATTATCAAATGTAGAAGAAATTTAAATATGGAGTCAAAATGTTTTTTTTTTTACTCTTTGATTTCAGTCATATAGGCTACCATGCATTTACCCTGAAAACTACAAACATGGTTAGGAAAGTATAAAATAAATAACTCAATAAGTTACAGCTATACGTAACCAACCATTTTGAACTATAGATAACACCAATCCATATCCCCCTGCTTCAAAGTAGCTCCAAATCTTGCTCACGCTTACAATCTTTTCAGAAATTATTGATTTAGCTATTGTTCTTCTTCTTTCTTAATTTACATTTTTCACAGAAATGTTGGAAAAATAGGTAATTGCTGCGGTTCTCCACAGAATGAAGAATGTCGGACATAAGGATGATTGTGAACTTTATTTTCCCATCCTTTATTGAAAAAAAAAATCACGGTTCCTGCTTGTGGTTTATTCTCCGGTTTGTCTGTAAAAAGATAAATTATTTATCACTTAAAACGGCCTTTGTTTTCATTTGGTGATTTATGCAAAACCACAAAGTAAATTAGCCAATAGAAAAGTTCGTTCAACAACCCTATTTGGTGGCCTGACGTTTCACAGGTAAGAGTTTCTGGTCTTTGGTAGATTTTTTTTTGCAACTCTACAAACCTGTTTTAATGAAGCCTGTTTGTCTGCAAAACGATAAATGATTTATCTGACTAAACAATCGACAAAGAAATAAAATAAACAATCTGACTAAACAATGCAAAACCACAAAGTGAATTAGCTAATAGAAAAGTTCGCTCAATAATCCTAATTGGTGGCCTGACGATTCACAGATAAGAGTTTCAGGTCTTTCATAGTAATTTGTTTGCCATTTTAAAAGCCCGTTTTCATGGAAATTAACTTTTTCCTGCTTTTTTTTACAATGGTATAGCCTTGGGGTAAGGAATTATGCATATACGATCCGAGCAATCAAAAAAACTTTTCGCCCTTTTCATGATCTCACTTTAAGGTGGTCCATGGTCTAATCAAAAGGTATGCATACAAGTTAAGGTTAAATTGATCTTTAATGAACATTTCACGAATTGAAACAGAAAATTGAAAAGCCCATGCTAGTCATTGAAAAGTCCATTGAATGGCTCACGGATTTATGGATGTGAGTGACAGGCCATTTGCAAAAAAAGTAGTTTTTATTTCTTGGGCCCCATTCTTGAAAAATATGTTTCTACTTCTTTTTCGATGAGTATTGGTGTTCCTTGGAGCCAAGAGCTTATGAAGCGTGGGCCATCCGAAAAACGAAGGAGTATTTGTTAAATATTTTCTAGAAAAACTGCCTAAGATTATTTTGGACAGTATACTGACTGACTAGGGGATTGTTATCAAAGAGCAATATGTTGGAGAAGTGTGGTTCAGTCCCGCTTTTTAAAGTCATAATAAGAAAAAAAGTGTATTGGATAAGAGAGGTTCTGCAAATGAAATTTGACAGTTTCCCAAAGATTGTTCTCGTCGGCTAATCACCTAGGGCCAAAAAAAACACAGTTTTGCCCCAAATGGTTTGAGAAGAAATTATGAGGAAAGGTTTAAAAAATAAACTCCTTGGGAGGGTGTAAAAAAAGAAGGTTTAAACAGACTTAGATTGAGAAGGAGTGTGTTCAGCTGTATAAGTTTCAGGCGGCTTGGAAATGCAGTGAGTCAGTAATAGTAGTTGCAGCACAAGTTTATGCATGGAGATCTTCAGCTGAAAACGATAAAAGTCTCTTAGTTTTTTCTGCCAAAATTTTCTGGCAAACTAACTTTTTTGGGTAGCTTTTTTAAATTAGGGCTTTGGACCCACAGAAAAACAGACCCATGTGTTAAATCTATTGAAAATCAATACATGAGGTATCATATTTTGAAGGAGGCAGTGTTTCCGAAAATTTGTTTTCTGGTTTTATGGTCCCTTTCTCCAGAAGATTTATAAATGTAAATTTCAAATCTATCTGAGCCACAAAGTTGTTAAGGCAATTTTTGAATCTTTCAATGTTAGCACCTTCCTGTTTAAAATTAAAGGTTCTTGAGCCCAAATAAAACTTCCCTAAGAATTTCAAACTGATCAGAAGATATGATTTCCTGTCCTATTTTCAAAGACCTTTGCCAAAGGACGTATGTATGGGGGCTCAAAACAGACCCTAATAATTCCTAAATTCGTTTGAATTTTTGACTTAATACTCCTGCTAGTGGTTGAGCGCAGAGGGACACATGACTTTGATCTCCAGTCGAAATGGTCTTGTGCTATCGTGACTTCTTTTTGTAGGATCTGTACCGATCATTTAGAGGTACTGGTTAAAGCCGTCCCTCCATCTGCACCGGTACCTTCCACTTGGATGCTTCCAGCGATGTGCAAAACATGATAGTCTGATGGAAGATGTTTCTGCTGGCATGGAGACCAAATGACTAAACCACCACAGGACATGTGCAGATAGTTGACGAAAGTTGGGGGTCTGATCTTTTATTTCCAGTAATTGGTTGTTTGAGACAAAATTATACCACCTGATCCCTTCAATACATCTCAGGAACTTTGTTTTAGCTATGTCTATGGTGCCACTAAGAAAAGTAGTAGCCAGCCATGTCTCCACGCCATAGAAAACGAATTGAGTTATGGTGACGTTGAAGATCGAAATTTTTTTGGCTGATGCTGTGCTTTGACGATACCGAACAGTATAATCTTACAAATCCGTATGTGGTTTTATCAGTGCTTGCCTGAACTTTTGTTTCGACTGAATCGTTATTCGTGATGATACGTTCTATGTGGGTAAATGCCTTGACGATTTTAACAGTGTGCCTTGTTATGCTGAATGCTGCTGAGTTGACCGCGATTACCCGTCGGGTCTATGATTTGTATTGCTGTGCTCTGCCAGCTATTATGTAGTCCCATTTTTAAGGTTTTATGCAATATGTGTTAAGGGATTTTTGAAGCTAAACTGCAGAAGTGCATTTCCGGGCAATATCATCAATGAAGTCACAATCAGCTAAAATTCTATTGTCGTACTTCAGTCTGAAGGGGATTCGATTAAAATTTTCAATTATGTGTTTAATCAGACAGGAAGAGTAAGGCTCTAAGCTTTGGCAAATATAATCTCACTCTTGGAACCACATAAACGACTCAATTCTAAATCTATAGGGTATCCTGCTTCTACTGGGCACAAGAGCATATGGCAATAATCGTAATCTATAATGTAAGAGATGCTGCCCCATTGACTGCAGAGTCAATCAGCACATCTAATTTAAAATAACAGAAGGAGTAAGGCTCCAAGCTTTCGCAAGTTCAATCTCACTCTTGGGAACATATAAATAACTCAATTTTAATGTATAGGGTATCCTGCTTCTGTTGAGCACAAGAACGTGAAGAAGTACTAAGGGCGACCGCCATATTGACTACAAATTATAAAAACCCCTGCTGCTTTAGCCATTCATTCTTAAATCCTATTTTTACTGAAGAAGGCCGAACGGCTTTGTAATGGTCCACCATGTAGCAAAAACTAAAATTAAGCCCTGGAACGTCGAACGTTGTAAGTTCAACTGCTTTCACTTAATGGTGATTAAGAAGGTAGCTATTTAGTTAGCACTAAAAAACCTTTATAAAAAGTGTTCCAATAAGTAAGTCGATCGTTGTTATTACAGAGTCAAAATCTACCCTCTACCTGCACAAAGGAATAAGATGTATAGTTTCTGTGATGCTTTAACACCTAATAAGTTTACTGGGCATGAAACGCTGAAAACCACCCAAGAAGTTTCGGCGCTGCTCAAAAATTCATTATGAGCTCGAAAAGACTAAAAATGTAATTTACAGGTTCAGCAGCACCAGGGCTCTCATTCAAAGAAACTGACTATTAGGATGCCATTTAGGTCAAGATCATTTAATACAACGTGCTGCAAAATAAAATCCCATTTAGTAATCCTGAATAAAGAGCTTCATCGTACGAAGAAATTAATTACACCTCTTTGCAGATCAGCCATGTCTACAAAGAGTCCTGTCATATATTGCTCGATTGTCGTTCAATTGCACTGCAAAAAGAAGAACTTACTTTTTTATGTAAAAAACATCAACCCAAAGACAACAATGAAAGTTTCAGTTTACAGAAGAATATTTAAAGTGAAGAGAAAAGGAGTTCTTCCAAAAGTCATTGAGTTCTTTTCAAGAACTTTTTATCAAAAATAAAGAAAAACGAAGGGAACCATTCGCTTTTAAAATTATTACGAGATGACGGGTTACCTCAACTCCAACTTTTCGAATGTGCATGTCACTCCCTACATTTGTGTGCTTCCGAGGCTGTTGGAGAGCTTCCAAGCAACTTGGAGTTCATGCTCTCAGAGACTTACAAGTGGTTTAACGTTAGTCTGCTACGAAGAGAGGTATATCAACAAATTTTCAAGCTCATAAACGATGAGAATTCCCCGTTGAAAATTATTGCTCCTTCTAATACCCGTTGGCTGTCTCGATATAGAGCAGTCGTTCGCATACTCGAGCAGTATTCTGAGCTGTCAGCACACTTTCGATTAGCGAAGGAAAAGGAACGTTGCTACGCTGCCCGAATGATCCATGATATGCACCTCGATGAACTAAATAAGGTATATATTTTTTTCTTGAAGGCATTATTGGCCTAATTCCAGAGAGTTAACCTCCTTTTCCAACACACTAACGCAGATCACTTTCGTTTATTTGAAGAGCTAAAAGAGTTTGTATTACGTCTTCTGCGGAGAATATTGCACACGTCTGTAGTGTCATTAACAGTGAATATGGACTTATGGACATGAGTTTCTTTTGGAGCTTGAAAGATCTAACCTGACCACTCATCAAAAGGAAAAACTAAAGATGCGTTGCCTCAAATTTCTCAAGGCAGCTGCTAGAGCAGTTTTAAAGCGCTTACCCCAAGCTCTTGATTCTCTACTGAAACTGCAAGTGCTTTCTCCCAACATTTGCTTGTTGCAGTTTTGTCCTCGATTTAGTGATTTGCCTCTGGATCTTATTCCAGTGCTGAATATTAGCGAATTAGAGAGTCAGCAGAGAAGACTCTTGGCAGTTGACTGGGCATCAGCTTGTGGCGGAGAAATTCCGAGTGACTCTTGTGAATTCTGGGTCAAGGTCCTGCACCATCTTGATCCAGTTGGTGTCCCTCCATTTCTTGACTTATCGAAGTGGGCGTTGACTCTCCTCAGCCAGCCAATAAGCAATGCTGTAGTTGAGAGGTCATTTTCTTTGATGGATACTGTGAAGAACAAACTTCGGAATCGAATGTTGTTGCCTATGCTGAACTCAATAGTAGTCTTTCGGTTGTGGTTGTCAGTATGTGGTATTTGCTGTTCGCAGTTTGAGCCTACTAAAAAAATATTTAAGTTCAACAGTGAAATCTATAGGCTTGGGGGTTGCGTTGCAACCACAGATATGAATTTTAAAAATGATCTTGATGACATACTGGTATTACTATAGAATCGCAGAACTGGCTCTTTACTTTTTTCTTTTCTTCTGATGCTGCTTTTATCCTGGTATTCTTTTCTAACTTCTTGAGGTTTGGATATACACTTAAAAAAAACGGATTTCCAAGAAGAAAATGCGTTGAAATTTCAACTGCTTAAAAAATAAAGTTTCTTGTTAAATTTTCAACAAAGGTTTAAAATCGAACAAATAAGTGTGATCTTCAGTGATTTGCTAACTTTCCAACAACAAACGTTTAAAAGTCCAGCAAAAGAGATTAATATTCCATGTTCTGTTGACTTTCCAATACCCAATTCTTGAAAGTCCAACCAATTAGTTTTGATATTCCAATGAAAGAATTTAATATTTTACACTTTGCTGACTTTCCGAAAAAAAATTTTGAAAATCCAACGAAAAAACTTGATATTCTACGTTTTTCTGACTATTCTAGCAAATAATGTTGAAAATAAGATACGACATTATTTTTTTGATAGGAATTTTTTCAATTTGCACCTCAAGGTACAAATAGGAATTGAATAAGAACCAACGGTTTCTTTAAAAAAGGAAAATAAATGTTGGAATTCTTCAGATTCTGTTAAATTTATATAAAAATGAGCTCCTTCAGTGGAGCCAAAACTAGGAATCTTCTGGTTGGGGCCTGAATAGTAATAGTAATCGATTGATAAGCTGCATCTAAAAACCAAAATGCTGTATTACAAAATAATCAGCCTTTAATATGCATATTTTTCCTAAAATGATGACGCCTGATTTTTAGCTTGCAGATAGATTTTTCAAATCAAAAGTTCCTTGTGTCCGTTGAATATGTTGGTATTTCAGTTGTTGTAGTACTTTTTTGTGTCAAAAGCTGTACATTATGTCTCATTTCTCCAGAAATTATGTTTAATTTTTCTTGCTTGGGGTATTAAGAAATTGTACCAACAGTATTGAGAGTTTTTTAATCATTACGTTGATTCTCTTGAATTTTTTCCTTTGTGTTACAGAATTTCAAGCTTCAATTATTTTCTTTTTTACATTTTACCACACTATCCAAAGAATTAATTAAGCCTGTTTATTTCTAGTTGTGATATTTTGGTCATATTTCTGTTTTGGTCACTAAAATTATTTTGCTTATTGAAGAGATCTCATTGCGTTTTCTGTTGCTCGTGAATTTTGTTGTTGTTGTATTTCCATGTCAATGCATTAAGAATTATTTGAAAACCGTGTCCATCAAAACTAGGTGACAAGAAAAAAAAGAAGGTTTTCTGTGAAAAGACATAGCGTCTGAAATAACCATAAAAGTTCCAAATATTTTGCTGCCGCGTAGCTTAAGGTAATTTTTAGATTATAATATTGCTTCAAAATAGATTTCTAAAGAGATAAACATAAAGAAAATATAATGTTTAGTGACAAATTAAAGAAAAGTATAACTTATTAGGGCAGTAGGGCATGGAGAAGTGGCTTTATTTGTATAGGGCTATAGCTTTCGGAAAGGTATGGAGAGGTGGCAACTCTGTTGAAAGGTGTAAATTTGGAGGGAAAACAAAAACTGTAAAGAATAATAACATATTATGATCTGCCTCGAGGGCTCGGCTGGGAAATGGCCCCTTTGTCTTTTTTATTTAGCTTTCATCTTAAATAGCAGCAGTCACAATTAAATCGTCCAACTTTGATCCTGAGTCTGAACACATGTTCTTTGACTTCAAAAGTCTCGAATCTGAGAATTCGTTTCCAAGTAAACAGTTTTACTTTCGCACGATGAGTTTTTCAATGCAAATGCTTAGCGTCAGAAAAAAAACCGTGAGTTCAAAATATTAAGCTGGCATACAGCTTAAGGTAATCCTTTTATATTTCAAACATAAAAGCAGCAAAAATGTCAAGTATTCCCGTCTGCCGGGTAGGTTTATCCTTCTTCCCCGCGAATGTTGAGGGGAGATCAACAAAATTACGACTCGTCCTGGAGAATAGCATTCGGACTGAAAATTCAGCATTAATGTTGCATTCAGATGTAGCATTCTCCGTGAAACAAGATTTCGGACACGCTTACTTTAAAGTGAAATCTCAAAAGTGGAATATTTCTTTAAAATTATCTGGGGCTTGTTCGGGCTTGTTTTGAAAACCCCGGGGCATTTTTTTGCGTTGACAATCTCGCAACACTGATGGTAAATTAGCGTCCAATTTAAAAAATGAGAACATGGGATAATTATAAGCACAGGTTTTTCCCTCTTGTTTTAAAGAAAGCTCTTCAAATTGGAAAGTAAGATTGGGTATTATTGTTCATTTTAAAATCATGGTTTTGCGTGATTATTGAATTAAAATTGTGATTCAATGGTAATTTATAGATACTATACTAGAAAGAATCCTCATGGGCAAATGTTAAAAATATTACATTTGAATGGAAAAGGAATTAGGAAATGAATATATTTAAGAATCTTCATTCAGCTCTCTTTTTTATGACTTCAAACTTTTATTTGTGATTTTGAAGCTAGCACTTGCTAGGTTTGATATCAGGGCTACTACAAAGTTCCTAAAATCAAGTGAAGGTCCCTGTTGGCCCCTTAAATTGATAAAAGGTCCCTGAAGTCCCATATCTTGCTTTGGTTTAAAGCTCTGTATCCTGAAGGCTACAAACACTTAGGCTATGAGTATATGGTTTTCAGTATTTTTGTTTTGATTAGAATTCTTGGAACCTGTTATTGCTTGTCTAAGAAATACAAAATTTGTTGTTACATAGCCTACAGTATTATTGTTTAGACAGAGCAGATAGACTATTAACAAAAAGGAAGTTAAACAATAAATAAGAGATATTTTAATAAACAACTTGATAAACAGAGGCAAGGCTTATTGAATGCAATGATCTTAGGAAAGTGACTTAAACCACATTCCTGGTGATACTCTTGTTGACACCCTCAGTGACAATCAAAGCTCCACCTCCACCATTTGAAAATCTTTTAAATTTATTTCATAATTTCTGGTGTATATAAATGGCAGTGACTCAAGTTGTTGTTTTTTAACAGGAAATATTTGAAAAGACAATTAGGCCTATTGATGATTCTGCAACCAAATATGAATATACAGAAATTACAGAAGACAATGTGAAGGTATCTCAACAATTAAATTATAATTTCATATTAAAGATGTGGTATCTTGGATTTTTCCAAGTTATAGTTACCCTTTACACAAAAGTGAAAATAACATGATTTGATGGAAGAAATTCTCAAAATAATGTTGAAGCTACTTTAACAAATAATGGATTTAATTGGTTCACAAATGCTGAATATATTATCAATAGAAAATTTATTGAAAGTATTGATTATATAGCTATAATGACTACTGTTAAAACAGTTATTAGAATTTTCAGATGACTCTAGTCAAAGCACAGCTACTAATATGCTTTGCTATAAAGATAAAATCTAATCTGTTTGTTCCTTTAAAGCAGAAAATGTGCTTGAAAGCAATTTTACACCTGTTGCAGGAGGTGGTGGAACCATTATAACAAAACAAAATAACACTTTTAATAGTGGCTTATTTACAAGATTGAGTAAAACAAAAGAAAGTCATTTGGTTAGTATATATTTACCATTATAACATTTATTTGGATTTTGTCAAGATATTAATCATGTTTTTAGAGGCTTTGCACATCAAATTATATTAAAAAGAAATGATTTTGCCAATGTGATTATGAAATCTACAGCTCAAAGTTTTAAAGTAGATATAATGCCTTTATCATGGATTTTACCAGTATTACATCCCAGTTTACCCATTGCAACTCAATTAGATGCTGAATTAACAAAGAAGCCAGAACAATTATAAGCTGGATTAGGAAAGAGTAGCTCATATGAATTAAAATGGGAAGTGTGTAATACCTATAAAAGTGCAAATAAAACAGATAAAGAATTAACATGGAGGGTAGTCAGTGAATGCTATAATACAACTAAAATTGTTTTTGTACTACAGAAATCTGAAAAAGGTAACAGTTATACAAAAAACAATATGGTATTTGACCACATGAACTCTAACAGAATTGAAGTGAGGGTAAATGGGTATAAATTTCCATAAGAAGATTTTAAATGTGATTTCAGTGATGGTAATGAAGATTATTCTAATGCTTATCAACAGTTTTTGCAGTTGGATATAAACATAAAAATGTTGATAGTGGAACAATTGTAAATTACAATGATTTTAAAACAGTATATCCTTTATTTTATTTTGATATTTCAAAGCATGAATTGAATATTCATTGAAGTGGATCAACCACTGATATAGAAATTAATCATTTATTAAATCAAGTATCTGCCAATCCATATAACATTTACTGCATTATATTTTCAGAAAGAAAGGCAATCATGGAAGTCATTGATAGTAAATTATATGTTAATATACAAATTATTTGCAACTTTAAAATTTGTTTAATAAAATTATTTATTAATAAATTGAGAAACTTTTAATTAAAATGGACAACAAATATAATTGAACTATTAGGTAACTGGATTTAGACATTGGAATGGAATACACTATTACCAGAAACAAATTTGTTACAACTTAGTATGAAAATAAACTTGTCATTACAATTGATTTTAATGGTGAATGGTTGAACTATTTGCACTGTTTTGATTCTAAAGCAGCTGAACTTAAAAATAAATTACTCAGATATTGATATTAAACTATCCACCAAACATTGAATTATTGCATTTTATTGGTAGTATAGGAAAAATGGAATAGAATTAAATCCTTATTTAACAAGACCTGTTACAATCTTAAAGTTCAGGATGGGAAACTGTAAAAATGTTGAAAATTTTCATCTAAAATGGTGCAAATTCTATTGAAAAGGGGTTGAATTGATGGGGCGATCTAGAACCCATATTCACATTGTGAAAAGTATAAAAATAAGACCAAATTTGATTTCCAAGGACTTGTTTTCACATTGAATGTAGAGATGGAAATTGTAAAAATGTGCAGTAATTGATATTAAAATGATGTAAGATGGATTGAAAATAATGTAAATTGAATGGATGTGTTAGGTGGGGCAGAATGCACATTTACTTTACTACTTTGATAGTTTGAATATCTTCTCACATTTCACCAAAAAGTTTTAACAGGAAGAGTCTCTAGTGCACTAACTCTACAGAGCTAAATCTTTTAGTTTTGACACTGGCTAAATGAATTTTAAAACCCAATGTTACAAAGAACTTAGGAATGATCTAATGCTTAAGCCATTCAAAAATGAAAAGAAATTTGTGCCTCTGCTAAAGACAGTTGTGAGTGACAAGATTGTCAACTGTCTCAAGTCAATAGACAAGCTTCCAAAGTGCTTGTTCATGCAGCGTATTCAGAAGCATTATTCTGTGGCCACAAGATGTGCCCTTAAGCAAATACTCGGCAAATTTTTTTTACAGTTGTTAAAAGTATTAACTTTTCCACATCCCAATTAAGTTTCAAAGCTCTTTTCTGCTCAGAGTTTCTTATATATTGCCAGGAAGTTAACCATTACAATGCAAAAGGACCTGTTTGTTTATAAGTTTAAGCTAGTCCAGTTATCCAGACTTCCACTGGAGACAGGAAGAATTGACAACAAGTGGAACAATGTAAACCAGGTTGGAAATATCCAAAATTGTCTGAAGTCATAAAAAAAATGCGTTGACCATTTCACATGCATGAAGATTTGTACATAAAGATTTGAAGCTATGATTTGTACCTAAAGCAGGAAAAAGCCTTGAAAGAACAAACTGAGAAAGAGCAGCAGGATTTGTAGGCAAGAGGATAGTTGAGAGAGCAGTAGCTTGCTGAAAACTCTTTAAAAAGACAGACAACAGAGACTTGAAAAATCTCTCAAAGAAAAATAAAGAAACGCTTGGTTCCAAGGAACAGGCCACAGAAATGTTGATAAAGGAAGCTCATAACCAACTGGAAATGGGCATTGAAAAAAAGGGTATTGTCAAGATACAGATAGTACAGGCAATGATAGATGGGACATGATAGGTTGTGTCAATGTGTGATGAACAAAAAAGGGAGCTGCTATTCTTGAAACTGCCCAGAAGGCACAAAAAACGGAAACATAGGTTGTGTGTTGTAGTAACTGCACCCTTATCTCTTTCATCATATTTTTTATATCTGATTTTTTACACTCAAAAGTAAAGCATTCAGGAAAAAAGAAGAAAAAAAAACTCCTTCCATGACATGATGATTCTCAGGTGGTCTGTTCCTTAATTATTGCTTGGCCTCTTATCATGCAGAGATGTCTGCAAATGATCATCAGCATTTTTTTTTCTTTATTCAAGCGTCATTGACTGTTGTGTCTCTGCTTTTTCTTTCAAAAGCTTTCTGAAAACTGAGTTTTGATGTCCATTTTCCATCCATAATGGTCCTTACCCTTCCAGGGACGGATCTAGAGAAAAATCTTGGGGGGCGGGGCACTGGACCAAGGGCGCCAATGTGACTCGAGGTGGGCACCAAATTAAAAAGTTTATTTTAAAAAAAGGAAGAAGAAAAAAGAACAGAACAAGGGCACCAGAAATATCTTGGGGGAAGGGTCACCCCCTGGACCCCATAGATCTGTTCCTGGCCTATAATTGCTTGTAACTCTTTCAGTCGTCTAATTTCAACCAAATTAGCTATATAGTTAAAAGAAATAGATGACAGATTTATCACACGAAAGTTCTATTGGGCCATTCGCTATTTAATTAGTCACAAAATTAAAGCTAATAATTTTTTTTTGTTGGGAGTGGACAGGGGCAGTTCAAAAAAATTGCTCGTTAACATAAATTAATATTGTAAGTTGCCTTGTCATATTCCCATCATTGAAGCCCAGACACCATACCCTAAATCGACGGACTCTCAAGAAAGAGAATAAAACAAATCTACCAAAAAAAGAAAAAAAAACACATTCTGAAGATGAAGATCTAGCAAGCAAGTTTAATTATATGATTAATTTTTCATGAACACGAGGTTTATCTTGTAATTTTATGACGAAATGATTCGTAAACTGGTCGTGCAAGCAGTTTAATCTCTGAATCTCTAGAAGATCAAGAGCAAAATCTTGGGTAAGGGGGCCACTGGACCAAGGACTTGAGGTGGGCACCAAATTAAAAAGTTTACTTTAGAAAAAGATTAAGAAAAGAAAAAAGAGCAGAATATGGGCGTCAAGTTCAAGTTCATTTATTTATTAATCACACATACATGTATATATATGATATAGGCCCATGGGGAGACAAGCTCAAAAAACTAGGCCTAGACAAAGATACAATAACAACATACACTACAATACAAAGATAAACATGACGGCAAAGATACAATAATGCAACAATAATATGAAAGTAGCAGCTAGCCCAGGATCTTTCAATACTATTGAAGAAATTGAAAATTTCAATATTGTTAAATATAAATTAATACTTGAAGATAGCTGAGAGGCCCATAATCACCCCGAGCAATAAACCATACAAATAACTTTGCCTTACTAAAAAGATACATAATTAAAAATAATCCTGAACTAAATGAGTTTCCTAGTTTCCTTTTTATTAAATGGATAGAGGAAAATTTATCAATAAGAGCCTTGTGAGCATCCCAGCACCAAGCTCTTGACACAAACGGAGTGAATTTATATCTCTCAGCATTATACTTGTCAATGTAGATACTCTTTTTTTGTCGATTGTTATAATTATGTAAATCTTGTGATTGGGAGAACAAACTTTGATTGAGGTAATATGGCGGTAATTTCTTAATGTCAGAATTGAATTTGAAAAGAATTGCTCCAAAAGCAAATTGTTGTGAAACTGGAAGTATATCTAGATAAGTATATAAAGATGCTGTAGAAGACTTATTTAGAAGTTCAATAGGTGATGAAATAAAAAGTTTAAGGATTCTTAGGGCTCATCACAATCTTAGGGCTTCAATCACAAGTCCAAGGTACTTTATCATTTTCACCCAAGATACTGATAATAGATACTTTGAAGAAGTAAATCGGGTACTACGAGGGCAGATATTTGACTTTCTGCCGTAAATTATGAAATTAGTTTTTGATTTATTCAAAGCAATAAAATTTGAAGAACACCAATCAAGAACATTAGAAAATGCAGTATTCAGTTTTGCCTCCAACTCCTCGTCATTATTTTCAGAAATTGAAACTGCTGTATCATCAGCAAAATGTGTGTTGAGACATGGGAATGTAAAAGCGCGGTGAAAATCATTTATATAAATTAAAAAAAGCAGAGGACCTAGGACAGAGCCCTGAGGTACCCCAACCTTCGAAGACTGAGGTACAGGTGAAGAGAGGAAATTGCCTACATCTAATCGTTGCTTTCTCTTATCAAGATAAGATTTAACTACATCCAACGCCGGTCCACGCACCACAATTATCCAAAATACGAAAAAGAATACAATGGGATATTGTATCGAATGCTTTTTTAAAATCTAAATATATTGTTGCTGGAATTTCACCTCTATCTAAGCATTCATGAATATATTGAATGAGAGCAACGATAGTATGTTCAGTATTGTGTCCAGACCGGAAACCAAACTGGGAATTTGTGAAGAAATTAGACGATTTAAGAAAGTCATAAAACCTCTTATAAATTGCCTTCTCAAATATTTTAGAAAATGCTGACAAAATAAAAATAGGGCGGTAATTTGATGGATTTTCAGGAGAGTCACCTTTGTGAAGCGGAACTATCCGCGCTTCTTTAAAAGCAGATGGGAAAACTCCAGTTTTAAATGAAAGATTAATTATATGCTGTAATGGTAATATTATTGCAGACAATATTTCTTTAACAATTTTAGAACTAGACCTGTCAATTCCCGCTGAATTACCTGGATTTAGATCACACACTATTTTTGTTATTTCAGACTGAGAAATAGGCCCGAGAAAAATTGAATTACTTTGAGGAGATGGAAGGTATGATGAAAAATGTTTATTACTATGTGAATCAAACTGGTTCATTACTGATGAAACAATTTTCTCTTCTATTTTAGCAAAATAAGTATTCAAAATATCAGCCACTTTTTTCGATTTATTAGCAGTCGATCCATCTTCCAAACTAATAACTTCAGGAAACTTAGACTTCCTTTCTTTATTTATAAAAGATTTAATTAAAGACCACGTTTTGTGAGGAGAATTTTGAGCTTCTTTGAAAGACTCTTTATAATACAATTGTTTCGACAATCGTATCAGTGTGGTTAATTTATTTTTGAAAATTCTAAAAATTTTTAAATATATAATCAGTTGGATTCTTTAACTGCTTTTTAAATAACTGATTTTTTTTCTTTACTGATAGCAAAATTCCAGACGTTATCCATGGCCTTATAGGAAATTTTTCTCTGCAAATTTTAATCGTACCAAATGGGCAATTAGAATCAAGGCAGCCATTGAAGTTTCTTAGAAAATTATCAGTTGCCATATCTGTATCCTCCGTGGATATTACCTCCTGCCAATCGAATAGTTCAAGGCTTTCATTCAGGTGCTTTAATGTTATTTTATTTATTAACCGTCCTTGACGGTCCTTACTTACCTGCGGTATTTTCCAAGTAAAAGCTAAATCTGAAACCAGCAGGAAATGATCCGATATATCACTTAAAACAGCAAAATTTGCTTGAATTGGTAAAAATGTAAAAATATTATCAATGAGAGAAGCAGAACTAGGTGAAATTCTTGTAGGTATCAGGCAAGTAGGAAGCAGATACGCAGAAAAGCAGAAAGACAATAACTCAACAGAAGATTCATTTGAAGCTTATAGAAGGTCAATATTGAAATCTCTGGAAAGGATAACATCTTTACTTTGAAAATGGAGTTGATGCAAAAAATCATGAAGTTTAGAGAGGAAAGACTTGACTGGAGAAGAAGGTGGTCGGTATACTACGCAAAAAAAACATTTTTTTTTTCCAAGACTAATTTCAGTCACCATTACTTTAAAAAGCATTTCCTCATGAGAACCTTCCAGATTTGCAGTGCGTCGAAAAGAGATACCTTCTTTAACTAATATTGCTAAACCACCTTGGCGCCTAGTCAATCGGTTTTTAAAAATAAATTGATATATCTAAAGGAGGAGGATCGCCCCCTCCGACCTCATGTATCTGTTCCTGGCCTAAATTGCTTTTAATTCTTTCATTCACCTAATTTCAACCAAATTAGCTGTATAGTTAAAATAAATAGATAAATACATTTATTCACACGAAAGCCCTAATGGGCCATTCGCTATTTAATTAGTCATAAACCAAAATTAATGATTTTTTGAGGGTGGAGGGGGTTTATTATTAGTCAAAAGTTACCTTTCGATTTCTGGGTATTTTTGGATATTTTACCAAAATATCTGGAAATATCCTTTGATCCCCTTGCACATTCGTCTCTTATCCATTCTATTCTCGTATCCAGATTTTTATTTTTATCCATTTCGAACTTTTAGCTACAAGGCTACTTTTCAATATGTCATTGTGAATAGACAAATAGCTATAACTGTGTTACCACGTTTATGGAACGTGTTGAAGATACCCCTTTTGTCTTCAACAGGTGTTTCCTTTTTTGAAATAGGGGAATGTTCCATGTTTGTAGAAAAATCTTTTCAGCAATCAAAGATTTTTATGCCAATTTTGCAGATATATACTGAACCAGATGAAGATAAATAATTTTTGTTCATTTCAAGTTTCAACTTTGCTGTTTACATTCATAGGAAAGCTTTTATTTTTGTTGGTAATTGGGTAAATTACCTACGAATAATTGATCAAATTGACAAGTATACTTAAAAAAATAGTGAAAAAAAGAAAAAAAAGAACTGAATGCAAATGAAGGCGCCAAAAAAAACTTGGGGGGCCTAAAGCTCCCGTGGATCCGCCCCTGGTCCCTTTCTTGACTAAAAAGAGGTCTTTTCTTCTTACCACTTGAACCCGGTTTACCACTGGCAGTCCTGTGATGTAAGAAAAAAAAAACAAAATTTTGAAAACCTGGATTCACAAAATGTCTGTCAATTTGAGTTCAACATCCCTCTCAATATTCTCTGGAAGTTCAAACTTAGTGTCCTAGCCATTGTTTTTAGATATTTCACATATGCTCTTTTCACAACCTTAATTCAAATAGTAACTTTTTATTTATTTCAACATCCCCCTCAACATTCTCTTAAAGTTTTAGCTTAATACCCTTAACTGTTCCTGATATATTGCACACACCATTTTAGCAACATAGGTGCACATAGTATCTCTAGAAGTTGTTTATAATGTGACTTGTATTTTTTGTATTATTTTGCCCTTGTGTTTAGTTGTCATGTTTTTTTAAAATGGTTTTTATTTTAAAATTCTGTTTTTTTCTTACTTGATATTTTTTTTTCTGTTGAGAAATGCTCCTGGACTTGGAGCCAAAATGTTTGGATTTTTATTATTTAATGTTTTGATGTTGTTTCGTTTAAATTAAACCACTGCCTTATTTAAATTAAATCCATTTTTCTCTTTTAACTGTTCATAATTCTGATTAATATTCCCCTGTACATTCCCTGAAGTTTTGACTAAATGCCATTAGCTGTTCCTATGATATTGCATATATGCCTTTTTGATAACCAGGATGTACATAGTGTCTTTTGATCAAGTTCAACATACCTCTTAGCATTCTCTGGAAGTTCCAACTTTAACTGTTCCTGAGGAATTTCTATATTGCTATTTTGACAGTCTGGATAAATATAGCATCTTTTGATTTAGTTCAACATTCCAATCAACATTTCCCGAGGGTGCTGACTTTATAATTTATGTCACTCCTGAGATATTACAACTATTCGGATTTTCAACCAGGATGCACATAGTTTCTTTGGGTTTAACCCCCCTGTCAACATTCAATGAATGTTTCAACTTAATTCTCTTCCCTAAATTTTTTTGATGCATTGAAAATATGGTATTGTGACAACGTGGATGCACATAGTGTCTATTTAATTACTTCAACGTTCTCTTTAGAATTCTCTGAAAGTTTCAATTTAATACCATCGTCATTCCTGCAATCAATATAGATTTGCCCAAATATGTCCTTTTGAAAACCGGATACACCTAGTGTCTTTTCATTTACTACAATATCCCATCAATATTCTCTATGCCATTCTATAAAACAAAGAGAAGATAAAACAAATATCTCACAGGCATGTTTGTTAAAGCTTTCAACTATTTTGGAAAAAATCGCTGCCTGAATCTTTTGATTGGATTTCTTGGGGGCTCAGGTAGCAAAAAAGACATGGGAGGTAGGCTAGTTATCATCCTATGACTTTGATTGCTTAAGAAGGGGGCTGATTTGACATTCTTTTTTTTTCAGGAAGATCAACAAGAATGGAATTGATGATTTAAATTTCAATTCATCAAAAATAATTGGCAACCTTATTAAGGTTCTTCTTTCATTTGACCCATGCTGCCAAACTAATAGTCAGGTAGTATTATTTCTTAATACTTAAAACATCTGGTTCTTATCATTTTGCTTTGTGTAGCAGTGGTAGTGAGTGGGAGGCTTTGTATGGTTTTAAATAATTTGTAGTGACAAGCAGAAGGTAAGGAGCAACCTGGGCTAATAGCAGACTAACCAAAATTCAATAAGAGTTTTAATAGCAATATATACACCAAAAGAGTCTGCTTTCTACGGTGATTCCAAATATATGAAATTGATAAAGTTGTGCGTCAAAAGCTACAGGCCTGAGAAAATGTGTATGCTGTTTAAAATACCCCTAGTAGGACAAGCTATCTTCTTACTAAAAATTGCACCATTAAGTTTAGCTTGTGAGGGAACCTTTTTAAAGTTCCCCTCTTCAAATGATTCCCTCTTCCAATCTTCAAGCAAAATAAAAATAGAATGAAGGAATGTGTTAGTTTGCATGTGTGAGTCTGTGATTAATAAACAAGAAGGAGGAGCTAATTTTTAATATCTGTGACGAGTGCAAATAACCCAAGATGACTAATAACTCTCGATAGCTAAAGGAAAAGGCATGGAACAACAAACAGCAACAAATCACAGCTAATTGCAAACAAATGTGAGTTAAAAATAAAGAATAACATGATAATTTAACATGATAATTATGCTATTGAATAATTCAGATATTCCAGAAATTACAATTGAATAAGGAATGTGTTATTTTAGCATACGTGAAGGAGGAATTGACTTAGCAATATAATTTTTTAATTCAATTTAAATTACTGATTGCCATGACTTGAAACTAAAGAATAACACAATGATTATGTCACTGTGTATTTTAGATTTTTCAGAGGGCATAGGTATTTGAACGTTCCTGGTTGCTACTAAATTATGTAACAACACAATTAAAGCAAAATGTAAGAATTGGGGAAAAGCTGGGAAAGAAGTTTTTCTATATCTATTATGTTATGCAAAATTGCACGTGATTGTGAATGAATCCAAACAGGTAAAGTAAAAGGCCTGGAAAAGAGTCTGAGGCAACAAAGGACAAACAAAATCTGAAGCTAGAAGACATGTAACAACCAACATCACACCAAATACAGCAAATCATAAATGAAATCTAAAGTTAGAAGAGAAGCATCAGTGAAAATCACAAACCCAGAAGAAAAAAAAAATTCTAAAAACTGTATGATTCTTTAATGCATTAATAGGAGGTGTGTTGATTTCAAGATGTTTCTTTATTTAAGCCAACCAACCTACAGCAAAAGCATATAAGCAAGGCAATAAGCATAACAAAGCATATAAGCAAGGCAATAAGCCCAGCATATGGCAAACAACATAGTCATATACATGAGAATATTACATCTCCTTTCTTTCGCACGTGATGGCACATATGGCACGCTTATGCCATAGCTTAACAAAAAATATTTCTTCAGTACACTTCCATATGCTTCAACTTTCAAACTTATATACACTTCCACACTTAATTTAACGTCCATTATCTTCCTTGGTTTAACCACTCTGCCAGATCTTGTTGTATAGGGTTGTGAAGGACCTCCTCCGCTTCCATTATTACTGTCGAGTTGGAAAGGGGGTGTTGGAGCTCTTGGGGTTCTGTATGGGCTATCTTGGAAAATTTACCTAGTACCATTGTTCTCTAGAGTCTTTGGAACAGAAACTCCTTTGGTTGCAATTGCTGCCACGTCTAAGGGAGCATGGACCTTAAACTTCCACTTTTAAGAAGTTCTGCCGAGGATGCGATTCCATCCATCTGTGTATTCTGATTTTTGAATAGACCGAGGTACGGGACTCTGTGGAATTCATCTAATGTAAATTGCGGTCCATTGTCTGACCGTATGTTCTCTGGAATCCCGTATTTGGCAAAATGAGACTTAAGCTTGTTTATTGTTTCTTCAGATGTCACAGGATTGACTCGATCGATTTCTATGAAACGGCTATAGTAGTCACCTGTTATCAGGTAGTCTCTACCTTTGACCTTGCAGAAATCAAAACCCAAATATTTCCAAGGATACTTCGATATTGGCTTCAATATCAGTGGTTCCTTCTGATTATCTTTTGAGAACTTTCCACAAGTTTCATAGTTCCAGATCAGTTCCTTAATATCTGAGTTCAATTTTGGCCAGTAAACCGCGCCTCTTGCTCTTTGCATCTTACACTTTTTTTTTACTCTTGCTCTGATCTCTTACATCTTTCATTGGAATTCGTCTTGTGTGTATATTATACCAAATGGCAATATTTTGTATTTGTACCTGCCAAATAGAGTGTTGAATATTGTGAGAAGTGACGACTTTTGTTAAAAGCCAACATCCAATACCTGGACCTTGCATCAAGCTTAGAGAACTTATTGTGGCCATGAGTATTAGCTGCAATATCTTCGAATGTTGGTATTGGGTAGTGGGGCCTTTGTGCTGCTTTATTAAGCTCTCTTAGGTCAAAACATAATCGTAGTGTTCCGTCTGACTTTACAACTGCCACAATCGAATTAACCCACTCATTTGGGGTTGTTACTTTTTCAACGATGTCTAAACATTCCTGGCGGTCGAGTTTACTTTTTACTCTCTCGTGTAGGGCAAACGGGATTCTATGGACAGGATTAACAAATGGAATTGAATTCGTTTTAACGTGAATGGTCCCTTCACCTGGAAGTTTACCTATCCCAATGAAAACATCAGCGAATTTTTCTTGAATCTGTGTGTTCTGGTTACTGTTCTGGGTAAACAATGCAGAAATAGATGCAGGAGCTTTCACCAGTCCCATCTCTATACACCCTTGGTATCCTAGTATTGGGTTCGATTGCGTTTCCGCTACAAAGAAACTGAATTTTCTGTTGTCATTTGCATTCTGTCTGCAATTCAAGGAACAAAATCCACCAATTGGAATGTGGGTTCCTCGATAAGCTACAAGGATCTGACTTGTCTTGTTTAATTGTGGCCTGGCTTTAAGCCTCTCATAGATAGATTTCAGGTGACATTTGCTTCCGCTCCCGTGTCAGCTTTGAATCGAGTCTCCAATGCTGAATCATTCAGTTTGATAGCCACAGCCGGTTGGCTTAATTTTTCAGCTATGGATCCAATGAATAGTGTATCTATATACACTTCTTCTTTTTGATTCCCACGAATTTCTGTCATATCTATTGCAGGGTTCGGACTCGCCTATAATTTCCTATATTTTAATGCACTCCTATAAAATGCCTATATTTTGGCTAAAATCCTATTATTCCTATATTTTCGGCTGAAGAGCACTAAGAACATTGCTCATGACTTGCAATTTTCACTGCTTGTTAAGTAAGCCAAGATGTGATTTTCTTTGCTTTTGACTCTGCTTGTAGACTGTGCTGTCTTTCGGTGTAGATTGATAATTAATTACAACTGTTGAGCTGTTTGAACTTAACTATTGCTTTGTGTTGGGCTTAGTAAGCTGCTTCTGCCTGGGCTATGCTGTTGTGTTGACTTACTAGCCTATGTTTTGTTTTTTGTCATGTTGGGCCATTCCGAAATGAGCGAAGATCAGTATATAGGCTAGCAGTCTCTGCTTAATGAGACTGGAGTTCTTGCGACTTATGCGTTTCCTGGCTGAACGCTATTTAAAAGGCTGATGTGAATACAGCGCAGTTATTCGAATGGGCTATTCTAAGATAGTTGTTAATCGAGGGAAGTATAATAGACATGCAATGGGTAGGCTATATGCTACACTCTGTGATCATTCTGTCCTTTATCTTTCTGGTCTTTATCCCCTTCCAAAGAAAAATGATGCTAATCAGATTCGGACTTTTTATTTCAGATATTGTAAATTTTTACTTTATTTCCCCCCTTGGTATAGCAATGGTAAGATAATTCGTAAGTTTGATGTCCCTGATATAAGTGCAAAGTTCGCCCTCCTGCATGGAAGATTTTCGGAATCAGCTTTTTATCGTTTATCGCTTCATCAGCCTTTGGTCCGTCTGTTCGGTTAATCTCATTGTAGCGTAGTGTTTTTTTTCCTATTTGTAGTGTATTCTATTTGCAGTGTATTTCATTTTCTTTTTTTTGAGTTACTCCACAAATGTCATAACTTGTTATGATGTGGGTTATAAATAAATTATTGTTATTGTATCTACATTTTTTCTTTTTATGGTCTTTTAATCTTGGGATGCTATTTTGCAGCTGATGGTTGGTAATATAGTATGGGGCCTACCAAGTTTAATAGTTCATGGCTTGCTAAGACGGATTGCAGCGGTAGAAAGATTATCGAATGGTGTAAGACTGGGAACGACCAGTAATCGTTCTTTTGCAAACTCTGCTTGAAAAATCTTGGTGGCACAGCTGGGGTTGCTCAGCTAAACCAAAATGTTCGATCTGTAGAACACAGCCACAGTTACTGCTCAACTACATCCACTACAGATTCACCTGACTGGACAATCTCGAGTTGATGAAACAACCAAGGATAAACCATTAGTTGGTACAAAAATGTTTTGTGAGCATGATGCCGCTTATAAAGCTGAGTTAATATGGGCACTTCAGACGGTACAGAGTTCCATGTCTGCTGACTCTTCAGACCATATTGTCGCAACCTTCCATGCGATGTTCCCCGGTAAGATCCCCGACGGAATGTCCCTATGTGCGAAGAAACTCGCGTATCTGATCACCGATGCACTGCATCCTTACTGTAAGCAAATGCTTGTGAAGGACATTCAGTCATATTTTCTACTAGAATATGACGAGACAACCAACAACGCTGGTATGAAAGAGTTACAGATACGTGTTCGATATTGGTCCTCGTACGGAAACAAAATGCAGAGCAGACATTTATGCACAAGTTTTATGGGCCACGCGACAAGTGATGACCTGTATAGGCAGATAATGTCAGCCATGGAGCAGAATCAGCTGCCACTTGAAAAACTGATCACGCTTTGAAAAGTGACGGACCAAACGTCAACAAAAGCGTTTGGAACAAGTTCAGTGCCGAAAAAAAGAAAGTGGCGGGAAAGGGAATGTTGAACATTGGTACTTGCAACATCCATATAATCCATAACGCTTTCTTGAAAGGTCTTCAGGTGTTCGGAGAAGAAAGTTCCGACTTTGTTATTTTTGTGCATTCATTTTTTGACGGCTGGCCTGCGCATTGTGAAGACTATCGAAAGTGCCAAAAGAAAGTGAAAGTGCCAGAGAATGCTTTCATAAAGCATGTCCCAAGCCGCTGGCTGACGATCGGACGTGCCCTTGCTAGAATCATGCAGCAGTGGCCGGCAATCTTAGAATACTTCCTGAACTTCGTGCCGCGAGAGAAAAAACTGAAGAATGTTCTGTCCACTCCCAAATTTCTGAAGATTGGCTTATATCAGAAGTGCGACAATGAAGGCCCAATTCGAGTTATTTCTATCCTCAGCAGAACTGTTCATGAGTTTCACCCAACTGTTCCAGAAAGAAGAGCCTCTCATTCATGTTCTGAACTCAGAGATCAAAAGACTAGTTGTGACGCTTTGCGGACGGGTCTTTACTCCAGATTTCGTGACCGAGACTGAAAATTTCTCACCAGAAATGTTGAACCTTGCTGAAAAATTTGCAGAAAAGCCCATAGTTTCAGAAAATGTGGAACGAGCTTTCCGTGAGAAAGCAACACTGAAAGACAAAGCCATTTTCTATGTCAATGTGCGAAAACATTTTGTTGCGGGTATTCGCCATATTTTGAACAAACGTCCTCTGGAAAAGGATGGTTTTCTAGTGGCTTTACGCTGCTTGAGTCGGATCGACATGAAGGATTCAAGAAGCATCGCAGACATAGCGGTTGTGGCACGCGAGATTGCGATTGGAGTAAGATCAGACGTCGCCCAGGCTGAGTGGCTGCTTTTGCGAACGGAAACTGGACCCCGTGAGGACATTACTCGGATCGATCATTTTTGGAGCCATTATTTTGGACTGGTGAATGAGTGCGGGGACAGCAAGTACCCGGAACTTACCAAGCTTATCAAAGCGGTGCTGACGTTGTCGCATTGCAGCGCAGATGTTGAGCGTGGGTTCTCGCGTTCTGGTAGGATTCTTGGTGAAGATCAGGCGTTAATGTCTGAACGCGTTCTGGATGCGAGACTCATGGTATATGACACGTTGAGGTTTTATTATGGAGGAAAACCAGAACGGTTTGTTATTACAAAAGAGCTGTTGAATCTTGCACGTTCTGCACAGTCTCGGTATTAACAATATCTGGATGAAAAGAAAAAAGAAGAGCTATCCGAGAAGGAGAAAGCAGCTTTTGAAGAGGACAACAAGCGGAAGTTGCAGGAGGTCCACGACAAAAAGAACGAAATAGAAGACCTGGAAAGCAAAAAGAAAAAAACTTAGAGCATCAGAGCAAGAAAAGAGAACAGTAGCAGATACTCTACTTCAGGAAGTGACCGACAGAATGAAAAAGGCTGCCGAGTCCAAGAGTACCATAGACATTGCCCTAGCTGTTTCTTTGTTCGAAGGAGCTGGGAAGTCCAGAACAAGTGAAAGAGAGCAGATGGTGCAATCTGCTAGAATGGAGCAGTCTCTTGCAAAAAAAAAACTGACCTCATATCGAAATTGATGCCCAAGAAGCATCAAGAGTGATTCCAAGTATTTTACCTGCATCAGTCAATCGCTGGCACAGTATGTGCATCTGATTTTTTACTGTTTTTTTTTTACTATTTTTACAGTTTGTATTTGAAAAAAAAAAAAAAAAAAAAAAAAAATGCAGAAACTCGGGAAATGATGAATTTATGTGACCAGGCATCCCACGCCATCTACCACAGATCTGATCCCGAGGACTTCCGAATCCTATATTTGGCCTATATTTGGGCCCGGGAAATCCTATAAAAATAGGACAGAGCCTATAATTTGAAACAAACCGACCTGTCCGAACCCCGTCATATAGAAAAAGACAGTGACTCGTGATATAGGGCATCATCTTGTTTCTTTATGCTTTTTTTTCAGAATATGCTGAAATTAGCTGGATTCAACTTAACCAGAGAGAGCAGCCAAGTTCCTGGAGGTGGACTCGGGGTATTTCTAAGTGCTGGAAAAGCTGAAAGAGGATCTTTAGTTGCTTTATATCCAGGTATGTGTAAAAAAAAAATAGTTTTCTTTAGCATCATGTTGGTAGAAATGAACTAAAACTGGGTTAGACTTGATTTACTGCTCTAGTGCAATGTGAAGTGTTGCAGCAACTTTTGGCTGGTTTCACCATCAAAAGTGATGCAGAGACCAACACTTAGATTTTGTTTCTTCCCTGTCGATCAAATTCTGCAGTTGTCAACCCCTCAAAGCTCCAAAACTGGTATATCAAGAAGAATTCTCTCAGAAAAAAAGAAAAAAAAAATGATGACATGTCTCTTGAAAGCTCTCTCAAAATACCCTCTGCTCTTAAAAGCAATTTTATGAGATCCAATCGATGTTGTTAGATTTAAAATACAATAAAGCCAAATTAAAAGCCAATGCCCCAGGAAATAAGTCCCCTAAGGCTATGTAATTTTGCCCAAAAATGTATCACCTATGTTTTGTTTCACATGTGTTCCATGGTGATAATAGACTCAATGTTTATCACTCACTGATTGCCTCATAAACATTTTACTTATAATTGCCTGACTGTGTCATTGCGTTGCATAATCATTTATATTCGTTGCTTAACCTTTGCATGAATACAAATATTCCTGTTCTAAAATGTATAGGAAACGAATAAAAAGGTAGACCAGTTAGCACCTATATGTAGCTCCTGATCATTGAAGAGGAACAAGCTTTACGATTCTTGTTTGCAACTCTCTTTTTTTTATAGAGAAGAAATTCCCCAACAATGAAATTTCATAGCCTGCTAATGCTTTTACTCCAAAGCTGAGGAATCTAAGATCCATTGATTTTTATCTCTTCGGCTGTAGATACCTTCCTATCAAATTTCAAATGAATGCGGAAGCTTATACGAAAGATCGTTGGGGTGGTCAGAGTGGATGGATATCTTGTGGAAATCTTCTGCTCTGTACCTTTGACCCTAAATTACTCTTCCCGTAAGTTTCAGCATTATTAAAGGTTGAAGCCTGTAAAAAGACCTCTGGAAAACATTATGTTCTATTGCAATAAGAGCACTTGTCCCATAAGTTCAAAGCTGATAAGTTTAAAAAAAAAAAAATTATGCCTGCCTACTCCTCTGTTTGAAAGCGGAAAGTTGGTAAAATGTCTTTTCCTTAGAAGGCCCAAGAGCCCACTTTGCTCCTCTATTTATACAGACACAAAATCTCTCGGTGACTGGGGAGATGTCTTCAAGGTGCCATAAGCCCATTTTATCCTTGAATTCGTATAGATTGGCAGTCATTGCTCGTTTTGATTTAAACAAGGTACAACATAGCTAAGTTTCCGCCTAAAAAATATATAGGAGGAGTGGTTGGTGTTGAAGGGTCAACAGCTACATTTTAGTTCTCCAGTCATATATCAAAGTGATACTCCTATTCAAAAGGTACAACAAGCCTAACGTTCTGCTAAAGAGTCGGTATTTGGAGGTTCAAGTAGGGGACGCCAAAGTGTTGCTTCAGACAAAGCTCAGCATATTTACTTTGTGCTAAAATGCTGGTTGGGAGGGGGGCTGCTGGGGAGCCTATTTTGTTCTTAATATCATTGTGCGTTTTAATTTAAATTAGGAATATCATACCTATCTTTCTGCTAAAAAGTTAGAGGTGGGAGGGTGGGAATTATCAGGGGGCACAGGCCCACCGTATTCTAAAAAACTGGAGTAGGAGCTGAAGAGCGTTTTCGGAGGCTCATAGTCCCACTTTGGCCTTCCTATGGTGCACATTGAAAATATTTAAACGATTCCAGTCAGACAAGGTGCAGCATGCCTACTTTTGTGCTAAATGTACTGAAGCTAATGAACAACTATAATATTATGGTACAGAAGCAAAATCGACAAGACCTGTGACGTTTCTTTAATTTGGTTGGTTATGCTGCTATTATTCTCCTGTTTGTTTTCTTTAATTTTATAAAATTTGCTCAAGCGGCCTAACCAAATTTAATCATTGAGCAAAACTTTATTAATAATTCTTAAATTATATGGATGATATCTTAAAGCTATAGCATACAAGTCATTGTAAACCTTTTAAAATGATGTTTTGATAGGCTAACTTAATTATTACTTATATTTTATATCATTTTTATTGTCTTATGACATCTGATCAGGGCCTACAAGGATAATTGCAACGGTACACTAGTGTTCGCCACGCGGCGGTACTGAATATTTGATTTGTATGAATTTTTGTCTTCTTTAGGCTCAAAGTGTTATTTTGTGCCGCAATATGTCAAGGCTGATATCTTGTCCTTTCCAAAGGGTAACGGAAACTTACTATCAAAGTGAAAATCACTTAAACGATAACTGAAATTACTATCAAAGAATGAATGAAACTCAAAACGAAAACGAGATAAAATCAACTATCATATCAAGCATAAAGATAACAGGTAATTATATAGATGAATAAGTTATTGTTATAACAAGTAAAACTGAAGTTTAATATTCAAGTCAAAGTTAAAAGGATTAATGTTAGATTAACCATTAATGTTGCTACAAACAGGAGTTTAGTCATATTGTTTTTTTGGGGGGCAACAGTAAGTTTCCGTTGCCCAAATAAAAAAGGGCATTAGAAACTTACTGAAGTTACTATCAAAGAATAAATGAAACCCAAAACGAAAACGAGACAAAATAAACAATCATATGAAGCATAAAGATAACAGATACTTATATAGATGAATTAGTAATATTTAAAACAAATAACACTGAAATTGAAAATTCAAGTCAAAGTTAAAAGGAACAAATGCTACTACAAATAGGAGTTTGGTTACTGCCCCCTTCACTTTCCTCTAGCTGTTTGAGTGGTTCGTGCTTTATTGGAAAGTATATGTATTTTGAATTGTGTGCTTTATTTCTCGAAACACCCACGCAAAATAAAAAACATATCACTATGATAATCCAGATGAGGGCAAAGAAATAATGAAAATAAACTGAATATTTCATAGGTGATTATATTAATTCCTGGGAATATCACCAATTTAACATTTAATTTCACTATATTGTTTTTGTATTTTTCTATATTTTGAATAGATAGAAATTTTTATAGTTCATTTTGCTTTTGTAAAGTGCAAGTGACGCAATAGGCCTTAGAACTTCTACGAGACTTGGAATAGGGGAAAGGGCAGTAGCCAAACTCCTGTTTGTAGTAATTTTTGTTCCTTTTAACTTTGACTCGAATTTTCAAATTAATTTTCACATGTTCTAAGATTTATTTAGTCATCTGTATCAATATCTGTTATCTTTATGCTTAATATAATCATTTATTTTATTTTCTGTTCATTTTGAGTTTCATTTATTCTTATATAGCAATTTATAGTCATTTTGACTTTGAATCATTATAGGACTTTTTTCTACTCGTTTTAAGTTCTTTTTCTACTTGTTTAACTTCTTTTTCGGAAAGTTTTTTTATTATTAGTTTCTGTACTATCTGATTGGCAAAGTTTTATTATTACTTAATATAATGATTTTTCTCCAACCTTTCGCGGTTTTGGTTTAGGAATTAAAATATCCGATTCTATCTAATCAGTTCTAATTACTGTGTTTTGTTTTATTTCATCATTACCCTCGACATTTCCTTAAATTTTCAACTAAATGCCATTAGCTGCTCCTAATATATTACAGATACGCTTTGTTGACAACGGGGATGCACATATTGTCTTTATTTTGAGTTCAACCTCCCCCTCGATATTAACTGAAAGTTTTTAATTAATGCCCTAAATTGTTCCTGGGATATTGCAGACATTTTCTTTTTCAGACTTTTTTAATTTCCTTTTTCTTCCTTATTTTTTAGTTTTTTCTCCTTTTTAGTTTTTTAGTTTTTTCTTTTATTATTTTTTATTTTTTTTGTTTTTTTTTAGTTTTTTTCTGTTTTTTTTTGTTTTTTAGTTTTTTTCTTTTTTTAGTTTTTAGCTTTTTTATTTTTTTAGCTTTTTTTTTCTTTTTAGTTTTTTACTTTTTTTACTTTTTTAATTTTTTTTTCTTTTTGGGTTTTTCTTTTTTTTAGTTTTTCCTTTTTTTGATTTTTTTTCTTTTTTAGTTTTTTATTTTCTTTTAGTTTTTTTAGCTTTTTTTATTTATATATATATATTTTTTTTCTTTTTTAGTTTTTTCTTTTTTAGTTTTTTAGCTTTTTTAGGTTTTTTACCTTTTTTTCTTTTTAGTTTTTTACCTTTTTTATTTTTTAGGTTTTTTTCTTTTTTTAGTTTTTTCTTTTTTAGTTTTTTTCTATTTTTTTTAGTTTTTTTCTTTTTAGTTTTCTTTTGTTTTTTACTTTTTTTTTCTTTTTTTAGTTTTCTTTTTCTTCTTTATTTTTCAGACGTCTTATGCAAACCCCCCCCCCCCCCCCCCAAAAAAAAAATACATACAATTTATTTATATATATATAGATAGTGTAACAGACGGACATGCATACAACTTATTTTTATATATATACAGATTTATTGTTATTCTTTTTCCCAGAGCCACTTCATGTGGAAGGATAGTCGGATAGGTTTCGCAGGGATTGAACTAAATCAAGACACCATATTCAACCTGGTCGTCAAAACGGAAAACGTGAAAATTGATGTATTTTATCTTACGAATAGGTGATCGGATCTTAATGAAATTTGATATTTAGAAGGAATTCATGTATCAGAGCTCTTATTTCGAATCCCGACTAGATCTTTTGACATTGGGGGGAGTTGGAGGGGGAAATCTTGGAAAACACTTGGAGTGGAGGAATTGGGATGAAGCTTGGTGGATAGAATAAGCAAATGTCCTTGATACGTGATTGACGTAACCGTACCGGATGCGCTCTCTTTGGGGGAGTTGGGGAGGGGTTTTGTGATTTGGTGAGTTTGGTGCTTCTGGACGTGCTAGGACGATGAATATTGGTAGGCGTGTCAGGGAGCTGCACAAATTGACTTGATAAAGTCGTTTTCCCAGATTCGACCATCTGGGGGGCTATAGGGAGAGGAGAAATTAGAAAAAATGAGGTATTTATAACTTACGAGTGGGTGATCGGATCTTAATGAATTTTGATATTTAGAAGGACATCGTGACTCAGAGCTCTTATTTTAAATCCTGACCGGCATTAAGCCTCTGATTTTTCTTTTAAATCAATCTATTGATTCTTAGAATTTTGTTAGAGCTCATACCATATAAGCTCTTGGCTCTTAGCTCTTGTTTCTTTATTTATTAAACAAATTTATGGTAAAAGACCTCAACCCCATAAGGCATATCGTTTTTCTCCTTTTGAATGTCACTTCTTGAATGAACCTTCTGTCTATTTTAAACAAATCGAACCTGAAAAAATTACGCCCCAATCAACATTATTATTTGGTTATTATTGATAAAGTCTTTTCTCACCTTTCATTGCCAAGGAAATTTGATGTATGATCATATATACTCTTACAAGACATTTGTACTGTCCCTTTTGACAACCCCCTTACTTTTGTACACAATAGTAAACGAATATCTTTTAAATTCCAAGATTTTCAAAAGAACCAGAAAATACTTTTCAAATGTATCTTGTAATGAGAGACATTTTATTCTAGGAACAGTATATTACCCTACCGATCCAATTTTCTTTCAATCAATAAACAATCAGTTTATGTTCCGATGCTCCGATGGTGTTCACATTGATGGGAAAGATAGAGGCTTATCCAAGTCTATTTTCAAGTCCTGTGTGAATCGAGATCGATTTGGTCACCACCTGATTGCTGATACTTCATGGCTTACTCCAAGTCTTGTAAGTCCGCTCAACATAGGACAGTATGTCAACAATAGAAGCTCAGGTAAAAGATATTGGGGTAGGACTCGATATTGAAGGATCAATTCGAACCAAATCCACTTGGTATTGCTTTTTTACGTGCATCTTGCTCAAAAATTCGTTGTTGATTCATTTATTAAATCCTTTATTTTATATATTTTGTTCCGTTAATTACCTAAGCCCTTACATTTAGTAATTCCCTTTAAAATGAGGCCACAAACTGATGTGATGTTTTAGTGCGCCACTAGCCGAGGAGAAAAAAAAGGAAAGAAGATGCTTCCCATGCAAAAAATGGATTTTCCTTGTTGTTCTAGCCAATACATTTTCTTCGTTGGTCAAGCCAAAGGACTGTAGGTTTCCTGTATAGGATTTTTGGCCAAGGCAATGTCAATGGTGTTTTTTCGATCCAACTTTTATTTTCGATTCAATACCATTTATGGGTATCAGGCATTTTACTGGTTATTTTAGGCCGTGTTCGTCTTTTACTAGTTTGCAGCTACCACAGCATCCACGATACATTAAAGTGCCATGGACATAGCAAAAATCCACGATACATTAAAGTGCCATGGACATAGAAAAAAATATTGCCCCTTGGCTTCATAAAAAGTCTTTTCATTCCTGAAAACCAGTGTTTTTTACGATTTTCATTTTGGTTGTTATACAACTATTAAAATGTTTCTCGATGCTTAAATTCTCTATTTTATTGCCAGACTGAATAGTGAAGAGAAACATAGTGGAGACTTTTCCTGTTTACACAAGAGCCGGACGAGCTATCGCATCGCCCAAATTACGTGCATTAGATAGTCAAGTATTTCAACAATCAATCGGTTGGTAAAACTGTTGCTATTCAACAAATATTGGCTAATGAGAGTTTGTCAAAATTAAGCAAGAAATTATTTTTTTTGAATCAGAAGAAAAAAGGATTGCATCGATAGGTCAATAGTCGACTAAAGAGATAAATACAACAAAATATAATAGTAATTAGTATTTCTAAAAAAGTTCTCTGGTAGGTGAGTCAATTAACTAGTAGTTTAATATGTTTAATCTTGCAGAATTTTAATAATAAGCATGTCCATACATATCTTAGATTTTTAGCTGTTCAATGATATACATATACCTCTTATCACTTTTTTCTTAAACAATATTCTTTCATAGGTTTAATCATTCAATCCCTGGTTTTTTTTTTTTTTATCCAGGTTAGTGCCAATTCATGGCATTATTGTCTTTTTCTACAGCAATATGGAAAATTACACTTTCTAGAGCTATATGATAATATGTTTTATTGCTCATTTTCTGCTGATTTTTCTCGTGCGTTCTTTATTTGTAAGCTTGGCACCTGCTAAACATGCTAACGGCATGGCTGCATCAAGTATCTTTTGCATTAAAAATTGAGCTTTTGGGTTTTCCGATTTTTTTTTTTTTTTTAAAGACGTATATGGTTGTATAGGTTTTTACTTTTAGCAATTCAAGGAATAAAATTTCGTTTATCGTCCTTGTTATATGCTGGTGTTGTTTGGGAGGGGAAAATGGGGGGGGGGAGAATTCCCCCCCCCCATTAATTTCGAGAAAAAATTATTATATAGTCCATGCCCCTTGACTCTCCAGATGTCGACCCTTCTTGCCCCCCAATAAAAATTCAGGAACTGCGCACCTAAAATATATGTCCCTATTAAATGACCAAATTATTTATTCTAGTTCATGGGACAAGCCTCAATTACCTTCTATATTTTCTAGGTCGTCCAGCAAATGTTGCTTATCATGAAATGACAATACCCGCTGACTTTCCAATCCATCTTAGGAAATATATTCCAAATATATCATATAGAACTGTGTTTCTTGATGAAGCAGGAAACTTCCCACCGCTGAAGATTGTTGGTCTGGTTGCCACACGTTTAATACAAGAAGGAGATGAGCTATATTCTACTTATATCTCTGTTGTTGATGAATCCTAATCAGTCGATAACAAAGAAACAATAGGTAATTATGTCTTAGCTTTTATTGAAAAGAGAGTGTAATATGAAAAGAAAAATAATTGTTTGAATTATTCCATTTAATCCGCAATTGTTCAGCATTAAATAGCGACGAAGACCGCACTGTCTTTCCATATAAACAAACCAATTTAGAAAAAATATGGACATTTTTTTCAAGACAGTGGAATTCAATTCAATGGATATTAGCATGTTTTTTACCTATACTAATAAAATAAAAGATATCATAGGTCAACTGCTCCCCATAGGCTAGACGAAAATAGCGCGATGAAGACCAGTTTGAACATGAGTCCTGGTTGAACTTCGTTGAAGTACGGATGCTAGGGTTGTTTTTAAACAGTTTTTAAGAACATTATTAGTCTTAATTATATATTTTCTCGTGTTTTGTTGAAGACGGCCCTTGGACATAGGGCCAAGATATCCACTGAATTAAATTCCGCTGTCCTGAAAAAAAATTTCCCTTTTGTTTCTGCTTTGTATTTGTTTTGTTCAGCATTAATTGACCATCATATGTAGTAATACATAGCTCGGAATGTTCTAGTTCTTGTGTTAAATAGTTTAAGACTAGTATTTTTAAATACAACAGATTGTAGTTGTAATTCGTACAGAAAATGCGGTTTAATCCCGCTTTCTAGGCTGTAATCAAAGAAAGGCTAAAATGTCTCAGGTATGCTGTGTGGATGAAGGATGATGGATTGCCATATGATTTTGCTTTTTGGTCATCCATCTAGGGTCAAAGAAAAAGCCGGTCGTCTCTGAGATGGGCAGAAAGGGGTCATGAGATAGAATTTAAGGAAAACTGAAACCCCATGGGAGGGGTAGAGAGTAAAACTTAGATTAGATTGGGTGAAGGAGGAGCGTGTTCAGATGTCTTAGCCTCAGGCAGATTGGTGCTGCCGTGAGGTATTATTATTAGTAGTTTTATTGGTGTTTCCAGTAAAGAAACACCATTGGATCTTCAATTGTGATGCTAAATAACGCTTTCGGTAATGTAGCTAGTTTATCACATTTATATGTAATGATAACATTTTTGCTTTTGAAATACTACGTCAAAATAGCAGTAGTATACGATTCTCGAATGTCCCTAGTCAGATAATGCATTGGATGTGCAATGTTGAGGGAGTGTTATTTATGAAACACAGAGGAAATGTATCAAAATAAACGCTCAGAACGTATCAGATGTGTTTATTATTGGATCAATCATACAAGTACATTTACAACAAGAATAGTACTGGCAAATTTACTCGTGAATTTTCATTTTGTTTGTATCAGTTAGTAAAACTTGTGAGGGTGTATCTGACAAACCATGGATCACCCCCCCCCCAATAAAAGCCAAAATCTGTGGGCGAAGTAATCTTTACTCGTGTGGTAAAACAGACCAAGAAGTAATTGTACGAAACCAAGTAGTGCGCATGGTATGCAACGCCAAAACCAAGTATGGTCGTGAAAATGTGATGCCACTTCTGAACAGTGAGCCTGCGAAATGGCACCGGTTGGTCAAGAAACTAAGTGGGAAATTGTCTAAGTCGTCTATAATGATAACAGACGACAGCGGGTGCTTACTTGGGTCCCGTTCCGTTAACGCCTTCCTAACCTCTATATATGCCACATTTCTTTTTGTGAAATCCCAGGAAAAAGAATCCCTGCTTCAAGATCGCCCCACTGATGTTTTGATTGAGTTAAGAGAGTGTGACGTGTACAAGGAACTAAGAAAAAAAGACGGCAGTCTCACCTTTTCCTGGCTAGATCCATCCCAAACTTATTCATGAATCTGCTTTGTTCCTTGCTCTCTCACTCTCCATTTTGATTAAATGCTTTGCGTCCGGTGTGTTTCCCTCATCGTGGAAGAAAGCGCATATACGGGTTATTCCGAAAATACCCCCCCCCCCCCTAAAAGCTGTGACGACTTGAGACTCATTTTCTTAACCCCATGCTTTGCGAAAGTGACAGAGTCTCTCCTACTCCGCCACCTGTTGTCTCAAATTCATGAATCCATAGACAAATATCAATACAGAGGACTACCAAAGTGCGGAACTTCTGTACACCTTGTAAGAATGTTCGACCGCATTCTAAAACGGTTGGAGACCCAGGGTCATATTGTTGATCTAGCTACGATCGATTTTCGCAAAGCGTTTGACCTTCTATCTCACCACATTGCATGCCTGAACTTGAAGCGAATGGGAGCTACGCGTCAAAATCTATCAATCGTACTGAATTTTCTGTCGGGACGCCAACAGAAAGTATTTGCCCTCCATGAAGATGACACTGACTTCGAATGGAGTGACATAACCTGTGGGGCACCAAACTGGCAGGCTTAGCATTTCTTGCTATGACCAACTATATATTGATGGAACCCAAAGACAGGTATAAATTTGTGGATGACTCATCACTCGTTTTTATTATATACTTGAGGGTAATACTCCTACAGCCCAGTTTGCCAGTGACATTTTTGACCAACTAAATTCCCAGTGTAATGAGTCCAATCTTATCATTAACACTACCAAGTAAAAAATTCTTCGACTTTGTCCCCTAAAAAGGGACTTTACCCCCCCCCTAAAGTCCCATCTCCTTTCTTGTCAGAAGTGAAGATACTCAGTGTTATTTTCTCCAGAGACTGTTCTTTCGCCGCACATGTCAACAGTGTAATTAGGAAATGTAATGCTTCCCTTGAAACACTGTCCAAAATGCGTCGCTTTGGTTGCGAGGTCAGAAGTCTCCTCCGTGCATATCTTTGTTATGTGCGACCAGCCATGGAGTATGCCTGCCCTGTATGGGGTTCTTCAGTGCCACACACTCCTCACCTGATGTACGACCTAGAGTCAGTGCAAAAATGGGCAGTTAGGATTATCCTGAGTTCTAGGGAAATTCTTTACCAAGAAGTACTCATTACACGAAGCATTCAGTGCCTAGAACAAAGATTGTATGATCTCATCATGTGGTTTGGAAAAGCATTGCTTTTAGACCTAGTCCATCGAGACATCTTACCCGCAGCCTGACAGTAGAACCAGACAGAAGTCCAAATTATATGTGTACGGAAAAACTAATATTGTAATTTATTTGTGCGTTTTTTGCGTCTATGTTTAACAGTGCATAACTTTTGCTTTTGATCTTTTTACAACTGCAAATTAGCCAAGAGCTACGAAAGTTGTTTGATAAATCGTTCTCTCTCTCCTCTCTCTCTCTTTTTCTCTCTCTTTCTCTCTCTCTCTCTCTCTCTCTCTCTCTCTCTCTCTCTCTCTTTCTCCACCAGGTCACCAGGAGGTGACCTGGTCTTGAGGCCCTCTCACATAACTGCAAGTGGACATTTGTGAAATTGCTTCATCAGAGGTGCCGTTCTAGCCGAGTCGTTTCCTGAGGACAGGGTTGAGGACAGTCCTTCTGTCGCTGGGTATTTGGTTTGGAAGGGGTCAGTAGCGTGATTCTGTAAGCTCAGCCAGTGTCGACCTAGCTTTAAATGGGTACCTGGAGAGATCTGGGGAAGGTAAACAGGAAGAGCGTTCGAAAGTACAGGATGGCTGTCCCCCCTCCCCATTGCACTTCCTGACTTAAGGGTTATGAAACGGAGATCAGCACCGTCAGTAGGGACTGTAAACTCCAGATCTGTATTCTTTTCTTTTATCATTAATGTGACCTATACTGTTTAATTCAGCCTGTTTAACTTCTGTAATGAAGTGAATAATTTTTATTACAAAATTGATGTGTTTAATATAGCCAAGGGTGCAAGAAATCTAGAGAGGATTTATCTTGACAGTATTGTTTTCAAGTAAAACTCCTTCTCTTTAGCTTAAAACTAACTCTTACTGAATTTAAGCATTGAAGAAACTTTCGTAAAGAATAGTGTCTTAAAAAAAAGAGGATTATGAAAACACAAAGCGAGTAAAAATAAAGTCTTATTCTTGGTGAAACTTAAACAGAAATTACTATGAACAAATAGTCAAAATATAAAATGAATAAACAGTTAGCCTAAACTTAAAACGAATAGAGAGTACCGCAAATAAGAGCTTGCCTTAAGACCCTTGATCCCCCTGACAGATAGAGCCATGCTTCCAGTTTTCTTGAAAATTTTTTGGACTCATTAAATTATTTCTCAGAGAATATAGAAGAGAAGCATTTACTTTCGCTTTCGATTTATTTTGAAGGATGATTTATTTTTGAGGACGGATTACAATCAATCGAGGCTCCAAATTGCTAAGGAATCATCATCAATTTCCTAGAAGACTCTCGCTTCTTGGCCTTGTTTTTAGTCGGTGATGAAAAGTCAAACTAGCAGAAACGTGACGATGGAAGTGGGAGTTTAATCAGTTGTTTTTGATTTTTATGAGAAATAAACGTTAAATTAGAAACTTAAAAAAGGAAATTATGAAAGGACAGTTATGTCATGAAGTTAAAATAAATGAAGGAGGAAACAAATAACTCTGTAGAAAAAGGTATGTTAAATTTTCTTGTGTTCATAACTATTTGACTAAGAACTGTTGAGGTTCTTTGGCAAAAATCGAACGCATCGTGGCTAACGTATATAATCAGTTATGATTTTGGGCTTTTATTTTGCAATATTTGACTATATATTTGACTATATATGCTGAAAAAAATTCTCGAAATCATTAAATACGAACTTCATCTAAGCTGAAAACTTTAAAAATACGAACTAAAATGAATATCAAACCGTGAAAATGATCAAAATTTCAGGATTTTAAGAAAAAACTTGCTTTGTACCGGAAAATGAGCTTGCTTGTGATTTTGCTTTTTTTCTTGTTTTAAGGATTGAAATCTTATACTAAAAGCTGTGATGTCATCGGTAGTGTCAGACACTTAAGAGTTTTAAAAATTAGTCTTATGGTTTCTGCACGTTACTTGGGGACTTTTCTGCTCCTAAGAGTACATCCTGATGTTTTGCGCGGGTTTTGTGTTTTCGGTAAAGCACTAGTTTTTCTGAATTCCACATCACGAATCAGCTTGTTTTTAGCTACTTTTGAAGGTATGTGTTGCATAAACTATGAAGCAATAATTTTTGGTTCGTTTAATTTTTAATTACCATCAGAAAATTTTTATTTTTCCAACTAATTTTTGTTTGTTTTTAGTTTTTTACGATTTATTAACAAAACTTTGGCTAAAAATTTTTTTTTTCTAACTTTGGCGATGAAGCTGAAAAAGTCATAGAAGTTTTTTTTTAAAATAGGGCTTTTAATATAGCTTTACCTCCTACCTCTTTTAAACTTACCAATAAAATACATGGAAAAATGGAAATTGTCACGAGGGAATTTGTCTAAGCGGCCAAAAAGTGAATTGCTAATAAAAACAGAGAGAGAGAAAAACAATAGTTTGGTTCCTGAATATGGATCCTCTCTCCCTTATTTAAGCAATGGCTTTTCAGACAAGTAAAAATACTTACTTTACCATTCAGAACGATATTCGAAAGTATTTCTACGATATGACCAAGAAACTTGTGTATTTTACGGGTAACTGATTCCGTTATTGAGGTTTTTTTTTTAGATGAAGTTGAAATTATTTAAATTAGGAAGGTTCCTTTCTCTCTAATTCAGTCACATCAGTAAGTTCTAGTTTAGATAGTGAGCAGCTGGGGGACTTGTTTTTTTTGCCAAAATACAGTTCTAAGGTCATGGCTGAACTGCCAACGGTCTGGCTCGTGTAGCCATTTCGATTGGCCTTGAACTGGGGAAGGGCTTTGGTGACTTTGCATTTTGCTTGCATACCAACAGGACCGACTATCCAACCATGTAGTATCCTGAAGTTTATCCAGAGCACTAGCCAAAATGTGCCATAGTTGTTGATTTTCAGCACTTAGCGATGCACTTCTGTCAACAAGATTTGGCGTCATGTTCATCTAATTTCGGCTGTATTACCTCCGACTCATTATATATCTCTGCTTGCAGATATTTTACAATGGTTAAGCAACCCATAATGCACAACGTAGCGATCCAGTATGGCCATGCCTTAATCAAATTTGGTGTAATGCTGTATCGGTCAATAGGCTGTCATATCCTCTAGGGACACAACTTCTCAAGGTCACCTGAAGTGCTTTTTGCAGTCATGAGTCTGGTTAAGAAATTTTGTGAAAATTCCATTCCGATGTCACTATGAATCCAAACAGGTTGGGTTCCCCTCCGGATTTGGGAGTGGAGGAAGCAGCTTCTAGCGTCGTAGAGAAAAACTTTGGTTTCATTCTCATATAAAAGTATGGAAATGTCAGAGAAAGTGTTGGTTTGAGGCACAAATAGACTACATTTTGAATGTAAAATCTCATTAGGTATATTGAAGAAAGATTATCTTTTTTTTTCTTAGACATCATTAAGGCCTTCCTTTTAACACACATTCATAATAAAGAACTGCGCGTTTATCTATTCCAGACTGTCGCTTAGTTACTACTTCTTTTTTATGTTCAATAAATTTTCTCAGTAATTGCTCTTAATGGAAAAAATGGTTTGAAGTGGAGCACTTAATGGCGGTTAAGAGTAGGTAATGGCTCCAAGAGATTGTCGTTGAAGAATGAATATTTACTAGTGTATTTTTTTTCGTCGTTGCCTCTTTTGGGAAAAAAGGAAACTAAAAGTAAAGTGGGAAATATATTGAAAACCTGTACAATACTGATAGACTTTTTTACCATTGCGCTTGTAGTAAAGCTATACCATTATCCCACTACAATACCTTAGTAGTCCTTTAGGTAGTATATATAGTTTTTTGACGTCAGTGGAGTTTATGGTTAACTTTATTTTTAACTCAGTTATCTTAAACACACGAGACTATTTGAGCAACCCAAATATCCGAGCAGAAAATGAGAACTAAAAGAGGATCTAAACTGTGTAAAACTACAATTCAAGAAGAAAGAAGACAAAGAAGAAATTTGTGACATGATGGTTTAAGTTTACTGCTAGACAATAGGGATTTTTCAAACTGAAATCCTGAGCTTGTCCAGAACCAAAAGCGATCTATCCTTCAAAAAAGTAAGGTTGCGACTTGCAAAGTGCATTGTAGATATTTCTAGTTATGCTTTTGTTTAAACTCGTTAATTCGGCCCGTTAATTCGGAAAAATAAAAAAATGGAGTATTTTTAGCTTACGAACGGTTGATCAGATCTTAATGTAATTTGATGTTTAGAAGGATATCGTGTCTCAGAGCTGTTATTTTGAATCCCGACCGGATCTGGTGACATTGAAGGGGGGGAGTTGAGAGGGGGAAACCTAAAATCTTGGAAAACACTTGAAGTGGAGGGGTCGGGATGAAACTTGGTGGGAAAAATAAGTATAAGTCCTAGATACATGATTGACATAACCGGAAGAGATCCGCTCTCTTTGGGGTAGTTGGGGGGGAGGGGTGTAATTCTGAAAAATTAGAAAAAATGAGGTATTTTTAACTTACGAACGGGTGATCGGATCTCAATGAAATTTGATATTTAGAACGATATCGTGTCTCGAAGCTCTTATTTTAAATCCTGACCAGATCTGATGACATTGGGGGTGTTTGGGGGGACCTAAAATCATGGAAAACGCTTAGATTGGAGGGATCGGATGAAACTTGGTGGGGAAAAATAAGCAGAAGCCTTAGATATGTGACTGACATAATTGGAACGGATCCGCTCTATTGGGAGGGGGGGGTTAATTCTGAAAAATTAGAAAAATGACGTATTTTTAATTTACGAAGGGGTGATCGGATCTTCATGACACTTCATATTTAGAAGGACCTCTTAACTCAGATCTCTTATTTTAAATCTCAACCGGATCCAGCGTCATTGGGGGGCAGTTGGGGGGGGGGGCGGAAATCTTAGAAAATATTTAAAGTGCATAGACCAGGATGAAACTGGATAGGAAGAATAAAAACCTGTCTAAGATGCGTGACTGACATAACCGGACTGGATCTACTCTCTTTGGTGGGGTTGGGGAGGGGGGGGGGGGGTTAATTTGGAAAAATGAGGTATTTGTAACTTACGAAAGGATGACCAGATCTTAATGAAATTTGATATTTAGAAGGATCTTGTGCTTTAAAGCTCTCATTTTAAATTCCGAACAGATCCTGTGATCTTGGGGGGAGTTGGAGGAAGAAACCGGAATGCTTGGAAAACGTGAAAATTGAGGTATTTTTATCTTATGAATAGGTGATCTGATCCTAATGAAACTTGATATTTAGAAGGAATCCATGTCTCAGAGCTCTTATTTCAAATCCGACCAGATATTTGGACATTGGGGGGAGTTGGACGGGGAAATCTGGGAAAACACTTGGAGTGGAGGAATCGGGATGAAGCTTGGTGGATGGAATAAGCAAATGTCCTTGATACGCCATTGACGTAACCGTACTGGATTCACTCTCTTTGGTGGAGTTGGGGGGAGGGGTTCAGTGATTTGGCGAGTTTGGTGCTTCTGGACGTGCTAGGACGATGAAAATTAGTAGGCGTGTCAGGGAGCTGCATAAATTGACTTGATAAAGTCGTTTTCCAAGATTCGACCATCTGGGGGGCGAAAGGGAGAGGAAAAATTAGAAAAAATGAAGTATTTATAAATTACGAGTGGGTGATCGGATCTTAATGAATTTTGATATTTAGAAGGACATCATGACTCAGAGCTCTTATTTTAAATACTGACCGGCATTAAGTCTCTGATTTTCCTCTTAAATCAATCTATTAATTCTTAGAATTTTGTTAGAGCTCATACCATATGAGCTCTTAGCTCTTAGCTCTTCTTGCCTCGTCACAAGTGCCGTATGAGCTCTTAGCTCTTCTTGCCTCGTCACAAGTGCCGTATGAGCTCTTAGCTCTTGTTCATTCTTTTTAATCATCAAATTTTCTTGACGCTTTATCTGCAATATTGACAAATTTGAGCAATGTTCTGCAGAGATCTAGCCTTTGCCCCGGAAAAGTAACTGCCAAATCTTATTAAGAGAATAATTAAAGACCTTATAAATTGATCCTCGCATTTTATTTATATTTGCTACTGCTGCTATGTTGTCAGAACGAAGCAGGATATTGTTGCTCTTTATTTTTTAAGCAAAACTAATCAGTGCCAAATAAACAGATTTTTTAGCTAAAAAATTAATGTTGAATTTACTTCCTTCTGAAAACAGTTGACCTGAAGCAGATTTCATGGTATAATGGGTCAGTAGTTAAACACTTATTTACAGATCTAAGAAAAATTGATTTAGATGCATAATTAGCAATATCTTCCCACCACTTAAGCACTAAAATAACATCAGAAGTAAAATCCAACTTGGATGAACAATCACCATACTCTTTTTTTTTAATCGATTTTCTTGTTAAGTGAAGCTATTCGATCGATCTTCTCGTTAGCCATCATCATTCATCATTTTCGGCAACTAGTTGGGCACTGGAGCGTCATAGAGATCTGTCTAAGGACTCATTTAAAAGCTAATTTTCATGTCTTAATTGATTTTAAAAGTTTGATTTGATAGCGCCATCATTCACCCTGAAATTGCGCGTTGGACACCATTACTGGAATGAAAAGGCTGAGTGAGACCCTGTAATATCGTAGAGGTCTTTTTTAGGGTTCATTTAATAGCTAATTCTTTATGTATAATCGCTTTTTTAGAAATTTGGCTTGATAACGCCATTCCTAAAATGCCATAATCACCTAAAAAGTGAGTTTTGGGTGTCATAGCTTCGATGGAAAGGCTGGAAGAACGAAAAGGGCACTTCCATAATCTCTTCTATTTCAACTATTAACAACACACTGCAACACGAAGCCCTGGAGGCCAACACAGATATTCACACCTCCATCCCAGTCTATTCGAAGACCCTATTTTTACACCATCCCAAGAAATTCCCATTCCCCTTAGATCTTTCCTTACAACCTCCTTCCACAAAATTTGGGGACAACTTGTATTTTGCCTTGTCCTAGATGGTCGACTGAAAATGGCAATCTTTGGTAATCTGCCACCCTTCATATGAAGAAAGTATCCCAGCCATCTCAACCTTTCTCTCATTATAGCCCTAGAAAAGGGTAAAACTACATTTTTGTACAGCTTACTGTTTGAAATACGGTATTTCATATACGGAGTAATTTCTGTTCGTTTTAAGTTTCAATGTCGCTCCTTACTTTCAGTTAAAAAAACTAGTTTTTTTTTTATTTAATGTTAATAATGGGCGGCTTGCATATCTTATAATCCATCTGGGAGAGAAACGAATGTATTCTAATGCATTGGAGCCTTATTGCTCTTTGCCATTGGCAATGCTAGAGTTTTGTTGTGATTTTGATTTCATGTTTGGGTCATGTTTTGGTGAATTTCATTTTCGATGTTTACAAAAGACGGTGGGATGATCGTTTTCAGAAATCCTGTTCACTAGGTGGCGTGCCAAGCGTAGTGGAACTGTCCCAAGCGTGATGGAAGTGTATCAAGTATGGTGGAACTGTGCCAAGTGTGGTGGAACTGTGCCGAGCGTGGTGAAACTTTGCCAAGCATGGTAAAATTATGCCAAGCACGGCAGACGTGTCCCAAGTCTGGTACAGAGAATTGCCGTTAGGAATGATGGCTTCTTTTAAAAGTCAGTTTGTATTACTTCTCTCAATTGAAACTTATCGTTTGGTGTAGTCTTTGTCCATCTTATAGGGAAGTATACCTTAGGAAACAGTGAAATATGAGTTCTATTTCCTAGTTGCTTTCATATTAGCTAGACCCTACTTCATATTAACTAGTACGTACTTATACATCACTCTATTATGAAGCAATCAGTTTAGTTAAATAAAGCATTAAAATAAATGTCAGAAACATTTTTCATAATAAGAAGAGAGGTATTACTCCACAGCACCTTCGTGGGCATTGCAACGCTCCGCTCATTACAACCACTGGAATGAAAGGTTTTCTCTAGTCCAAGCACCTCATTAACCAAGTTTCTAGTACCTTAAAGCCATTAAACTGTCCCGATAAATAATGTGGGTGATTACGGGTATGCCAACGTATTAACGACTAACAGGTCGACCCATGCAGATCCCTTAAGTTCAGGGTTTTTCGGCCCTGGTGTAACTCTTAGGGTCTTGTATTTTGATACATCAATACGGATTTCATTGATCGTGAATTGACGTTGGTGTCAGAATTTTGGTAAGTTAGTGGTTACCTGATTCCTGGCTGGGCATTAGGATAACAGCTACATTTTATTTAGTGGAAAGCTGAACTTAGTCCGAATAAATAAGAAATTAACGAGCAGAATTGCGCAAACGCACCAAGCACACGTTTAGTAATTATATTTCCGAGACATTAGTAATCAACAGGGTCTATTTTAAACCTTCTTCAGAACGCTTGTATCCCTCAGGTCGCTATTTTATCAAGTTTTTAAACATGGGCCTTCAGACTAATTGACCTTATGTCAAGTTAAGAATTGGTTTCAAGTCTTTGGCTTCTGTAAATCCTTAAATTTGAAAATACCTGTTTAAATATCTTAGCGTTTTATATAGAATTTTTTTTTAATAACTAACAAAGTGCCATGTTACTGTAATTTTAAAGGGTTCATTACAATCGTGATGGAGCTCCCTTACGCATTTACCTCTGGGTACTTTTACACATTACCTATTATGCTGGTGCTGTATTTTGGTGTTCCAGGTAGTGGCGTTTTCTTACAACGAGTTTGTTTCATTTTATCATTCTTGCTCGGAGTTATGCCAAATGAGTTATATGAGTGAGCAGTTTAGTTATTTAATCAATTACTGAAGTAATAATAACGAACGACAGAAAAAATGGACTGACAGTCTTTACTGCTCACATATTGAGAAAAACATTCATGATTTTTAACTTAGTGTACGATCAGCTAATTTACAGAGATTTGAGTTAGGCGTATAATTACTAAAATCTGTTACTGTTGAAAAAAAAATCATTTAATGCTTATATTTTAAATAATAGAAAAATCCATACTAAATCAATATTTATACTGAATTATGCTGCAAAATCTGGTTCCCTCTTTTAAACAGGAATTTCGAGTCAGTTTATAGCCTTGCGTTTACTGGGGAATGGGAAGATAAATTGCGGAAATAGCTGGGGAAAAAAGGAAATACAAACCTTCTTTTCGACATTTCTTGTCTGTGGTTAAAGACCTTGGCTGAATCTCTGTAGTGTATCTTCATTGGAGTAACACAGACAGGAGTATGATAGAGGGAATTGAAGACAATAAAAAGATTCTAGTTAGAAAATATGGGAAGCTTTGTTCTTATATTTCATCTTTTTTATCCCAAGAAAAATATGTAAGATATTGAATGTCATAATAAAGAAAGAAAACTGAATATTTATTGCCTCCGATATGTTATGATGCTGTAAAAGGTATTAATATGACTAAGATATGGCAATTGATTGGACATAGGACAATCGTTTTGTTCAAATGTGAGTTGTTATTTGTTTTACCCCCTCGTTTACTTCTATTCTAATGATTAAAAAAAACACATATCTAAAGACTATATTACTGAAATATGGTGATTTATCAGACATAGGAATCGTTTGTTCAAATGTGAGTTATTATTTGTTGTACTCCCTCGTTTAGTTCTATTCTAACTTTGTGCTCCTCTTGCGTAAGGTCTGTTGCTGAAAATTTACAACACCAGTGCTACAGTGAAGCATTCGTAAGGCATTCGATTCCTTAACTCATGAAAATCTTCTATCGAAGATGTCTCATATTGGTATTAGGGGAAATGTATTTTCTTGGTTATAATCTTATTTGAAAGGTGTCCACCAGGGATCAGATTTAGGACCTGGGTTATTTTTGATGTCTATAAATGATTTTTTTTTTGTGTAGTAAAAAAGTAGTAGACTTTGTCATCCTAAACCGTCCCTTGCCCACAGTGACAACTATACATCGCCTTCTTCTGATGTCCTTGTTTGGTTTGCTGATTACAGCACACTTGCCATTTCGGAAAATTGTGAATCAGAGCTTTGACTAAATCTGGAGAGTTTATTTGAGATAGTAATTTTATGGCTTGATTTTAATTATCTTACCCTGAATTTTACTAAGTACAGTTTCTTGATTTTTTTTTTCGCGTGCTTCTCAGGTTTGTTTCTAGTTATCTAAAATTCAACAGCCGAATGGGATAATTTATCCGGGTTTCAGCGGTAGCTAACAACCTTATTCGAGACGACCAGTTCAGTGCTAAAAAATGTAATAGTCCTTGACTTCTGAAAATAGTGTCAGATCAAAACAAGAAGTACAGTATTAGAACCGCCATGTCCTAAATCTTTTTATAGGAAACTTACTGTCCCTTGGCTTGAATAATTAGTAAAATCTATGGGCTTGGAAAACAAGACAAGTTGCTTCATCTGCGATATTCTGCGTGTACGGCATTTTTTTTTTCTTTCTTTTCCTCCACAGTTAGCGGGGCACTGGAAAATCATAGAGAGCTGTTTAATGGCTCATTTCAAAGGAAATTGCTCCATCTAGTGTCTTTTGTAATTGAAAAAAAAAAATCAGTTTTTAAAATAAAATCTATTTTTGCGGAAAACTGCAATTTTTTCAATACTGTAATAGCAAATGGTATAAAAATATTATAGTAAAGATGGACAATCAAGTAAGAGACGGACATGTCCCATTGTAACATAAACTATACTCTATAAGTCCGAAAAATTGTATCAGACATAATATATCAGTATAGTTAAATGGAGACTATGTAAGTTTCATCGGTATAATAGTTGCATAAATATAAAGATCGATGTGTTCGTTTTTTGGGCATTCTTGTTGATGAAAACCTGTCTTTCAAGCGTCACACTGATTTGATTAAAATGAAGATTTGCAGGAGTCTGTTTTTTAAGGAAGGTTAAACATACTTTTCCTGAGTCAATCTTGAAAATCCTTTTTCATTGCTTCACCCAGTCTTACGTTTCTTATTGTCCAATAGTATGGATGATCAACCTTTCGTTCTCTATTAAAACCACTTTTTAAGGTTTACAATAAAGCTAGAAACTTCCTTCTAGAAAATAATCGTTCAGGAGTTGTCCCTTTACTCGATCTCGAGTCACTGTTTATTCTTTTTTGTACATGTTTTACTTTTTCTTAGCTTCATGGTGATATCCCCCAGCCTCTAAGTGTTCCGCCTTCTTTTACCTCTGATAGATTGATTACAATCTTAGCAATAAAAAAAATATACAAATTCCTTTTACTCCTTCTGTAAGGTCAGATTTTAATCATTTAATGGCGAGTCATATTGTACGGAATAAGTTGTCTGAATCAGCTCAAATGTGCCACTCATTCATTTTGTTCAAGAAATTTTCTGAAAATTCTTTGGCTTCTTAGAAGCTATTTTTATCTGTTTATTTATTATATGTTATTTTTTTTCTGTTTATTTTTCCTGTATTTTATTATTTTATTGGGGTCTATTTAGTCTACATAATTAATTTAGTTTATTCAATCTATTTCGTTTTTATTCTTTAGATATTGTTTTATTTGTATTTTTTTTCTCCCTTTTGCTCTTCTCTCTGTGAGTGATTATTTTTTTCTCTGAATGGGTGACTCGTTTGTCTGCCCCACTTTTTACAGCCCACTGAGCCTCTGGCAGAAAAGTAAAATGTAATATTGTATGTGTATTTTAAGATGAATAATCTTATCTTACTTGCAAAAGCAATTTGTAAGGACATCAACACTTGCTAATAGCCTTAGGAAATTCCCCATTTGCTTCAGGAATAGTTTAAAATGACATGAGCAAAGTATGTCTTTCGAGAATAATGTTGGGGAGGTTTGTTTCTAATTATCGAGAAGTTTAGACACTTCTAGCATACTCTGGTAAAATATTCCAGGCACAGGCAGGGGGTGAAGTCTTATCAGACTGATAGATTGAATGGAATCCGATTAATTCAAAATTGGAATGATTATGGCTGCACGAACATCACTGTGTAATTGTAGAAAAACGAAGGACACAAATGAAATCATATAAAGTGAATTCAAATCGAGCAGTAACTTGTTAATAGAACTGTTTGTTTCAAAGATAAGATTTCCTTGCTTTGTCATATATCTTCTATAGTGAAAGAAACAGGATGCTAATGAAAGAAAGATAAAGAAGAAGAAAAATAAGAATGAAAGAAGGAATGCTGACATTCATATAGTGAAAAATATGAGAAACAAGACCGAGTTAAAAAGTGAAACAATATTTTTTGAATCGACCCGGGAGAAATATGTTTTGAGCTTTCTAAGAATTCCGAGATCCCTTGATATTTTATTTGACCAATATGATGCCTGAAACAGAGATTCTCATCAAAAAGAATACCCAGAAAATGAACATAACTATCACTAGTTCTGCTAAAACTACCACAAACGGAGTAGAACTATTGTCTTCTAGGTCTTCTAAAGACCAGAAAGTTTTTTGCTCTTTACTGAAAACAATTTTTATTTTGAGCTGTGTTTTTATTTGTCATCCTTTGACAACCTTGAATGCATATATTCTCTTTTAATTTGGTTCAACATTCCCCACAAAATAACCTGAAAGTGTTATCTGAACACCCTTAGCTATTCCTGAGATACTGAAAACGTGCCCTTTTGACCATATAGATGCATACAGTATCTGTCGATTAGTTCAATTGCCATGGCCTGAAAGTTTCAGCTGAACGTCCTTAGCCATTTCTGAGACATTGCAGATGCACCCTTTTTGACAACTTGGAGACACAGAGTTTCTTTTGATTGAATTCACTATCCTTCTCAAAATGCCTTGAAAGTTTTAATTTAATGGACTTTAATTCAATTTAAACATCCTTGGATGTATATAGTGTCTTTTAATTCATTTCAATATCCCCAACAACCTGCCTGAAAGTTCCAACGTAATACTTCAAGCTCCTACTGGGCTGTTGTGCGCACGCTTTTTTGACAATATGGATCCTCAAGTGTCTTTTGTTTTAGTTTTACATACCGCTCAACATTTCCTGAATGTTTCAAGTTAATACCCCATTCCATTCCTGAAATATTGCATCCATGCCATTTTGTAGTAATAATAGTTGTAGTAGTATTGTTTTGAAAATTGTTTTAACATACTAACAATAACAAATAACAAACAATAAAAGAATTGTTTTGAAAATTCATTGCTAGTTGCAATTAAACAACACAATCAAAACGTGTTGAAAACCCTATTGAAAAATGGATTGATTTGCCGACTTAAAAAAAAAGAATAAACTAAACTACTGATTTTTAAACTACAACAATAGGAAAAAATGAACGAAGACTGATGAGAACACGATGCATCTTCAAGAGCTCTAAAATAAGGAGAGCCGACCATGTGTAGCTGAAAGTTCATGCTAAGGCGAGTGCTTGGCCAGTCATACATTTATAGGCTCGGAAGTCTTTCTGGACTTGCATGTTAAGGTCGTTTAACAGAAAAGAAATAATGGTCAATTACAAAAGAATGGCTTATAGTTATTATTGGCTTTTTGCTTTTGTGTAAACTATGCGTTTAACTCGACGAAATAAATGGTAACGGAAAGTCACAACCATTTTGTGGGTAGTTAGGGATCCTTTCATATACTTTTAAACCTATTATAATGCGTTTTACCAAGTTTATTTTGAAACATTTTGTACTATTGTTACGAAAATACGTTAAGTAATTAGATTTGGCGATCTAATATAAAAATTTCGGTTTATTTTTGGTGATTTTTTAGTTATTATAACAACCTTGCATATAATTATACCATATGTGAACTAGTTTGAACCCATAGACCCTTGGTTTGAACTGTGAATTTCTGGTTGTTAACAAAGCTTTGTTTTCTGACTTTAAATATTTACAATTTTTATGTGTCCACAATAGAAGGAATTGAATAAAAAAAAAAAATGGAAAAGGCAAATCACAGTCCCCATCCAAAATGATTTCACGGATTGTACGTTAACTTTGTTTCTTCGATTTCTTCTCAGCAGTGAAAAAATTAAATTACCTAAAGAGAAAGAGATTTTTCTTGGGAAATCTATTTTCGACTGCATATCCCTTCACATCCTTTTCTGAAGCCAGACGACACAAAGAACTAGTTTCTTGAAACCATTTATCTTGCTTCGGAAAAAGCCACTGGGGAAATTTTCTTCGACGTGGAGAAATAACTTTTTTTTTTTTACTTTTTCAACGGACAGAAAACTTCGCCAACTTATGTTGTATAGTCGTTTGGTTTATACGTTTTAATGGAAATTTTACTAGGAAACTATAGTCAGTAAAAGGTATTGATAAGAACCCAGATTTATTTTGATGAAATATTGTCGTATATGCAGACGTCTCCTGTTAAATAGTAACTTTAATGCTTCTTTATCAAACGGGAAAAACTTTGATGACCAGAAAACTGTTTTAACATCTTTGAGCTTTTATCGTTTCATATAAAAACAAAACATCCTCCAGCTCAAAGTACTTCCTCCTAGAGCCTTTCAAATATTAATACAATTTCTTAAGTGAAAGTAATGAGCCGGATTAAAACTCAAAATAAACAGAAAACATACAAAATAGAAACAGCAAACAGGAATATAGCCAAGTGATAATGGTTAGTGTTTTATATACCAACCAACTCACATACGCAGAGGGGGGGGCTGGTGTCTCCCAGGAAAATTGCCTGGTACTTGTGCATTATACTGACCACACTCAAGAGTGAAGTTAGGTTAATCATAATGAAATATACCAGATCTGATGAAAATGTAATGCTCAAGTAACAAAATTGTTGAAACTACAACAGATAATTATGGAAAGCAGGCCATCCAGAGCATCTTGTATTAGATACCTAGCCTAACCAACTTTATGTATTAAATCTTTAATTAAAATATAACTGCATAGTGGTTTATCTTACGCAGGCTAAGCTGACTCCGGGTCGCACAGAGAAACCGCTTTTAAAGAGATCAACTGTTGGTATAATATACAAGTACCATTCGCCCCCAGTTGAAAATTCCCCCGTAAACAATTCACTCCGTGGAAAATTCTCCCCCTGATAATCCCCCCATGCACAATTTCCATGCACACGTAAAATTGAGTAGCCACATAGAAAGTACAAAATAGGTGTTTCAAAATGTCGATCAGATGCCCTAAAGGGCAACATAAGCACCAGATATCGAGAACAGTTTTAGGACAGGGGTGGGCTGGTCACCAATTGCTTCCGACTCATAGAAACAGGACTAGAACTCTTAATTTCTGATAGCATGAGCATCCTCCAAAGTTTCTACGACCATGAGGGAAAGGTTGGAAGTAGATGCATCATATATTTCATATACGTAATAATTTCTGTTCGTTTTTAGCTTTAATGTTGCTCCTTACTTTCTGGTAAAATACTTTTTATTTTATCTTATTGTAAAGATGAAGATAAATTACTTCAAGACACTATACATGCAATATATAGAGGTATCCTAGCAATGAATGCTCGTAAACAAGATTATCTAAACTATGGAACAAGCACTAATGGAAACATTGGAAACGTATGTGTGCATTGTCATACAAGTAAGAGATTAAATTTCTTTGGTGTGCCAAAAGAATCCAAGTATGGTAACGGTGGATGTGCAAAAGTAACATTTCCCAAGAAGTTGGTACTCAAAGACATGTAAACAAAAAACTAACAGTTGACGATGAGGTCAAGCTTCGTACTAGTGCTTCTGGCAACACGTTACTGGCTGATAAATGGTTTCATCAGTTTTATGGTATTAACATTCAAAAGAAAACAAGATGAAGACAGGTGTGCTATTGTAGCAGTGTCATGAGCCATATTTTGTCTACGTATAGGAACTGTTACCGATGTAAAAAAAAATGATATAATAATAGAAAATTGGATTGCAAGTAAAATAAAAAAAAAAAAGATTGGCTGATAATATGTATAACGAGTATAAAGACAAATTGGTTAAAACAAAGTGCGTGCGAACTTTAATGCTGTTATTGATGCTATATCAACAGATTTAAATTCAGATGCAGTCCTTTAAGTCAATAACATCTTTAACGAAATGCATAATGAGCTTGTTGGTGAAACTGCGATAAAGATTGAGCATGACTCAACATGGAATACTGAATATTGTATGGGCTATGGGAACATGAATATGTATGGACATAACGTCTACCACGACATAAAAGTTTTGAATCCTCAAATCGTCGGTTATTTCTGGATATTGAAGGCCCTTCTCAAAGAGAAATGCATTAATTTCTAGAAAAAGGGACGCGAAACGTTTGGAAACGTCCTCTCTTGATAACCAGCTTACCTTGTTATGGAGCCGAAGATCAGTGTTCTCAATCTCCACTTCAAATAAAAAATCTTTGAATTGGCAATGACTAAGAGCTTTACATAAGAAGGACTTCATCACTAATTCCGTAAATTCACAATTTTTTTCCGGTAATGTTTGCGCACGAAGTGCTTCTTGATGAACGGTACAATGGTGAACAAGTATTTCGTGATCAATTTTTTCTTTCAAAATAGCAACATACCCTTTTTCTTAGGCTGGTAAAACTTTTGATCCCATCTGTTGAAATCAACACAATTTTATTGGAGGGAATATGATGTTTATCCATACACTCAGTTACAGCAGTTGCGATATCTTTCTACGTGTCTGGCTTTTGAGTGGTAATTAAATATAAAAAAAACTAAAAAAAGTGAAAATTTTTTATTGTTTTAAAAATTAGAATTGTGGCAAAGAGTCAAACTTTAGCGTAAAGAGCGAGGGATTGCGGAGGGGAAAACCCATTTCATATACGGAGTAATTTCTGTTCGTTTTAAGTTTTAATGTCGCTCCTTACTTTCAGTTAAAAAAACTAGTTTTTTTTATGTTTAATTTCTGAACGATTTTGAATTAATGCATGTTTGATTTTGACTCTCCACACATAAGTTATTAAAATGAAATTTGCATACTAATTCTTTTTTTGGCTAAACGGCTTTCTCTTAATTTTGATCAGACGATTTTGAGAAATAAGGGGTGGGGAAGGAGGCGTAGCTGTCCTCCAGTTTTTTGGTTACTTAAAAAGGTAACTAGAACTTTTAATTTTTATCGAACGTTTTGATTAGTAAAAAATATATGTAACTTAAGAATGAACTTACGTAACAAACTTTTATGTTCTTATATTTTTATTATGTATATGAGGGGGTTTGTCCCCTTGTTAATACCTCGCTCTTTATACTAAATCTTAAGTTTTGTCCCAATTCTTTAAGAATGACCCCTGAATCAAAAAGGCCGTAGAATAAGTAGTTGAAATTACTAAAATTACTTTAGCATAAAGAGCGATGTAATTATCTCCTCCTAAATATCTCGCTCTTTATGCTAAAGTATTTATAGAACCCTCATATGCTCAATAATCTCTGTTCGTTTTAAGTTTTAATGCTACTCCTTACTTTCAATTGAAAAAAACTTTTTCATGTTTATTTTTTAATTGTTTTTCTTTATAGTAATGCTAGAAAATCCTTCGCCCTTTTCATTGAGTTTCTCTTCCCCCATGACATATTCCTCCAAGGAAAGATCCACCCACATAGCCCCCTCTCTTCAACCCAACCCCCAAACCAAAAAAATCCCCTGAAAACGTCTGCACACTTCCCAATAACCATTACTGTATGTAAATACTGGTCAAAGTTTGTAACTTGCAGCCCCTCCCCCAGGGACTGTGGGGAGTAAGTCATCCCCAAAGACATAGTTATTATGATTTTCGACTATGTGGAACAAAATGGCTATCTCAAAATTTTGATCCGTTGACTTTGGGAAAAAAATGAGCGTGGGAGGAGGCCTAGGTGCCCTCCAATTTTCTTTGGTCACTCCAAAAGGGCACTAGAACTTTTCACTTCCATTAGAATGAGCCCTCTTGCGACATTCTAGGGCCACTTGGTCGGTATGATGACCCCTGAAAAAAACAAATAAACACGCACCCGTGATCTGTCTTCTGGCAAAAAATACGAAATTCGACATTTTTGTAGATAGGAGCTTGAAATTTTTGCTATAGGGTTCTCTGATACGCGATGGTGTGATTTTCGTTAAGATTCTGTGATCTTAACAAAAATCTATTTTCCAAAATAAGGTAGATTTTCTCAGGCTCGTAACTTGTTATGACAAAGACTAAATTTGAACGTATATATTTCAAATCAGCGCGAAAATCCGATTCTTTTGATGTATCTGTTAGCATCAAAATTCCGATTTTTAGAGTTTCGTTTACTATTGAGCCGGATCGCTCCTTACTACAGTTCGTTACCACGAACTGTTTGATTATCCTAAAAGTTCTCCTTTGAGGCCTGAATGAGACATAAATCTAAAAAAGGGAAACTTGTGCTGGATTATTTATGTCACAAGACTTGTCGACTGCCTTTGATAAAGCCGACACAAATTTCAGATCTTCCATATGCTGTGTGTTTATATTCCAATAAATTTTGATTGTTCTATCTTTAATGGTTTTGGAGGACAATTGTAACTCTTTAATTCTGTTCATAATTTCTACTTTGTTCTTAAATTCGTTGGACACAAATAAAAAATTACACGTGTTCTCAGTTTATAGAAGAATTTTAATTTATCAAAATAAGATGCAATTTTTTGTCTTACCAATCTTTTTCTAGTGTAAATATTATTGTGCGTTTCATGGATATCTGTGCCAGAGGCGCACTTAAAGGACCAAACAACCACACGTTGCCGGCTGTTTGGCTCTGTGTGGCAAAGTGTGGCTCTGGAGCCACACTTTGCTGACCACTGCCTTATGCCGTTTATGTCCACGTCCTTTCAGGATAACCAGCACAGGTGCGTCTACGTTACCATGGCCACAAGGCAGAGCTGATACCGCTATAGTAAAGTGTCTTGCTCATTAGAGTCGTCTTTATACTATTTGCCTTTTGAAATCACGTTTTTATTACATATTAGAAATTTAAGACAATAGGATAAACTAGACCTCAAAGTTTTATCACCACTTGATTCGGCTTTTTAATGCTCTTTTCAACTATAAGTCTTTAAAAAGCACGCTGAAATGCTCAATAGCTCTGAATTGAGCCTTTTAACATCTCTCTACATAGTAGCTTGCGTACCAGTTCTATTGATGGCAATTGATGGGGGGCGTGCCTTCCCCCTAGCTTTTGCCCCTACTTAGATTTTGAAAAATTCCTCTTTTGACTGGAAAAAGCTGTTTTTTGGAATTTTCTTTAAAAATTGGAAAAAGAAGCACAAATTAGGTTTTTTAAGCACCATACTGCACTTTATGATGTCATTATCAAGTTGAATTTACAAGAAGCGAATATATATAAAAACTAGCTGTTGGGGTGGCGCTTCGCGCCCCAAAGCCCCCCCGCGCGCGTAAGTCGTTACGCACCATTGTAGTTGTGTCCCTGTGTCCCACCTGTGAATATATCTATATATATATATATATATATATATATGTATATATATATATATATATATATATATATATATATATATATATATATATATATATATATATATATATATATATATATATATATATATATATACATATATATATATATATATATATATATATATATATATATATATATGTTTTTAACTACGTAAAACTTGCGAATATACAACATTCTTCGCTGTCCCATTGTCTGTACATATAAATAGATTGTCAGGTTTACCGACTCTTGAACATGCAACATATAATTGTCCATGGGAAAAACAATCCGTCGTCATTTATATATCCCCCCGGCGTCCCCGTTGTAGTTGTGTCCCTGTGTCCCAGTCGTCATTTATAGTCGACAAACATGACGTCAGTCGACACACAAACATGAGGTCAGTCGACACACACGTCCCAGTCGTCATTTGTGTCCTGGTGTCCCAGTCTGTAATTTCTCTTTGAGTGTCCCGGTCGTCATTTATATTCCCTGTGTCCCGGTCTGTATATACATTCGTTTTTGAATTGGTATATGATGAAATAAATTTTTTGTTTTTTTGTTTTTTTTCTTTTTAGTTTTTTTTTGGTTTTACCTTTTTTAGTTTTTTTATTTTTATTTTTATTTTTTTAGTTTTCTTTTTCTCCTTTATTTTTTTTCCTTTTTTTAGTTTTTTTTTCTTTTTCAGTTTTTAGTTTTTTTTAGTTTTTTTTTAGTTTTTTTTATTAGTTTTTATTTTTTTTTGTAGTTTTTACCTTTTTTTTAGTTTTTTTTAGTTTTTTTTCTTTTTAGTTTTTAGTTTTTTACCTTTTTTTTTTAGCTTTTTTTAGTTTTTTAGCTTTTTTATTTTTTTTAGTATTTTCTTTTTAGTTTTTTTTGTAGTTTTTACCTTTTTTAATTTTTTTTCTTCTGCTAAAGCCAAGGTTCGAACCTGGAACCTCTCGGACCTAGAACCTGGAACATAACGCTTTACCAACTCAGCTACTTCGGCTTGAATACATTTACCTTTTTTAGTTTTTTTTTATTTTATTTTTATTTTTTTAGTTATCTTTTTCTCCTTTATTTTTCAGTTTTTTTCCTTTTTTTAGTTTTTTTTTCTTTTTCAGTTTTTATTTTTTTTATTTTTTTTAGTTTTTTTCATTAGTTTTTAGTTGTTTTTTTCTTTTTAGTTTTTTTTGTAGTTTTTACCCTTTTTTTAGTTTTTTTTTAGTTTTTACCTTTTTTTTTAGTTTTTTAGCTTTTTTAGTTTTTTTTAGTATTTTCTTTTTAGTTTTTTTTTTATTCCCTGTGTCCCGGTCTGTATATACATTCGTTTTTGTATTGGTATTAAATAAAAAAAAACAAGTTTTTTGAAATGAAAGTAAGGAGCGACATTAAAACTTAAAACGAATAGAAATTACTCCGTATATGAAAGGGGCTTTTCCTCCTCGACACCCCGCTCCTTGCGCTAAAGTTGATTCTTTCTCGCAACTCTACTTTTTAAAACAATAAATAACTTTAGCGTAAAGAGCGGGGCGTCGAGGAGGAAAAGCCCCTTTCATATACGGAGTAATTTCTATTCGTTTTAAGTTTTAATGTCGCTCCTTACTTTCATTTCAAAAAACTTGTTTTTTTTATTTAATTTCTAAAGTTTTTGAATTAATCCATGTCTGATTTTGGCTCTCCGTACATATATTATTAAAATGAAATTTGCATATTAATTCTTTTTTTGGCTAAATGGCTTTTCTCTTAGTTTTGATCAGACGATTTTGAGAAATAAGGGGTGGGGAAGGAGGCCTAGTTGCCCTCCAAATTTTCGGTTACTTAAAAAGGCAACTAGAACTTTTAATTTTTAACGAACGTTTTTATTAGTGAAAAATATACGTAACTTAAGAATTAACTTACGTAACAAACTTTTATATTCTTATATTTTTGATTTTATATATGAGGGGTTTTGTCCCCTCGTTAATACCTCGCTCTTCAAACTAAATCTTAAGTTTTGTCCCAATTCTTTAAGAATAACCCCCTGAATCAGAAAGGCCGTAGAATAAGTAGTTAAAATTACTAAAAATACTTTAGCATAAAGAGCGAAGTATTTATCTTCTCCTAAATACCTCGCTCTTTATGCTAAAGTATTTTTGGAACCCCTTATATGCGCAATAATCTCTGTTCGTTTTAAGTTTTAATGCTTCTCTTTACTTTCAATTGAAAAAACATTTTCATGTTTATATTTTCATTGTTTTTTTTTTAATAGTAATGCTAGAAAATCCTGCGCCCTTTTCATTGAATTTCCCTTTCCCCATGAAATATTCCTCCAAGGAAAGATCCTCCCATATAGCCCCCTCCCCTGAACCCCACACCCAAACCAAAAAAATCCCCTGAAAACGTCGGTACACTTCCCAATAACCATTACTGTATGTAAATACTGGTCAAAGTTTGTAACTTGCAGCCCCTCCCCCAGGGACTGTGAGGGGTAAGTCATCCCCAAAGACATATTTATAATGGTTTTCGACTATGCGGAACAAAATGGCTATCTCAAAATTTTGATCCGTTGACTTTGGGAAAAAATGAGCTTGGGAGGGGGCCTAGGTGCCCTCCAATTTTTTTGGTCACTTAGAAAGGGCACTAGAACTTTTCATTTCCGTTAGAATGAGCCCTCTTGCAACACTCTAGGACCACTTGGTCGATACGATGACCCCTGGGAAAAACAAAAACAAACAAATAAACACGCACGCGTGATTTGTCTTCTGGCAAAAAATACGAAATCCCACATTTTTGTAGATTGGACCTTGAAATTTTTTCTATAGGATTTTCCGATACGCTAAGATCCTATGACTTTTAGGGGGTGTTTCCCCCTATTTTCCAAAATAAGGCAAATTTTCTCAGGCTCGTAACTTTTGATGACAAAGACTAAATTTGATGAAACTTATATTTCTAAAATCAGAGTAAAAATCCGATTCTTTTGTTATATCTTTTGGCATCGAAATTCCGTTTTTTAGAGTTTCGTTTGCTATTGAGCTGGGTCGCTCCTTACTACAGTTCGTTACCACGAACTGTTTGATATGATGAAATAATTTTTTTGTTTTTTTCCTTTTTTTCTTTTTTGTTTTTTTTGGTTTTGCCTTTTTTTTAGCTTTTTTAGTTTTTTTTGCTTTTTTCTTTTTAGTTTTTTTTGTAGTTTTTACCTTTTTTATTTTTTTTCATTTTTGTTTTTATTTTTTAGTTTTCTTTTTCTCCTTTATTTTTCAGTTTTTTCCTTTTTAGTTTTTTTTCTTTTTCAGTTTTTAGTTTTTTTCGTTTTTTTATTAGTTTTTAGGTTTTTTTCTTTTTAGTTTTTTTGTAGTTTTTACCTTTTTTCTAGTTTTTTTCTTTTTTAGTTTTAGTTTTTTACCTGTTTTTAGCTTTTTTTTAGTTTTTTAGCTTTTTTAGTTTTTTAGTATTTTCTTTTTAGTTTTTTTGTAGTTTTTACCTTTTTTAGTTTTTTTTCTTCTTTTGTATTAATGCTAAAGCCAAGGTTCGAACCTAGAACTTCTCGGACCTAGAACCTGGAACATAACGCTTTACCAACTCAGGTACTTCGGCTTGAATACATTTACCTTTTTTAGTTTTTTTTTATTTTTTTTTTGTAGTTTTTACCTTTTTTTAGTTTTTTTTAGTTTTTTTTCTTTTTTAGTTTTTAGGTTTTTTACCTTTTTTTAGTTTTTTACCTTTTTTAGTTTTTTTAGTATTTTCTTTTTAGTTTTTTTTTTGTAGTTTTACCTTTTTTAGTTTTTTTCTTCTTTCGTAGCCAAGGTTCGAACCTGGAACCTCTCGGACCTAGAACCTGGAACATAACGCTTTACCAACTCAGCTACTTCGGCTTGAATACATTCGTTTTTGAATTGGTATATGATGAAATAATTCAGACATCATATGCGGACAGACAGACAGACACACAAACAAACAACTTATTTTATATATATATATATATATATATATATAGATTAGTTTTTGAATGAGCCCTTAAACAGTTTTCTATCATTTAGCTTTCTAGTTCTGTTAGTCAGTAGACTATTTACGAACAATATCAAGAGGGCTGGGATGGGGCAATATTGAACACGGGGGGTTGTGAACCTTAGGATAAGGGTTTTTAATCATGGATCTAGTAATAGTAATCCTTTTCATTCTTCCCAGCCCTTCCATATGGAAATAGAACCTAAAATGCGGTTTTTGGGGTTCCATATGGCACTCTACTATCACATTATCAAGTCAAAGTTATAAAAAGCGATTGAATATAAAAATTAGCTTTTAAATGAGCCCATAAACAGCTCTTTGTGTTGTTTTGGTGCCCTGTACATCCTTTCTATTCCGCAAATGGCAAGCAAATTTTATTTTTCGGTACCACATGGCACTTTATGATAGTTTTTTCAAGTCAGATTTATAACAGAGATTAGATATAAGAATTTATTTTAAATGAAGCTTCAAACAGCTCTCCAAGATGTTCCAGGGCCTCGTAGCTGGGGAGAAAAGAAAAAAAAAAGACGAGTAAAAAAAGAGAATACATCAGTACTACCCATGCTAAAAGCGATTTTCCTTGTTCTTCAAGGCAATGAGCTGTATGTGTACTGAATTGGATTTTCGATTTGAAAATATCAATAATTGTAATTTTAATGGTGGACTTTTGTTGCCATCTAGCGCCATTTTTGAGAGGTACCAGGCTCCTTTTGAAAACTCCTGTAAATTTATTTTCAAAATAAGACTTAACTATCAAGATCTATTGAAATAATCTTTTCCATTCCTGAATCAGCTACAGATGGTAATTTTCTCTCACTAGACAGTTTTTTTTAAACACATTTTTAAACTTTGGGTTGTTGTGGGCCGTGGCTGGCTCTTAATTAGGTTAACAGCTTTTTCTGCAACGATGATAAAGATGCAACATTGAGCAAAGGCAATCAAAAATAATCAAAAAGGGCTTTTGGACCTACCGGAAGAGAATTTATAATTTTTGCTTTATAGTGCAATTTTCACATAAAATACCTGCATTGACCCATCTCCCCCTTGTTTTCTTCATCTGTATAGCTTTCCCAAAATAAACTTCTTTGGTTATGCACTAAATAAAACTTATTGTAAATACTTAAGTACTCAAGACCATTGCTGTCAATCTTATTATTTCACTGTTAGTATTTGACCTCTCATTTCTAACTTTTAGTGGCTTTTACAAAGTAAGAAGAATTCCAACAGCGTATCTTTTATCTCTCAAAAAGAGAACATTCTTCTCCAAGAACAATCATTTTCGTTTTGTGGTTTGATGAATAGATCACCAATTGAAAGATAAAAGTCCTTAGGCTTTCCCATCATTAAACACGTGCCTATTTAAGGATTCTAACTGTGAAAGGGAGGAAGCTCGCATCTCTTGGAGTCTTGAGAGAGATGATAGATGGAAGGACTCTTCTCTGAATCATTATTTACGCCAGATGAAGTCTGCAAAAGATTTAGCTGATGTGGAATGGACGAAGTTAGCGGCTAATAGAGTTTGTTGATTGGCTAGAAGGGTGGAGTTTATTATAGCTATATAAAAATACGAAAAAGGATAATATAATTTATTGGTCATTTTGCTATGATAGATTAATGAATGATCATTTGCTTATGAAATTATATCTTAAAAAATATTATATTCAAAGAAGGTACATCCTTTTCAAAGAGGCACACGAAAAGACTCCCCAGCACTACAGAATTAATGGAGAAAAGCTGTATAGGAGAAGAACTTTTATTAACAAGTTTAGTATCCTTACGAACTTAAAGCGAATCATCCCATGCCTTAGTAAAAGTAAAAGTTAAAGTAAAGGGTTTCAACTGAAAACGAACAGTTTTACTGCTTCGTTGGTTTTTCAGAATTCTGCAAATACAGGGAAATATCATGAGCCAGGTTTTTGAAAAATTTTTAAACAATACGTTGCATAAACAGCGAAGCACTAATTTTTGCTCTTTTCAAGTTTCATCTTCATTCTTTACTTTTCTCAGAAAAACTCGGCTTTTTTAAATTTAATTTTTGTACATTTTATAGATTTTAAAGATTTTGAGGATAAACCTTATAAAAGTATTTTTTCTACAACTTAAGCGAAGAATCTAATGAAGTTACCATGACATTTTGCTATAGCATGGCATTAAATATAGGTTCAATTTCGCATCTCTCTTAAACTTTGCCTTAAAGAATCTGGGATTCGTCACCAAAAGATTCCATAGAGTTTTTATCCTTGGCATCTTTGAGAAGCTGGAAGTAAAAAAAAATCCATGAAAGTATTAAAAAGATTCTAAGATGCGTGGTTAATATAATTTACAAACATTTATGTATTTGTTATATTTGCTTCTTTGAATTCAGCATTTTAGAAGAACACCGATCATTGGAAATTAATCACTGCTTGACAGAGAATTTGCATGTTTTCGCAAACAAAAAAAAAAAAATGTTCTATCCAAAATTCGAACCTATGTTACCATTGCCCAAAGGCAGAGCTGATTCCACTAGACTAAAAAATCTTGTCCATGAGAATCTTCTTGATACTAAAAGCTTTTTTAAATGTTGTTTTTACTACATTGCTAGAAATCCAAAACAATAAAGTAACCTGGACCTCAAAGTTTATCGTTACTCAATACGGCTTTTTGATGCTCTTTTCAACATAAAGTCTACAAAAAAAAACCTGAAATGATAAATAATTTGGAATGCGATCCTTTAAATATCTCTCTACAATGTTGACTGCGTGCTAGTTTTATGGGCGGCAATTGAGAGAGGGTGCCCTTGCCCCCTAATTTCTACCCTGCCGGGATTTTGATGAAGTTTCTTTTAGAGATTTTTTTTTTTTTGGTAAAGGCAGTTTATTTGGTATTTTCATTTAAAAAGTAGAAAAAAATCAAGCCAAAGTCGGAGGGTCACAAATGAGTGTTCTTAGCGTCATCTTATTGAATCTGTGGTCCTAGAATATCAGGAAAGGGATTGATTGAACGATAACTAAAAGTTTTTTGCAGTAAAAGAGATTGTGCCATATCAAAGTGGCTTTTTCCATCATTTTGTGGCGCAAAGTAGCAATTTTAGTCCGAAAATAGCTAAAATGGAATAGAGCGAGGAATCTGAGATAACCAATTTATTTAGAATTATATAAGCGCTATCTGTTTAGCTTTCTAGTTTTAGAGGCCATTTTGGTGCACCTTGGCTTATTTGTTCTTAAAGATAAAGATAAATGCAGTTCATTTAAAATAAATGGTGAAAATGCTTATGTTTTTAAGGTCTATTTAACTGATTCGATATATCTATATACAGTGATACACAGTTACGCATTGGCGCTTAGCCATAAAAGTCAGTTGACCTATCTGTGGATGTGGAGATGGAATACCTAAAACATAGAAAACTGCTTTTTTGGCCAAATTTTTTAAGTATCCTGGATAGGTCATTCCAAAAAAATGATGAAAACAGAAGGGGTCGGAGAAATTGCCCTCTCAAAGATCGCATTCATATTCTAGCCTGTAAAGAAGGCAGAGAAGAAAGAGGCCTGGGGATATTCCCTGCAAGATTTCTTATTTAATTAAAACTCCTTAGGAACTATAAGAATGATAACATCAAATATTCATTTATGACATTTAGAGCAGTTTCCCTCATCAAAGAAATTTTTTAGAGGGACATTCTTCGGCATGATCGTCAATCTCGATGTGTTGCTATACGAGTGTTTAATTTGAACGTAAAAAAGGCTACTGATTGGGTATCTGGCAGGTTTCAGAATATTTAGAAGAACTCTGGGTAACAATCTTGAAGTAAACAGCAACTCTTGTCAATAGAAACCGAAACTTTAAAAGTCAAAATTTCGATTGCAATCTGCTGAAGTCTTATGGTCAGACCAACGGTCGTGGATTATCTAAAAAGACCTCATTCGACTGAAAAATTAGGGATGTACCGCTCTTTTTGAGCAAAAAGAGAGACCACGCAGTAAGATGCTGACTTTTATCAGATTTTTATCGTTTGGTTCCACAAAACACGTATTCTGGCCCAAATAGGTCCGAAATGCTACCGGGTAAAAATTGTCAGAACAATTGAAATGGTACTGTCTCACATGTCGTACTGGCGTGCAATAAAACATTCTATGTTGCAAATTCAGGAAAATATCGTGAAGGTATAGGAATTTTTTTATTTTCTAAATTTAAGACACAAAAAAAAAAGAATGATTAGATTAAAAGAGTGGAGGTTAAAATTTTGTATTTCTTTTAATTTTTATTAAAAATATTGGAAATCGAGGAAGAAAATTGTCTCCCTCTCAATGGCGTCCCTGATCTACAAGCGCAGGTTCGACAGATATATATGTATAAAATATAGTGAATAATTTCCTGGAACCACTAAATACGTCGTAATGCTGGTAATGTTGATTTAGTTTGAAAAATGTTAATTTATAATTTGATGCAATGTTGATTAGTTGAAAAATATCAACTAAATCAAGGCTACTTAGAGCTATGGAATGTAAATGATAGATTTTCGCTATTTTCTTCTTGATTAAAAGTTTCTTCGCTTTTTCTTTCTTTCCTTCGAAAGTTTGTATTCTGAAGTTCAACAGTTTATGCTAACGAAGTTCAAATTTATTTGTCTTAATGTTTCATTTTTGATCAGCTCTCGCATGAGAAATATTATACATTGTTAAGAACAGGGTAGCACTTAAGATTTTTTTTTCTTTTTTGCTTAGTTTTTCTTTGGAACTACCACTTCAAAGTTTCGTTTGCTGCAAAATTATTCTTCCAGCAAAAGGTTCCGCCCATTTTTTTTCAGGAAGCTTCTCTTAGGATGTCATGAGCCAAAATATATCCCACCGAGAACATCAGTCCTTTCTTATGGAGAGTCTTGGTATTTTCTATTAGATCTTGGATGTATTTTTGAAAGTTTCAACAAGGATTGTTTCAATAAATGGTAAATGAGTTTAGAGACCCCTCCGATTGATTTGTATAAGGTTTAAATAGGAAATATTTTTATAAACAGAAAATATACTTTAACATTCACTTCCTCAACAAAATTCCCAACAAAACTGCTCCTGGTTTCGTTTATATAGCTTATTTGTAAAAGGAGGTTTAACTAGTCAAATACTGAAGAAATGTAAAGTGCTATGGTTTTTCAGTGCCAAAAGTCCCATGTGCAGGGGTGACCACGCCTCACAGACATGCTTTGACACGTTCCACTAGATTTCTGAATGCTTCCTTAATATATTGTGAAATGTGACTTTCTCTCTGTGCTCTCTTCTTTGGAGTCTTATGGTAGCGTTTGTCTACAATATGGGGTTCGTTCGGTGGAGTATGTCTAGCGTTCCTAACTTTCATGAAGTTTGTGTTTAGATTCTAAAATGTTCATTTATACAAACGACACAGTAAATGTACATACAACAAGAACAAAAACAGAATTAGAACTGATTCATGTAATCTCAATTTGTAGCTTATATTCAGTAAAACAAGGAGACAAACAAACTAGCAAACGGAAATTTGACAAAACTTGAGAATTTTATTATGTATCTAACACGGAAAAGCCAACTTTCACCCAAGTTTACAATATAGTTTGATAGGGAGGTCGCGGAGAGAGCTTGGATTTTGGTAATTTTGAGAAGTAGGTGTTACTTAAGTATAAATAATATTGGAAAGTTTTTTATAGGTAGATATGAGGTATCTTGATGATTTTCTTAAATAATTAATTTTAGTGTCTTTTCAGTCTATGTTTTGTTGCTGTATTTTTTTCCGCTTGTGTTGTATAGCTCACCATGGCCCGTTTGGGCTTTCGCGTGAATAAATCCATCTATATATCTATACTAAAGGAATTTGCTTTATTTTAAAGGCTTCTTCACACTGTCAAAATAACTATTTTTCCCGTCGTCTTCTTAACGGCTTGAATTTTTTTTGTCATTGTTGAAGTGATAGCTACAATATAGCAAAGAGCTTAGCGCGGTTTGATTAATTTTAAAAGTAATGCTTTGTTAAAAAACAAAAATCATGAAAATCTCAAAGAAAAAGCACCGTCTTCCCAAAAAGCACAAACCTTCCACCCTCCATAAAATAGTTTATTTGTATAAATGTACTATTTTATAGCCATTACTGATACTGTATATACTTTCTACCGAATAACCTTTTATTTTGTATCGACTGTATATACGTTTGTAGACGAATACGACACAATGTGTCAGTGTGACGTTTGACGCTGGGAGGGGGAGGGAAACTCCTATTGCTTTTTACGGCTCTAAATTGATTGCCCAAAATTTTGTTTCGACAACAATAAACCCTTTTCGAGCAAATATTTCTATTTCGTGGCACAAAATGACTGAAATAAGTACTTTGTTGTGGTAAGATCTGATACTTCTAGACTATATATATGCTTTGTTGAAAATTCCAAATATTCTGGCCATTTCCAAAAATTCGTTCAAAAGTCTTTTGGCCATGTTTGGGCCAAAAATTAGGATTTGTAGCACAGAGCTTATGAATTGCAGCACTTAATTTATGATTTGCAGCACAAGAATTGAGTCTATTTTGCAGCACAAGTCTTACATAACTTAACATGGAACTAGAACTTTTTATTTCTGTTCCTGGGAGCCCTCTCTTGATAATCTACGACCGTAACTTCTTGGAATACGAAGTATGAAACAAACGAATCTGTTATAGAATGTAAAATCTAGTATTTTCGCAACTAGGAGCTTTAATCAAAGCAATAAAATTCTTGGACACGCTGAACATATGTAATACAGCAATTTTCATTAAGATCACACATTGTTTCTTTTTTTCTTAAGTTACACTGATTTCCTCGTTCTGAAACTTCTCATGCGCAATTTTATAAATTTAGAATCTACGTAAAAAGAAGATTCTCTTAGTACACGAGCATTTCTTGCTATCAAAGTTTCACTCTTTTAGTTTTAGTTACTAAACACTAATATTGTACTACACTTGCTGTTCATTACTATGAACTGTACAATTGATTTAGAGTCATTCCATTCTAAATTTCCTATTTTTTAGTTTTACGTTTATTCTGCCTTGTAAGGTAAGATTTGTGACCACAATGCAGGGAGTTACTAATTAAAGTTATTCCGTGTTTCCAAACAAATTTGGCCCGAATATGTCCAAAATATTGTCAAGTTAAAGTTGTTAGACAGCAAATTTCCTTAGAACTACAAAAAATACTATTTGTTGAGGTTTATATTTTCTTGAACTTTATACTAACACATTCACGCGATGGCACATTTCTCGCTGAACATGTATTTAAATAATACAAGACAAGTTTCTCCTAAATCCGAGTAAAGAATGAGACTTCAGACGAACAAAAGCTATTCCGTATGTGTAAGGGGCTGCCAACTTTTGACCCTCAGGTTTTTACACTCAAGTTTTATAATGCAATACTGAACAATTTATGACTGCAATAAATTTGCAACCATTTTCATTTTAATACATTTCAATAAGCTCTTCCATTCCTGAAAAGCACATTCTGTTCCAATCATCCTTCTTCTAGAGCGGCTGCTTTTACGCCGCTCTAGTCAAACTTTTTGACTAGAAAAAGTCAAACTTTAGAAAAGTCAAACTCTAGTCAAAGTTTGACTAGAAAAAGTCAAACTTTAGCGTAATGAGCAGGGAGTAGAAAAGGAGGCATAATGTATAACTTAAAACACGAGAAAACGAAATGTATAACGTGAAAACGAGAAGTTTTCGCAATTAAGATCTTACATTTCCGGCATTTGAGGACAGGAGGAGGGCAATAACCCTGAATTTGGAGAATTTTCTTGATTTGAACTTGTATCAGAGGTAACGCTCTAGTGTTGCTTGCAGTGAAGAGCTGTTAGCGTTAGATTTATTATTGATTTTGTTTTGGCTTTTCTTACTTCTTCATATGAAGGAAATGATCTTAGAAGCATTTTAGGGGACTCTCTCGATTGAAAATAGGAAGTTCTAGCATCCTTTTTACAGTCACAAGTAATAAAAGGATAGCCGAACCGCATTCCTTGATAGTATTAAATAAAAAAAAAAAAAGTTTTTTCAACTGAAAGTAAGGAGCGACATTAAAACTTAAAACGAACAGAAATTATTCTGTATTTGAAAGGGGTTGTCCGCTCCTCAACGCCCCGCTCTTTACGCTAAAGTTTGACTAAAGTTTGACTCTTTCTCACAACTCTAAGTTTAATGTTGCTCCTTATTTTCAGTTGAAAAAAGGTGTTTTTTATTTAATTTCTGAACGATTTTGAATTAGGGCATGTTTTGATTTTGGCTCAATGCACATGAATAATTAAAACGAAATTTGCATATTATTTTTTTTTCTTTGGCTAAATGGCTTTCTCATAGTTTTAATCGGAAGATTTTGAGAAAAAGGAGTGGGAGAGGAGGCCTAGTTGCCCTCCAATTTTTGATTACTTAAAAAGCCATTTAGAACTTTTTTTTTACGAATGGTTTTATTAGTAATAAATATACGTAACTTACGAATTAACTTACGTAACGAACTTCTATGTTTGTATATTTTTATTATGTATATGAGGGGGTTTGCCCCCTCGTCAATACCTCGCTCTTTATTCTAAAGCTTGAATTTTGTCCCAATTCTTTAAGAACCACAAAGACCGCAAAATAAATAGTTGATATTACTGAAAATACTTTAGCGTAAAGAGCGAGGTATTGAGGAGGAGACAAACCCCCTTATATACGTTATAACTTGTCTTCGTTTAAAGTTTTAATGCTGCTCCTTACTTCCAGTTGAAAAAAATTTTTAATCTATTTTCTCATTGTTTTTTTTAAATAATGCTAGAAAATCCTGCGCTCCCTTCATGGAAATTCTCTTCCTTCAGGACAAATTCCTCCATGGGAAGATCTTCCCACGTAACCGGGGGGAGGTCTGCCAGACCTCCCCCCCTCTACGCGAAAAAGTCCCCCTGAAAACGTATGTAAACTTCCCAATAACCATTACTATATCTAAACAATGGTCAAAGTTTGTAACTTGTAGCCCCAACCCCGGGGACTGTGGGGGATAAAGTCGTCTCCAAAGACATATTTATTTGGTTTTTCGACTATGCTGAACAAATTGACTATCTCAAAATTTTGATCAGGTGATTTTGGGAAAAATGATCGTGGGAGGGGGCCTAGGTGCCCTCCAGTTTTTTTGGTAATTTATAAAGACCACTAGAACTTTTAATTTCCGCTAAATTTAGCCCTCTCACGACATGCTAGGGCCCTGGGTCGATACTATCACCCCTGGGAAAGAAGCAGAAAACGAATTAATTCAAATTGAATCAAAACACATCAAATTAAAAAATTAAATCAATCACCTCGCCTGGCACTTATTGCAGAATGGCCCCATTTTGACTTTAGACGCTTGTTTGCCTGTCATTCCACGCAAAATAACGGTCACTGTATCGATTCTAAATTCTTGGTTCAACCTGCCTAAGACCGTAGGTAGGTGTGCCTTGTTTACCTCTCATTCCCAGCAATCTAATGATCATATATCAATTTTAAATTCTTGGTCAACCTGCTTGAGACTCCAGGCAGGCGTGACTGGTGAAAAGATAACAAACAATACGAAAGGCACACTTACTCCCGCCGTTTACCCGTGGCATTTAACCAAACACTTGGAAAACTATAGGTTTTATGTCTATCTTAGCTCTATGACTATCTATCTTAGTTCTACTGCCCTAGGAACGATGCATGGACGGATAATACATAGACATATCTATCTATTAACAAATTATATAAAAAAACTAGTTTTTTTAACTGAAAGTAAGGAGCGACATTAAAACTTAAAACGAACAGAAATTACTCCGTACATGAAATGGGTTGTCCCCTCCGCAATCCCTCGCTCTTTACGCTAAAGCTTTTAATTGTTTTAAAAAGCAGAATTGTGGCAAAGAGTCAAACTTTAGCGTAAAGAGCGAGGGATTGCGGAGGGGATAACCCATTTCATATACGGAGTGATTTCTGTTCGTTTTAAGTTTTAATGTCGCTCCTTACTTTCAGTTAAAAAAACTAGTTTTTTTAATGTAATTTCTGAACGTTTTTGAATTAATGCATGTTTGATTTTGGCTCTCCACACATAAATTATTTAAATGAAATTTGCATATTAATTCCTTTTTTGGCTAAATGGCTTTCTCTTAGTTTTGATCAGACGATTTTGAGAAATAAGGGATGGGGAAGGAGGCCTAGTTGCCATGCAATTTTTTGGTTACATAAAAAGGCAACTATAAATTTATATTTTTAACGATTTTTTTATTAGTAAAAAATATATGTAACTTAAGAATTAACTTACGTAACAAACTTTTATATTCTTTAATTTTTATTATGTAGCCTATATGAGGGGGTTTGTACCCTCGTTGATACCTCGTTCTTCACACTAAATCGTAAGTTTTGTCCCAATTCTTTAAGAATGACCCCTGAATCAGAAAGGCCGTAGAATAAATAGTTGAAATTACTAAAAATACTATAGCATAAAGAGCGAGGTATTTATCTCCTCCTAAATACCTCGCTCTTTATGCTAAAGTATTTTTAGAGCCCCTCATATGCGTAATATTCTCTGTTCGTTTTAAGTTTCAATGCTACTCTTTACTTTCAATTGAAAAAACTTTTCCATGTTTATTTTTTCATTGTTTTTTTATAGTAATTTTAGAAAATCCTGCACCCTTTTCATTGAATTTCTGTTCCCCCATGACATATTTATTCAAGGAAAGATCCTCCCACATAGCCCCCTCCCCTCAACCCCAACCCCAAAACCAAAAAAAAAATCCCCTGAAAACGACTGTACACTTCCCAATAACCATTATTATATGTAAACACTGTTCGAAGTTTGTAACTTGCAGCCCCTCCCCCAGGGAATGTGGGGGAGTAAGTCATTCCCAAAGACATAGTTATTATGGTTTTTGACTATGCGGAACAAAATGGCTATCTCAAAATTTTGATCTGTTGACTTTGGAGAAAAAATGAGCGTGGGAGGGGGCCTCCCCCTCCCACGTCACTTAAAAATTTTTTGGTCACTTAAAAAGGGCACTAGAACTTTTCATTTCCGTTAGAATGAGCCCTCTTGCGACATTCTAGGACTACTTGGTCGATACGATGACCCCTGGGAAAAAAAAAATAACAAACAAACAAATAAACACGCACCCGTGATTTGTCTTCTGGCAAAAAATACGAAATTCCACATTTTTGTAGATAGGAGCTTGGAAATTTTGCTATAGGGTTCTCTGATACGCCGAATGCGATGGTGTGATTTTCGTTAAGATTTTGTGACCTTTAGGGGGTGTTTTCCCCTATTTTCTAAAATAAGGCAAATTTTTTCAGGCTCGTAACTTTTGATGACAAAGACTAAATTTGATGAAACTTATATATTTAAAATCAGCATGAAAATCTGATTCTTTTGATGTATATTTTAGCATCAAAATTCCGTTTTTTAGAGTTTCGTTTACTATTGAGCCGGGTCGCTCCTTACTACAGTTCGTTACCACGAACTGTTTGATGAACTAACATCATTTTTATACAATCCTAATAAGTGGGGGGGGGGCTAATGCCAGAATTGCCTCTCACTCAATTGGACTATCTGTCTTGGGTTTTTCTACAATTAGCCATGACTTGATGACCGCACCTATTCAATTTTAATTCAAAAATCAACGGAATAAACACTCATCCGTGACCTGTCTTCTGGCAAAAAAAAAAAATTCCACATTTTGGTAGATAGGAGCTTGAAACTTCTACATTAAGGTTCTCTGATACGCTGAATCTGATGGTGTGGTTTTCGTTAAGATTATATGGCTTTTAAAGGGTGTTTCAATTTTCTAAAATGAGGAATATTTTTTTCAGGCTCGTAGCTTTTGATGGGGAAGACTAAATCTGATGAAAATTATATATTTAAAATCAGCATAAAAATACAATTCTTTTGATGTAACTATCTGTATCAGAATTCCGTTTTTTAGAGTTTTACTTACTATTGAGCCGGATCACTCCTTACTGCATGTTTGATTTGCTAACCCACCCTCGTATTCTCAATAGACGTTTGATCTAAATTTGAGATAGGCATTTTGTTCAAAACATTCAAAAGATCCATTAGATATGCCTCCAGAGATGACATACCGCCACAGGCACTCGGACAAGGGCTGTAAATAATCTAATTTGATAATTTTTAAACATATATAATTTTATGGAAAAAAAGGACTTATCTACAAAATCTCAGGAGCAGCTAAGGGTTTTAAGCTGAACCTCTCAGGGAATGTTAAGGAGGATATTGGGCTAAGTTAAGAAAGATACTCTATGCACCGATGATGTCAAAAGGGCTTATCTACAAAATCTCAGGAACGGCTTAGGGTATAAAGTTGAAGCTTTCAGAGAATCCCGAAGGGGATCCATGTGCATCCAGGTTGTCAAAAGGGCACATCTACCATATCTCAGGAACGACCAAGAATAGTAACTTGAAAATTTCAAAGAATATTGAGGGGGTGAGGGAGAAAGGACAGGCTGGCAAAAGGGTGTATCTAAAGTGTGTTAGGAGAGGTAAGGGTATGTAGTTGAAGCTCACAAAGAATAGTTACTTGAGTATTAAATCGAGTCAAAAAATATTATCTGCATCAGGATTGTCAAAAGGACGTATCTTTAAAATCTTAGGAACGGCTAAGGATATTACTTGAAAACTTTTCAGGAAATACTGACAGGGATGTTGAGTTAAATCAAAAGAAACCGTGTGGATCCAAGTTGTCAAAAGGACATATCAAGAAAATTTGAGGAACGGCTAAGGCTATCAAGTTGAAAGATTCAGATAATGATGTGAGAGGTGTTGAACGAAATAAAAATAAACTATTTGCCTTTTCCTCAGTAAATACTGAGATTGAACTAAGTCAAATCCAACAGTTCGTGGTAACGAACTGTAGTAAGGAGTGACCCGGCTCAATAGTAACCGAACTTTAAAAAATGGAATTTTGATTCCAATAGATACATCAAAAGAATTGCATTTTAATGCTGATTTTAAATATATAAGTTTCATCAAGATCAGTTATACCCATCAAAAGTTACGAGCCTGAGAAAATTTGCCTCATTTTAGAAAATAGGGCGAAAAACCCACTAACAGTCGTACAATCTTAACGAAAATCACGTCATCAGATTCTGCGCATCAGGGAACCTTATTGTAGAAGTTTCAAGCTCCTATCTATAAAAATGTGGAATTTCGGATTTTTTGCCAGAAGACAGATCACGGATGCGTGTTTATTTGTTTTTTTTTTTTTGCTTTTTGTTTTTTTCCCCAGGGGCGATCATATCCACTGAGTAGTCCTAGAATGTCGCGAGAGGGCTCATTCTAACGGAAATTATAAGTTCTAGTGCCATTTTTAAGTGACCAAAAAATTGGAGGGCACCTATGCCCCCTCCCACAATCATTTTTTTATTCACCATAGTCGAAAAACCAAATAACTATGTCTGTAGGGACGACTTACTCCCCCGCAGTCCCCATGGGAGGGGCTGCAAGTTACAAACTTTGACCTGTGTTTACATATAGTAATGGTTACTGGGAAGTGTACAGGCATTTTCAGGGGGATTTTTTTGGTTTATGGGGGAGATTTGAGGGGGGGGGGTTTACGTGGGAGGATATTTCCATGGAGAAACCTCTCGTGAGGGAAGAGAATTTCAATTTTCTGGATTAAAATTGCAGGATTTTCTAGCATTATTTGAAAAAGCAATGAAAAAATAAATATGAAAAGTTTTTTCTACTGAAAGTAAGGAGCAGCATTAAAACTTAAAACGAACAAAAATTATTACACATATGAGGGGTTTACCTCCTCGTTATACCTCACTCTTTATGCTGACGTATTTTTAGTAATTTCAACTATTTATTCTACGGCATTTGTGATTCAGAGGTCATTCTTAAGGAATTGGGACAAAATCTAAGCTTTAGTGTAAAGAGCAAGGTATCGACGAGGGTTGGACCCCCTCATATACGCAATAAAACATACGAATATCGTTACGTAAGTTAATTCGTAAGTTACGTATATTTTTTACCAATGAAAACGTTTGTAAAAAATTAAAAGTTCTAGTTGCTTTTTTAAGTAATCAAAAACTTGGAGGGCAACTAGGCCTCCTCCCTCGCTCCTTTTTTATCAAAATGTTCCAATTAATGAATATGCAAATTTCGTTTTAATTATTTATATGCGGAGAGCCAAGATCAAAACATGCATTAATTCAAAAACGCCCAAAAATTAAATAAAAAAACAAGTTTTTGTAAATGAAAGTAAGGAGCAATATTAAAACTTAAAACGAACAGAAATTACTCCGTATATGAAAGGGGATTTTCCTCCTCAACGCCCCGCTCTTTACGCTAAAGTTTCCTACTGTTTCAAAAATAGAGTTAAGAGAAAGAGTCAAACTTTAGCGTAAAGAGCGGGGCGTTGAGGAGGAAAAGCCCCTTTCATATACGGAGTAATTTCTGTTCGTTTTAATTTTTAATATTGCTCCTTACTTTCATTTACAAAAACTTGTTTTTTTATTTAATTTACTATATGCATCCATGTTGTCAATAGGGCGTATCTGCAATATATCAGGGACTTCTAAAAGTGCAAAGTTAAAATTTTCAGGGAATTTCGAACGGGTTGTAGAACTAAATTAAACGACAAAATGTATATCCAAGTTATCAAAATGGTGTATCTTAAATATATAAGTAATGGCTACCGTATTAAGTCGGAATTGTAAGTAAATTTTGAGAAGGATGATGATCTAAATTAAAACACACATTATTTATTTTATTTTTCACCCACACGATACATAAAGTAAATATGGTGGAGTAAGAATAAATGTATAAAAAAAACACAAAGAGAAAAACAAATACACACACAAAATCAACGAAAAAAACAAACGGATAAGACGGTGGTGAGGGGATAGGCGCGCAGAAGCTGTACTGGAGAGTTTTCTGTGAAGAATCTCCAACTTTAAAGTTATATCAGGAACTGAAAATTTTTTAACAAGAGTCCGGTTTTTGTCCAAGGTTGAAGATACAGAAGAAATTTGCAAAATTTGAAACAATTTTTCCGAATCCTTTTTAAATTGCCATTATTAAGAAGGGGTTAAAGACCTGAGGCATTTAGGACAGAATGATCATAGAAAGTAGAATAAAGTTTGGCCAGCGCACGCTGTACACCCTGGCTGTCAAAATGGTATAACTGCAGCATCTCAGAAACGATTAAGTTTATAGAGTTAAAGCTTTTAGAGAATTCCGAGGGGATGTTGAACCAAATCAAAAGACAATTCAGGGAATGTTGAGGGGGATGTTGAACTAAGTCAATGGACACTACATGCATCCTGGTTTGCATCCAAGCTATCATACGCATTGGATTACCAAAAGAGAAGAAACCCCAATACAGCCTTAAAAGACTGACGGGGCTTTATTCAAGTAAAATATGAGAAATTGTGTTTTAAACAACAACATTTTAGAATAACAAAACGAACATTGGCACTTAACAATAATATAACAATAATATCGACTGTTAACAAGTATTTAGTAATAGTAATTACAATGGAACATTCGATGTTAATTGAACATTGGTGTTAAATGACTTCAACAGATTGTATCCGTATCCATAAATATATTTCAGGATATCTTTACTGGGTTTTTAGTCCTGTTGTTATTTGTTAGCTTTTTTACTTAGGGCTGATTTTTCAAGCTAGAAAAGACAACATATCTAGTATTAACTTTCTACTAGACCGGAGATCATTCATTCTGAGTAGTCATCCATTATATTAATTTATTTGCTTTGACTCCTTCCAATCTATCTCCTTCGAAATTTTTGGGAAGATTTTGGAAGATCGAAAAGCCAATTTAAAAAATATCATCATTGGAGACTTTTAGTATGAGAAAACAGACAAGACACTGAATCTCATGAATAAAAATGCAAGAGATGCAGGACATATATATTTGCATTTCAGATCCTTAGCTTGGGCTTTCATCTGTCCCAAACTCAGTTCTTATTCAAATTAGATTTACGACACACTGATTACGACATTCTATCTGAAGTAAACTATAGTCTATGTAACAATGGACCTAAAAATAATTTAAGAGCGTTTTCGTTGTTCAAAATATTATAGGAAATATAAGTAATAAGCCATAACAACATAAGAAATTCTGTGATCTACCGTATCGGTCAAGTCAGGCTTGAAATGTTGTCTGGCTAGTGAAGTAATGGTTTGTAAACAGATTATTTTTTTCCGGAATCCGAAATAAAATAAAATATTGTCGATAGTGGAAAATGCAATTTCAAACTATTTCTCTATCCAAGTCATCCCAGTTTCTAACCGATTTCTAAGCGAGACAATAGGAACAACATGTAATTTGGAGAAAAAAAAACTGAAATTTATAAAAACATCGTAGGAACGAAATAAGATTCTAGGAGCCGATTTAGCTTCCCTCGTTTGAGGCGGTAGAATATTTTTTTCCAAATGATATCACAAATAGCCTTTCAAATCATCAGAGCCAAATTGCCTTTAAGCTGAAGAGAAATCGTAACTTTAAGGTCCCAAATCATGGAGCATAAGTGAATTAAGACCATTGCTTTGATGTTTCATATGCCTTGAGTGGCCAGCTTTTCATTCGTCCACGTTCATTGGTCTTAATTAATTTGATAGAAACCTAAATTTTTATTCAGTGATTTAAACTTTATTTACATTATAAGGTGAAACAGCAAATTACTTCCCCCCATGTTACTTCCTATTTTCATCTGCTTTTTGTATATTTTTTACTGGACATCTCTATTAAATTTTACAATTTCAGTGTGTCTATAAAATTTCTGTTCCACTAACAATAATAATATTCTTCTAGGGAAGTTGAATTATAGCCTGAAAGTTAATGAGCATGGAATTATCACTACCTATGCTTCTTCATGAAACTCACAGAAGTAAGTTAAATTAAGACATCCTAGATTAATTATTTTCTAATAGTAGAATATTCGATAGGAAAGATTTTGAGAAAGTGCCAACAGTTATCATTCTCATGAACAAGTACCGTAGCTATTTTATATTGACAGCAGGCTGTTGTAAATTTTGTATTTACAAAATAAGGATAAGGAACTTGGAAAGAGGTTCAGGAAGAATGGAATGAAAAGTTGCAGCACTCAGGTACCATACCTAGGACATCACTAGATTACAACGCGTGCTAGAACTATATCATTTCAGACAGCGTTGTTTTCGAAATACTATGTTGCACCGAAAGAGAATATTCTCCTAACAACTCGAATAAAAATGGGACTCGGCAGTCTTGTTGGTAAGTTTGAGGAAAATTAGTAGCTCTTGCCTCCCACCACCTAAAAAAACACTAAAACAGTACTCTATCTAATGGTTTTTGAAAACTATAAAATAATTAAGTATTTAAAAAATAATTACATTAAAGAAAGACGTGAATAGTTGTGGATTTCGCAGATACACGTATATTTTTTAGTTTACAATAAAAGTCCACAATCAAATACTTATCTGCATACAAATTGAAAGAGTGGCAAATCCCTCCCCTTCAGAGCAATGTTTTTTTGAGTGAACCCCCTTCAAAAATTAACCACTAGAAGCCAAGATATTACGTTTCGCAAAAAAAAGTCCTACGCATTACTTTGTATCGGTTATTTTTTATTTCGAACCATTGTTGTATAAAAGCTATATTGCGCTGTAAAGGAATGAAATGTTAAAGAGGCGAGTCATAACTCCCCTCATATTTACAAAAGTATAAATATGATAGGCATAATTTAATATATTCACAATATTTTCTTAAATAAAAGAAAAGAGTGTCCTCCACCTCTTTGAAAAGTGATCCCTGCCAATGATTGCCAGAACTTGAGAAAAATGGAGTTTTGATAACAAAATGTGCTGTAAAAAATTTCCTTTTCATACTGATTCCAAATGTGTAATGGTGACAACTTTAAATTGAACTACAGGAATTTATTGAATATAAAACTTCATATGTTAAAAAAAAAAGAAATATATACTCATAGTATTAAAAAAAATATTTTAGTGTGGAGGTATTGGAGAAAATACCTGAGCTTGAGCGTAAAAAAACTTGGGACCTCATATTTAGGAGACTTCTAACTTGTTGTGTAACAGAAATATACATAGTTCGGACCTTGAACATTGGACCTTGTTCGGACAAAAACAAGTTTTTTAAACTGAAAGTAAGGAGCGACATCAAAACTTAAAACGAAGAGAAATTATTCCGTATATGAAAAGGCCTGTCCCCTCCTCAACGTCTCACTCTTTACGCTAAAGTTCGACTCTTTGTCAAAACTCTACTTTTAAAACAATAAAAACTTTAATGTAAAGAGTGAGGCGTTGAGGAGGGGACAGCCCCTTTCAAATACGGAATAATTTTTGTTCATGTTTTAATATCGCTCCTACTTTCAGTAAATTTTTTGTTCAATTTAATTTTTGAACGTTTTTCAACTAATCAAGGTTCGAATATGGCTCAACACACGTGAAAAATTCAAACGAACTTCGCACACTAATTTTGACAGATTTATCCCGTATATGAAGAGTTGCCCTCTCCTTGATACTCAGCTCTGCACGCTAAAGCTGTTAGCACTTTAAAAAAAGCTTCCTGTTCTAAATAAACGGCCCCCGTGTTTCAACAGACGCTCTAAAAGAATTGAGACAAACAGTCAAACTTTAGCGGAAAGAGCAAGGTATTGAGGAGGGAGCAACCCTTCATATATGGAATAATCTCTGTTCTTTTTTCAAATAATATCGGTAAATCTGGCTCACCCTCTATGAAATATACCCCTCCCCCTCACGAAAAACTCTCTCGTGAAAATTCCATCCAATGTAAAGTGTATCCCCTGTCAAACTCCCTCCAGACAGTTCCATCCTCGCTGACAATCCCGCTTCACTGTAAAATAACTTGCAGACGATTCAGCCTGAAAAATTCTCCTTAGCTTTCTTTGGTTTGAATAAAACTTTAATCCCTAATCGGTTTCTCGGTCACTCCAGAAATGCTCCTTTAAGTGAAAATTATTTCCCGTAAATCAAAGCATGCCGGAAAAAGTCCCTTGATAATTCCCCCGGAACATCTTCATATGAAAAATTTGGCAAAAAGAATGTAAAACAATTAAAAAGAATTTCGTATAGTAATTCTGTCAAATCTCCCAGTGTAACATTTCTTCTGGAATATTCACACCCCCCAGAAATTTCCCTTCCCAATGAAAATTCTCCCAATAGAAATCCACCCCAAGCACAACCTCCCCCCACCAAAAAAAATGTCTGTATCCTTCCAAATATACTATACATAAACAGTGGGCAGATTTCATAACTTACAGGTGTCTCCTCACGGACTGTGGGGATCATTTTACACTTAAAGACACAATTATTTGATTTTTCAACTATATTGAACAAAATGACTATCTCAAAATTTGGATCAGATAATTCTGGGAATAAATGGGCGTGGGAGGGGGCCTAGTTGCCCTATAGTTTTTCTGTTCGAATGCACCCTCTCCCGATCGTCTAGGACCATTGTTTCGATAGAATCACCCCTGGAGAACCACCCGTGATCTGTCTTCTGGCAAAAATTGCATAATTCCAAACTTTTGCATATAGGTTAAATCTGATGGTGTGATTTTCATTAAGATTTCTCAAACTTTAGGGGTGTTTTCGCCCCTAAATTGAAAAATCAGGAAAATTTACCGGTAGCACTAAACTTCGTGAATCACATATATTTGGAATCACCATAATAAACTGATTGTTTTGATGCATCAATTGAAATTAAAATTGTACTTCTTAGAGTTTCGGTTACTATTGAGCCAATTTGCTCCTTACTTACAGTTCGTTACTTCGAACTTTTTGATAACTTGCTATACACAAGTTTAACTGAAGCACAAAGGGATTCACCTTTCATTTATTCTATTTGGTCATGCTCTGACAGCCTATTTATTCTCTGCAGTCTTTAATACAGAGTCTTAAGGCCATTTCAGCAGTTCTGTTAATTCTAAAGATCCCATCTATAGTCAAATCCTAGATGTGTCTGAATGTTCCCCAGAAAATTTTCCCCTTGGAAATACCCCCCCCCCCGCCGCCGTAAAAGCTTCCTCTGGGAAAATCCCCCTGCGCAAACTTACCCTCAGGAAATTTCTCCTGGAAAATTCCTCCCCCTTTGTGGAAAATACCCCTCGGAAAATTATTCCAAAAAATCCCCCCCATGAAAATTCTCCCACAGATGATATTGAGCAGCCACGAAGAAAGTACAAAATAGGTGCCTCAGAAGACGTCCTAAGGGGTAACAAAAGGACCAGATATCAGAAAGGTTTCTAGGACAGGGGCTGGTTGGTCTCCAATCATATTCGACTAATAAAAAGGACTGAAACTCTCATTTTTTTTCAAATGAGAATCCTCTGAAGATTCTACGACCCTGAGGGGTAGGTTTGGGAGGAGGAGAGACAGCCCCCTCCTATATGAAACAAATTCTGCATGTTATGGGGTTTACTGTTATTCTTTTCTTTCATAATAACGTTGGGGACACGAAATATCCAGAAATTAAAAGAGATTACGCACAGTTTTTACCTCTACCCCCTTCCTTAGAACTAATTCTGTATTTATCTGAAGGCTCAATGAAAGCTAGTATATTTTGGTATTTAGAAGGCGCCTTTTGAGACACCCGTCCCCTTCCAAGGCTAGAACTAGAACTAGAAGGTTAGGTCCAGTAAATATGCTTCCGAGGATGAACTGACCAACCACAGCCCCAAGGGAAAAGGCTGTAAGTTTTTAATATGTTCATTGTTTACATGTTTCATTTGTTATTAGGAAACATATGGACGTATTTCGCAGGGGCGTTTTCTGCAGAAAGAGGGGATGTCATTTCCATGGGAATAATTTTCAACTGGGAGCAAATATTTCGTGAGGAATTTCCCTAGATTTATATATTGTATTCTTTTTGTTTGTCTTTTTTTATACGGGGGAATGGTCTAGGGGAAATTATCAGCGGAGAAGATTTTTCCGGGAAAATATTTTCCATAGGAAGGACTTTTTCAGAAGGGAATTTTCAGGAGGATATTTTCCACAGGGCGAATTTCCTGTGGATAAATTTTCTACGGGGGAATTTTTTGCGGGGAAACACTTGTCACTTCTATGGATTCGTCTGTAACGAGTGTCTGAAAAACTGGAGACATAATTAATAAGGAAAACCAATAATATAATTGAATTTTTTCACCTATTCTTAGGAAAACATGGATATTTTACGAGTAGAAATACTGCGAAAGCACATATTTCGCTCGAAATTTCATTTTCTAGTAGAGATGGAAGTTCTGAGCCCCCCCCCTTCCAACTCCTCTACCGGTTGTGACACTGAATTATTTTTGTGTTTCCAGTTTCATTCATTCCATTGTTAGAACTTGCAGAAAATAAATACTGATTGCAACTATGGATCTATGATGCTTTCAAACGCAAAAACAGAGTATTTTATTGCTCTATCTGTCAGGACTTCTTTTCTAGAGGCACCACTGTATAAGAAAAATAGGTCTGAGGACTTTAAATTAAAAGTATAGGCCATTTCTTTATCGGCAAATCGACCAGAATACAGATTTATCGGGGAAATATTTTTGAGTTAAAAGCTTTGCCAAGAAATGCCACGGTTTTGCCAGACCTGTGACATTTGTTTTGATTGCCTTTGCATGTCATCTGCACCAACTGTCACAAGTAAAAACAGTCCAAGAAATTTCTTCAACAAAAGATATACGAAGCCTTCTTTTTGCGTTGTATGTTTATATAGCTGTGAATGGCCCGTTTTTGTCCAGTCAATAAAGCGAAGGATATGGATAAACTAAACAGAATGGGATAAACTGTTTTTTTTTTTTTTAACCTAAAACTTTATTTGGCCTATCAAACAATAAAGTTGACAGTAAAAGGAATATGAACTATTGCTGATAATTATGATGGAACTAATAAAAGCCATGGCAAAGAAGAGCAATGAATCGGGGTCCCAATGAATCACGTCACAGTATTTAATGAATCACGAAACAAATCAGCAATGAATCACGTCACAGTGTTTAAAGACTTATATGATTTTTCCTGTTTTCACATAATATTCATATGCAGAAATTATTTTCTATGGTTTTTAGAAGCAATTTGATAGAAAAAGGTTTTTCAATGTTTCAAACTTAAGTGGCTTAATGCTACCACAAGTTGATAATGCTAGTAGTAGGTATACCCTTACCTAGTTTGTCTAACTTGATGAATTTCTTCCTCTTCTACAAAACAAAGTGACTCTTCATGAAGATAAACTTCTGTATATTTGGATAAATAGCTAATAAATAACTACAGCAAAAGTGACAACATTAATTACAATGGTAACAATATCATTGTTATCAATGAAAAAATAACGGTACAACGGATAACAACATCAAACAGTTCGTGGTAACGAACTGTAGTAAGGAGCGACCCGGCTCAATAGTAACCAAAACTCTAAAAAACGGAATTTTGATACCAATAGTTACATCAAAAGAATTGCATTTTAATGCTAATTTTAAATATATAAGTTTCATCAAATTTAGTCTTACCTATCAAAAGTTACGAGCCTGAGAAAATCTGCCCTATTTTAGAAAATAGGGTAAACACTCCCTAAAAGTCATAGAATCTTAATGAAAATCACACCATCAGATTCTGCGTACGTATCAGAGAACCCTATTGTACAAGTTCCAAGATCCTATGTACAAAAATGTGGAATTTTGTATTTTTTGCCAGAACACAAATCACGGATGCGTGTTTATTTTTTTATTTTTCCCAGGCGTAATCGTATCGACCCAGTGGTCCTAGAATTTTGCGAGAGGGCCCATTCGAACTGAAATGAAAAGTTCTAGTGCCCTTTTTAAGTGACCAAAAAAATCGGAGGGCACCTAGGCCCCCTCCCACGCTTATTTTTTTCCCAAAGCAGTCAGATCAAAATTCTGAGATAGCCATTTTATTCAGCATAGTCGAAAAACCTTATAACTATGTCTTTGGGGACGACTTACTCCCCCACAGTCCCCGTGGTAGGGGCTGCAAGTTGCAAATTTTGACCAGTGTTTGCATATATTAATGGTTATTGGGAAATGTAGAGACGTTTTCAGGGAGATTTTTTGGTTGGGAGGGGTTGAGAAGAAGGGGCTATTTGGGGGAAATTTTCCATGGAGGAATTTGTCATGGGGGAAGAAGATTTCCATAAAGGGGGCGCAGCATTTTCTAGCATTATTTAAAAAAACAATGAGAAAATAATTATGAAAAAGTCTTTTTTTAACTGGAAGTATGGAGTAGCATTAAAACTTATAACGAACAGAAAATATTACGTATATAAGGGGTTCACCTCCTCCTAATACCTCACTCTTTACGCTAAAGGATTTTTAGTAATTTCAGCTATTTATTCTACGGCCTTTGTGATTCAGGGGACAAAAATGCAAAGAGTTATTGACGAGGTATTGACGTGTGGGCGAACCTACTCATATACGTAATAAAAACATACGAACATAGAAGTTTGTTACGTAAGCTAATTCATAAGTTACGTATATCTTTTACTAATGAAAACGTTCGTAAAAAATAAAAGTTCTAGTTGTCTTTTTAAGTACCCAAAAAATTGGAGAGTAACTGGGCCTCCTCCCCTCCTTTTTTCGCAAAATCATTCGATCAAAACTATGCGAAAGCCATTTAGCCAAATAAATAAATATGCAAATTTCGCTTTAATTATTCATTTGTGGAGAGCCAAAATCAAAACATGGATTAACTAAAAAACGTTCAGAAATTAAATAAAAAAATAAGTTTTTTTAACTGAAAGTAAGGAGCGACATTAAAACTTAAAACGAGCAGAAATTACCCTGTATATGAAAGGGGCTGCTCCTTCTTCAACGCCCTGCTCTTTACGCTAAAGTTTTTACTGTTTTAAAAAGTAGAGTTGAGAGAAAGAGTCTAACTTTAGTGCAAAGAGCAGGGCGTTGAAGAAGGAGCAGCCCCTTTCATATACGGGGCAATTTCTGTTCGTTTCAAGTTTTAATGTCGCTCCTTACTTTCAGTTAAAAAACTTGTTTTTTATTTAATTTGCATAAAGAGTTAGTAATAAGTTCAAATGACTTGAAACTACTCAATAGATGCGTATGTCCGTCCATTGAATTTCGTTGCTTAGTGACATTTTTAGTCACTAAAGTAGTAATTTAATTCTGTGATGGGAAAAAAAACGGATTTAGTAAATAAAAATGGATGCGTTGACTAAATTGTTGGCTTTCGCCAAAAACGCTTCATTTAATACATAAAAAGTAATGGATTGGGGGTAAAAACATTAAAAATAAGAAATTTAAGGATTTATTAGAGCAGCGAAACTTTTGTAAGTGTGCAAGGTTTTCCTGATTTTGTTTTCCTTTTTCTGAAGCTCAATCCGGTGGGTTGGGCAAAACACTTCAGGATCGGGGATAACTTTGGAAAAGAAGTACGCAAATCATACTGAAAATAGAAATTATTATAGTACAAGTCTTAAGAATATTATGATTTCAATATTCCCCCTCTCACATAGTAATTAGTTAAAAAGTTCAAACCTTCCCTAATAAGATTATAAACACTTAATTTATCCTCCTCTTTGAAGGAGGAATCCTTGTGTGAATTTTTCAATTCTTTCCAGATTTTCAGGCAATCATTCTTCATGCTTTTACTCCAATTCGATAGAATAGTTCTCACCACTCACTAATAATGGTTTTGGATTGTTCTTTGATTTGACTGCACAGGGAAAATAACCTCAATAAAAAAGAATCTCGGAGAAGATCCACGGAAATTTATCTCTGATGCTTTTGATTGTTCCCGGGAATAATAATTTCTAGTCCCTTCGAAATTTTTTTTTGGCAACTCTGTGGTATTTATGCATGAAACAAGCTCAACTTTGAACGGGACTATCAATTTTGACGGGTAGATCATGTTAACTAAGAGCAAAAGGGTGACAAGCAAAAGCACAAACTTAAAGAAAGAAGTATAAAATCAGCCTGTATAAAATATCAACCTGTACAAAATATCCGCTTGTTTCAAGCTAAATCGGGCAAAAATTACCAGGAATGAAGAAATAAACAATAAACGATTATGAATTATAACTGACAATCAAACATTACCCCGAATGTGGGTAGTTTTTCCCCACTCCTTAAATCCTTGAAAAAAAGCCAACTAGTCATTCGCAGTTTACTGAAATCTCAATGGATTGCTTCAATTAAAGTATTTGTTTGGCCAGTTATTTTTTGTTCAAATTGAAAAGAATATGTTTAAAAGGAAAAAAACAGTGGCTCAACAGTTTTTTAAACCATAAAGATGTTTAAAATTATCGCAAATGTTTTAGAAGCATACTTATGGTTGTCTTAAATATAAAGGGATTGTCACGCTTTCATTCCCCACTCATCGAAATAAAATATATCTTTTCAATTTGCCTTTTATTCCATGATCGAAAGGCCCGTTTCTTTCAGGGAGTGGCATATGCCTGCTGCACTTGGTTTGAAAGTATTTCTAAGGTAGTCAATAAAGTTGGTCCCGAGTATTATAGTGCACCGGCTTGTAACCATGCATATCAGGTTGATTTTCGCCTGTGCCTCAAATTGGGCTTATTAGAACACCATTGCATTTTTGCACGAATTGTAACAAACTGTACATATTCTGAACTCCAAAGATGATTAATTTTTTGGTGGCATTGAGTTTTTTGCGCTTTTCAAACATTTTTTGTTACTTTGAACTTTTCTCTTGGAATTTCTTCAAGATATCTCTTCTTTTTACTTTAATTGAGATTTTCCAAGTCATCTTAGACGTTTTCGCATATGCTTGATTGGAAGAATTTCAGCTTTTTAAGAAGTTGTATATTTCCTAGCTATATCTGTGCCAAGGTCACAGGTGCATCGAGTTGGTACATTGCAGCTTTTTTCACAAACGGCGCACCGTGATGAGTTTGGGATTCAAAATAAAATGATACGCCACCTGGGAGCTCAAAATGGCGGCAGAAGAAGCGGTAAAACGATGAAATTTTGGAAGGCAGATCGATTGCGGTGCTTCCTAGTGTCTGGGAAGATTGCTCTGTATGCTTAATTGGACCGTTTTCTCAGCTAGACATTTTCGGTGTGAGCCACGAACTGGCTCAGAAATAACTTGCACATTCACAGATGAGAAAGACATAATTTATGGAGCAGTGGTAAACAAAAATATAAATGTTGAAACAGGTGATGGATCAGATATCTGACAGCTAAAGCGTTCTCCACAGGACTAAGAGTCCATGAATCACATTTTTGCTCCCTAAGCAGACGCTTGGTATAGTTATGACTCATTGTAGGCTTTCATTCAGACATGAATTATTACAAGAACAGGCACACAGGGAGAATATAAACAGGATATTTGCCGTCTAATTCGGACATATTTGTGACAGTGTGAATACATTGACTAGGATCTGCTTCATATTTGCAACAATTTTCACAAAAGCCTATTTTCGCCAAAACATTACGTGATTACCATTTAATGTTAAAAAAAAGGTGAAATTTCTTCGAGTACCACCTTCACTTAGCTCATGAGTTTATGGAATCTATCATTCAGAAGGACTACACTAGAGAATATCTCTGGATGTGACCTGTGAAGGTTGTCGATATAATGTTGGCTCGTACCAAAATACCTGTTGCTAAGCTTGGCTAATGTTACTTAGTAAGTTGTGAAATCTCTTGCTACGACTTCGGTGGATGTCGGAGATTTTGACGACAAGTGCAAATTGCCTATAAGATTTCTTCCGATTATAGCCTTTTACTTCCTGAACTGCAAGTCTTTGGGAACTCCAGTTGAATGGAGGCTTTGTGCAATCCTGGGCTCATCCTGACCAAAACACAGTTTACCACACTTGGGAATTCTCTTCTATAATAAAAAAAAGGCTCTGCACGTTAGAGTAGTTCTGCACGGGTAGAAACTAACATTTATTTAAAAGCTATCTGCTCTAAAATATGAGACTAACTTTCGTTCCACAAGCACGAATATTGACATACTTTATCATCAATTAATCTGTTTACACATGATGGTCGCCTGAAGAGTTTCGTTTTTAAGAAGGACTTTTTTATGCTGTATTTCTAAGTATTATCTCCAAAGAGCCTAGTAAGTTCTTAGAATCGGTGTCATTAAACCATCTGTTCGATACGATTTGACGAGCCACTGAAACCACTATTTACGTCGTCAATTTCTATTGACGTTTATATTTGATATAAAGTGCAATTTTTCTATTCTTGGCAGGTATTGTCAGGTAAGCTAAATTTTCCACTATGTTACTTTTCAGTCAACTTGAAAGATAAGGATAAGTATCGAACAAAAGGGTACTGAACAAAGGTTAGATTTTTTTATAAAACTTCAAGAAAGCTTTATCTTGCTGAAACTGCTTTTTCATGGACTTTATTTCATGTTATTTAAGGGATGCTGCAAATGTTGTCGACAAACAAATAAAAAAAGAAGTATGTTCATAATACAACATTACAAACTATAATTTGTGTTTAAAATAAATATATGTAACAATATTTTCACGAAATTTATTCTTAAAAGCAGCAACAGATCACTTTTCCTCATTTTAAACTGTCAAATTTAGTCTCATTTTGTTGGCTATTATTTACTGATCAGTAATGGACTATGTATATCAGTATATCAGTAGTGGAAATATGTGGGTTTTTTTTTGTAAAAACTTTTTTTTCACAAGTTGAGGACTCAGAACTAATTTTTCGGTTCAAGACAGCAGTCTTACTTTCTATTGGTGGTAAGTGTCCGTAACACCTAACCAATCCTGGGAGGTTGTACAATGCGTGGCTGTAGCCACTAATTGTTTGGATTTCTTTTAAATTTAGAGTTCAGCTGGATGCAGGTTGTCACAAGGAACTGTACCTTGTTTTTTCTTACGGCTGAGGATATCAGTTTAAAATTTCCAGAAAAGTTTTTTTGGGAGGGCTAATAACAAGGCTCACAATTATGTTTTTAGAAGGAGAGGGAACAGTATTTTTTCTCAGGTCCTTAATAAACAGTATACACTACGTTTTTTATTCTGCTTCACGCCTATTGTCCAATGGACTCTTTGGCTGGTTTGTGAATATTCTCTGTCAACTGTCATTAATCTTGGAGTTACTATGATTTATCGTGGAGCAGTGAGCTCTATGACCAAGATCTAAAATCTAGCTGTAAAAGATTGCTTCTTGGCTTAACAACTGTACTAAAATGCAGCTTTTGTGGTTCTTGTGTGAAACCTCTCCCTTTTTATGTTGTAAGATATGGGGAAAATTGACTGATGTCGGAGTAGCTTGATTATGAGGATTACAAATATTTGATACTACGGATCTGGTGACCAAAGGGGACAATCGAGTTGATCCTATGGGGTTTATAGAGCTCTATCTTTAATATCACCCTGTGAATTAGTATAAGTACAGTGGTACACTTCAGAAGGTATGCATATCCCACAAGTAGCATTTCTGCATGGCATATAGCAGTACCTGAAGATCTGTTGACCTGTAAAATATTTTTACGTTGTTTACTTCGATCTCTTTTCCAGTAATACTATTTTTCTCTATTTTTGTTTTTATCCTTTTGTATCCATTATATCCTTTATAGTTTCACGTCTGTTTTTCTTGAATCGCTAATTGCAGTTTTTTTTTGTTCTTTGTTATTTTTTTTTTGTCGTTTGGCATTCCTTATAGTAAAAGAAAACCAGTGGAAAATTCCCTCGTTGGCTGCTTGTCCGTTTTAGCAATTGTTCACTCTCTTTAATTCTCTAAAATTAACACTCCCTGTTAAGAAAACTTTCGAATATTCAGCAACTATCCCGGTCATTACATAGTGTTAAGGTGAAGGGCGCCGAATCGCAGAAAAATAAAATTCAATTTTGTCAACCAGGAATGTGAAGTTGGGTTATCAGTATAATATTAGTCATGTCCTCTTGTCAGTTTTTCAATACTGTCACTATTATGGTTATTACTGTCATTATTATGGTTAAAATACTAAAGGAATTTCAAAGGTATTTTTTAACCGATTTCAAAGAATTAGCCTACCATTTTTTTGTTTGTACTTTTTTCTCATTGTTGCTGTATTGACTTGATAATGAAATTTCAAGTTTTGTTTTTCTTGTATCCTTATTTTAATTAGCAAAATCATTAGCAAAATTGTTGTTGTTTTTGTCATTTGGAAATCCTTATAGCACAGTAAAAATCTGGGAAGATCCCTTGTTGGCGGCTTGTCCATCTTAAATAATTGTTCGCTCTCTTTAATACTCTGAAATTGACACTTCCTGTTACGAAGATTTTTTAATATACAACAGCCTTTCCGGTCATAAAATATAGTTTAGATGAAGGGTCCCGAGACACAGAAAAATAAACTTCGAGCTGGTCAACTATGAATACGAAGTAGGGTTATCAATGCGACAAGAAACCTGTCTTCTTGACAGTTTATTAATATAGATTATAGGCTGACAGTTTGTGGTGAAAATATCACAGAACTTGAAAGTTCTTACAGGTTTCCTACCTGATTTGATGTATCGTATTTTCCTAAGCCTAGTACTTTTTTAACCTATGCCTAGTAACTTTTTGGAAAATATTTAATGGAACCTCAAGTTTTGTAAGTTTTTGTCCCCAAAGTTGCAATTAAAGCTTTATAGCCTGGTGTAGCTGTATAGCTACAGATAATTAATCATGAAAGATCGATTTCCTTTTTCTTCTGCCAAACTTTGGATGTTAGGTAAGCTGATTATTTGGCTATATCCAGTCCCTTTTAATGAATGACGGGAAAAAGTTTAGTTCACAAGTTGTTCAGTGTCCTACAAATGTTACTAAAAACTTACTCTGTATTGCTAAAAGAAATGTAAAAAGTCCACCAAAGTAGTATCATAGCTCGATAGCAGGCACTCCAAATAGCAGAGTCTTGCCACAGTTGATGAAGAGCAAATTACTGGTATTAAACTGTAGCCTCACTACAATTAATTGCAGCTGAAGGTCCAAACATTCCAGCAAGCCAACAAATAATAGGGTTTGACAAAAAAGCTACCCAAACGATAGAGTGTTGACTGAAAATCTGACAGGCTAGAAAAAAAAAATGGCAACCCCGATGCCAAAGTTGATATCTGCACCTAGTCTTTTAGAGAATTTGCCTCTGTACTAATATGACAGATTTACTGTCAATACTGTACAATTTTCTTTATTTATGGGGAGATTTGGGGTTCAACTAAAAAATACTCGTGGTTATTATGCGCTCAAGGCTCACATGGTAATACAGGTATTCAACCTCTTTCAGAACATCAGAAATTTTTGAGAGGCAAGAAAACTAAGGTCTTAAGATTTTCATTTTCTTCGTTCTCATTGGCAGTCGAGCTCGTAAGATTGTGACCGTAAGATCGTAAGTGGCTGTGATTGCGAATTCAGTGATACTTTGCTAATAATTCCTTTTTATGTGTGAAATCAGGTTTAAGTTGTTAGCAAAGACCCCAGTAAGGAGAGTATGGTATTAGTTTAGTCGGATTGCAACTCTTAAGTTGCATCAGAGAATATACTCAATGAAAACAGCTAATAGTGCTCTGGAAAAAATTACATCCCTGTCGGACACCTCAGTTTACCTGAGCTAATTGGTTCACCTCATCCGTCACCACATCATGTTGCAGGCGTTCATATGATTTAACCATGAGATATAAACTTCATCATTATGAGAGCGTCTCTTCGTTAAGGAGACCCTGATACCACACAATCCATCACAGCGAGTCTCTACCAGCTGAATTAAATGCCTACAAGAAATTTGTGTTTACCACACGTTCGTTTCTTCATTTAGTTCTCATATATCAAATCAGCGCAATGCCTAAATAGCCTAAAACAATGATGTTCATCTTTTACTAAACGCATCAGTTTTTAACTGAATACAGTTCAACAGCACTTGACCGTGCTTAGGGTATTCTACTTCCTATGGAATGTAAAATAATATCCCGCCTGATATTACAGTCGACTGGTCTGCCATTCAAAAATCAAACCACTATAATCCCTTTCTTCTAGTCACTGCGAATATTCTTAGTTTTCCAAATCTGAGTCAGAAAAGTCGGTTTTATAATGAACAAAATTTCTAGTTTTAGCGGAAGAATTCTGTTCTGGATATAGTGATGCATTTGGAAAGTGGAACACAGGATTCTACTGTCCCAAGATTGAAACCGAGGAGGTATATTGCTGTGGCACAGAAATTTACAAATACTGCTGTAATGGGCGAGATATTAAATCATTAACTAATGGTTGGACGTCAGAGGATGATACGTAAGCAGTGTTGTTCTTATACCAGTGTTAAAATTTATAATACTTTCTGTTGGATTCCTTCTTTTTCACTCATCCATGACCGGTATTCTAAAGAAAAACACTATTTCTTATGAGATACCCTAAGTTTTTATCACGTGTGTACGCCTTCCGGCCTTCCATCCTCTTAAATATGTCCTTGCTTCGATCGGTGCTTCCTGTGCTTTTTTTTACAATGTGTCATATTTTCAATATTTCTTATTCTTTTTATTATTATATGTATAGCCCATGTCCATTCTTGTGATTTCGTAAATGTTGTAAAAAAAAAACTATGGAAATTCTAGCTTGATTAGTTTAGCTTATTTTTTAATGCAGGCATTCTTGTGTGCAAATATAATCACGCTCGCTTGATTTTAAATATTGACATTTGACCTTCCAATTTTAATTCATAAGTAATAGCAGGAAGTATTAAAAATAACAATGAAGCCAAATCAACGTACCGAGCATAAAGTCAAAGTTTTGAAGGCTTTAAGGTTTTCTCAAATGCAGTTTTCCATATACTTCGTTTAAAAGAAAAGAAAAAAAAACTGATCATGTCTTTTAGATAGAATTAGTTTTACGTGGTTTTTTCTTGAAAAATATGAATGGTTAACGGATCATTTTTTCTGACATATATTTTGGACATTCAACCATTGATAGCAGTTGAATGTGTTTCTGATACTTTACTTTTTGTCTTCCGGAATAAAAGTATCAAATCAACAGCTTTTGAAAAAAAGGGGGTCTTCTTTATCGAAAATTGTATATTTTTTGTGTACTATTAAGTAACGGTAGAGATTGCAACATAGCAAGATGCAAATCTTCCCTGTGTTGCACCAAAAGCAGCAATTCTAAAAGAGCCTGCCAAAAAAAAACACTAAACAAAAATGTTAAGCATCAGTTATCGATTTTAAAGTTTTTCAAACCCATACATAAAATCTCACAGTTTCTGGACAAATACAAAGTGCTACTTAGTCTGGAGACGACTATTTTTATATTCCAATTCTTGTTATCTTTTACTTCGACTTTCGGGGGGATTTTTTTTTTTTTTTTTTTTGTATTCACACTTGTTATCTGTATTCCTGTTATCCAATTCTTGCTATCTTTTACTTCGACTTTCAGGGAGGATTTTTTTTTTTTTATATTCACACGATACAAAAACTGAGAAGCATACATCATCACAAAATTCTTGTAAACATAATAACAATTTATATCTGTAATTAAAAGAGAATTACGCTTGAAAATGAGTTTGGTAGTAGGTCCTCTCCTCTTAGACATAATGTTTTATGATTTTGAGTTTTAACTTTAATCTTTGCTTGCAAGTGGAAAAAACTAAAAAAAACTTCCGACTCTTGGGTTTAACGCAAACACATGATTCATGAGTGTTATACTATTTGAGAGAGCCCTCACCCCTCCTCATACCTCAAGCCCCGCAAAGACAATATAAGTGCGCCTTCAGGAGGCATGATGAATTCTAAGCAAAAATTAAAAACAGTAAAAGAAAAATCCATTAATAAGAGATTGGCAAACAAAAGCAAATGAACTTTTTCAGAAAAAATAAACTACTTGAAATGAAAAAACCTTTTGTGTGCTTTATAAGCTATCCAATAAAGTGTGCAAAATAGTCAGGGGAGGGTCTTTAGGCCTCTTTGTAGTGTTTTGTGTGTTTTTTTTTACTTTTCCATGTTTTCCGTAAATGCAAGCGGGCGAGAGGACTTTTACTGTTTGAGATCGATCCAGAAGAGGTACTTTTCGCCCCCGGCTGCTTCTGTAAATTTAATTAATTAATTCTTTTAATTTGCTCAAAAGTTTGAGAGAACGAAATTTTGTGGCCCCCTCATATTTAGGACAATCTCTATTCTTTAGAACTTTTGATGTCATTCTGTACTTCCATGCATGTTGACTGTAGCACATTTAATCTACTTCAGTTTTCAATCAACTTAAATTATAAAGCGAGGCTAAGAGATAAGCTTCCTACCGAGTGAGATTGGTCTGAAGAACAAGATCAGCCTTTATTTGGGTGGTTAAAATTCGAAAAGCAAAATTCAGGTCGTACTTTTCAATTTAGTCTTTTCCTTAATTTTGGGGAATGCCTCCTACTTCTTCCCTATGGGGGAATATGCATGTGAATATATATTTTCCATTTTAAACTCACCACCGTATTCAATAAAGAGGATACCATTCTTCAGAAGAGATTTTGAAAACTTAGTTTGAGTGTATTCTTGCAGACGAAGGTAACCTAGGGAGTAAACTACCCGCCCCTTCAGATTAATCTAAACTGCAAGAAATTTGGTGAAAGTTGGGCCAGAGAATGTTCTTTTTGAGGCAACACGTATCCCCTCCAGAGAAAAAATTATCAGCCCCCCCCCTAAGTCTTATGCGGAAATGTAAGATATTATACAAAATGTCTCAAATAAATCATTACCTGTTGCAACATTTACGATAGGAGCCGGCGCTTCCCCCAGGAAAACTTCCCCCTTTGGAAAATTCCTCCCTCAGAAAATATTCCATTCCCAGAAGCCTTCCCAGGGGAAATTCCTCCTGGAAAATTCTCCTCCCCCGCCGCTGAAAATTCCCCGGATAATTGCCCCCCAACAGAAAATCCGGCCAGACGCAAAATTAAGCAGCCGCAGGGATTGCGCAAAATAGCTACCTCAAGATGTCAATCAGATGTCCTAAGTGTTAACAAAAGGACAAAATATAAAATAATTTTAGGACAGAGGCCGGTTGGTCTCCAATCAGTTTCTACTTATAAAAAGGACTAGAACTCTTGTTTTCCGGTTGAACGAGCATCCTCTGACCATGAAACGGATTCTAAGAACACAAGAAGAGGTAGAGAATGAGGAAAAGGCAGCCCCCCCCCTATACGGAATCAATTCTACTAATTTTGGGGTTCAATGTTACTCTTTACTTTCATAATAACAGCGTAGACGAGAAACATTCCCAGAAATCAAGAGGTATCAAATACCTAAATCTACCTCAACCCACCCCTCACCCTTTCCTTAGAAGGGGGGCAGCCCTCCGATAACTTTGGAATCTTGAAAAGGGTACTGGAACTTTCAATTCGAACTGAATGGGTCCGCTCCACAGGTTATACGACCATCTTTCCCATAAGAACCTTATGCATTAACAAAGGACAATTTGCATAGCTCACAGTCCTTGTCCTTGGGGCTGGAAGGGGAGGGGTGTCAAACCTGGGAGCATGGTTCGTTGGAAAATTTTCAACAAAATGGCTATCTCAAAACTTTGATTGGATGCGTTTGGGGAAAAACTGGCCTGGGTGGGAGGTTGTTGATCTCCAATCACTTTTTTCTCTTAAAAAGCGTACTAGAACCTTTAATTTGCAATTGAATGAGCCCCTTCCGAAGTTAATACGACGAATCCTTCCACGTGAAGTGCCTCTGTGAAAAACTTAAAAAAAACAAGTTTTTTCAACTGAAAGTAAGGAGCAACATTAAAACATAAAACGAACAGAAATTATTCCGTATATGAAAGGGGCTGTTCTCCCCTCAACGCCTCGCTATTTACACTAAAGTTTTTATTGTTTTAAAAATCAGAGTCGTGACAAAGAGTCAAACTTTACCGTAAAGAGTGAGTCACTGAGGAGGGGACAGCTCCTTTCATATTCGGAATAATTTCTGTTCGTTTTAAGCTTTAATGTTGCTCCTTACTTTCAGTTGGAAAAGTTGTTATTTTATTTAATTTCTGATCGTTTGTTAAATTACGCCAGGAAATCTAGCTCCAACTCCACGGAAAAACCCCCTCCCCGTGAAATATCTTCTGGACAATCAAATCCTGGGGAAAATTTACCCCAGACAATTTCCCTTAACATCTCCACGCTTAAAATTGAATCGGTGAAGAGAAAAAAAGACATATAAAGAAAATTCTGTATGGAATTCGGGTGAATTCCCCCACCGTAAAAATTTCCCCTGAAAAGTTCACCCTCTGGATATTTCCCTCTCCATGGAAAATTCTCCCTGCGCAAAATTCTTTCAGTAGAAAATTCGTCCTCCCCTCCTCACCCGATAAATGTATGCACACTTCCCAATAACAAATACTATACGTAAACCATGGACATTTTTATAGCTTAAAGACCTCTCTCCAGGGGCTGTGGATGATCATGGTATCTTAAAAGATATAACCATTGGGTGTTTCAACTATGCTGATCAAATAGCTATATCAAACATTCGAATGGACAACTTTGGGAAAAAGTTGCATGGGAGCCTAGTTGATCTCCAATTTTTTGATCACTTCAAAAGGGGCACTACAGCTTTTATTTCCCTTAGAATGAGCCCTCTCCCGACGTTCTAGGCCCAATGAATCGATATGATCACCCCTGGTAAAAAAAACAACAAACACATAAACACGCATCCTGGATCTTTCTTCTGGCAAAAACTACGGAATTCCACATTTTTGCAGAAAGGAGCTTGAAACCTCTACAGTAGGGTTCTTTGATACGCTCAACTGATAGTTCAATTTTCATTAAACTTCAAAGACTTCTAGGTTTTTTTTTGCCTTTCTTCAAAATCAGACGAATTTTCTCAGGCTCGTAACTTTTGATGGGTGAGACTAAACTTAATGAAACTTATTTTCCTGGGGATTTCACTTGGGAGAATTTTCCGGTAGGATTCTCCGCGGGAGGGGGGATTTTTCGGGGGCCTAGACCTGCTCATGCTATATGTGTTTTATATATTCCTGATCTGCCACTCCTCCGCTGCATTTCTTCAGAAGCTGTGAGATTTTATACATGGGTTTAGAATACTTTAAAGTTGATTATTGATACTTATCATTTTTGTTTGGTGTTTTTTTGGCCGGCTTCTGTGTGTGTCTTGGATAAAATATTATTCATGTAAAATTAACTCCGTAGTTCTTTTTTTTTTTTTTTTTTTTTTTTTTTTTTTTTTTATGACACTTGATATTTACCTATAGCGATCGCAATTTCTGTCGGCCTGTCTGTCCCGGCTTTGCTAGTTTATGCCCTTCCAGATAAGCAAGGACGATGAAATTTGGCAGGCGTATTAGGGACAAGACCAAATCAAATTAGAAATAGTCGTTTCCCCGATTCGACCGTCCTGGAGGGGAGTGGGAGAAAAATGAGATGTTTTTAACTTAAGATCGGGTGATCGGATCTTAATGAAATTTTATATTTAGAAAGATATTGCGTTTTAGAGCTCTTATTTTAAATTCCGACCAGATCTGGTGACATTGGGGGGAGTTGACGGGGGAAACCTGAAATCTTGGAAAACGCTTAGAGTGGAGAGATCGGAATGAAACTTGGTGGTAAAAATAGGCACAAGTCCTAAACACGTTAATTGATATAGCTGGACCTGGTCTGCTCTCTTTGGGGGAGTTTGTGGGGGGAGGGGGTTAATTCGAAAAAAATTGAAAAAATAAGGTATTTATAAATTACGAACGAGTGGTCGGATCTTAATGAAATTTGATATTTAGAAGGAACTCATGACTCAGACCTCTTATTTTAAATCCCAAATGGATCCAACTTCATTTGGGGAAATTGGGGGTGGGAAACAGAAATCTTAAAAACGCTTATAGTGGAGAGATCAGGATGAAACTTGGTGAGAAGAATAAGCACAGGTCCTAGATACGTGATTGACATAACCGTAATGGATCCGCTCTCTTAGGGGGAGTTGGGAGGGGGGGTAATTCGGAAAAATTAGAAAAAAAGTATTTTAACTTACGAACGAGTGATCGGATCTGAATGACATTTGATATTTAGAAACCTCGTAACTCAGACTTGCTATTTTAATTTCTGACCGGATCCAGTGTCATTGGGGGAAGTTGGGGGGACCGGAAATTTTGGAAAACACTTAGGTTGGAGAGATCGGGATGAAACTTGGTGGGAAGATTAAGCACAAGTCCTAGATACGTGATTGATATAACCGGATCGGATCTTCTCTCTCTGGGGGAGTTGGTGGGGGACCTAATTCGGTAATTTGGAAAATTTGGAAAAAATGAGCTATTTTTAACTTACGAATAGGTAATTTGATCTTGATGAAATTTGATATTTAGTAGGACTTTGTGTCTCAGAGCTCTTATTTTAAATCCTGACCAGATCTGGTGTCATTGGGGGGAGTTAGCGGAGGAAACTGGAAATTTTGAAAAACGCTTTTTAGAGGGAGTGGAGAGATCGTGATGATACTTGGTGGGAAAAATTAGAACAAGTCCTAGTTACGTGATTGACATAACCAGGCCGGATTGGCTCTCTTTGAGGGAGTTGAGGGGGGGGGGGGTAATTCGGAAAAAATTAAAAAAAAATTATTTCTAACTCACGAACGAGGGATCAGATCTTAATGAAATTTGATTTTTAGAAAGAACTCGTATCTCAGAACTCTCGTTTTAAATTCCAACCGTATCCGGTGACATTTGGGGGATTGGAGTGGGGAACTGGAAATTTTGGAAAACGATTGGAGTGTAGTGATCAGGATGAAACTTGGTGGGAAGAACGAGCACATCTCATAGATACGTTATTGACATAACCGGATTGGATCCACTCTCTTTGGGGGTGTTGGGAGGCAATTTGCTAGTTTAGGCACTTTCTGGTAAGCTAAGACGATGAAAGCTGGCAGGCGTATTAAGGACCAGACTAGATTAAATTCGAAATAGTCTTTTCTCCGATTTGACCATCTGGGGGGGGGGGCGAGTGAACAAGATAGTTGAGAAGAATTTTATTTGCTCATTAAAAAATAACTGTTCTTCTTAAGTATGGCATGTGGTCTAGGGGTATGATTCTCGCTTAGGGTGCCATAGGTCTTGGGTTTGAATCCCGGACTGTCCCAATTTTTACATGAAGAAGATCCGAAACTAGATACGTGATCAATATAGCGGTAGTTGAAAGTTGGCAGGCGTATCAGGGACCCGACCAGATTAATTAGAAATATTCGCTTCCCCGATTTGATCATCTGTGGGGGGGGGGTAGTGGGAGGATGGTTAATTCGAAAAACTTGAAAAAATTGGGTATTTTTAACTTACGAAGGGTTATTGGGTCTTACTGAAATTTTATATTTAGAAGGACCTCCTGTCTCAGAGCTCTAAATAGCGACTGGATCCTGTGACATTGGGGAGAGTTGGGAGGGGAAACTGGAAATCTTGGACAACGCATAGAGTGGAGAGATCGTAATGAAACTTGGTTGGAAGGGGCTCTTGGATCTTCCGACCTCGTCACAAGTGCCATATGAACTCGTGGCTCTGACTTTCTGACTTATCAAAGATAAGTCAGAAACGAATTATATCCGTTGGTACACATTGCATTGTAAAGTATATCCATCCATCCTCTTACTTCAAAATATGTTGAGGTTGATTGTATTAGTTTTAAAAACTTTAATGCAAGTTCTCCTGAACTTATTTCCCTCCTGTAGTCATTATAACAGATGTGTTTTTACCAAGTCCTTTGTACCTGAGTCTTTTTTTGTGTTAATAAGACATATATTTTGAAGAAAGGGAGAAATCCAAATTCTCTCATTCCTTACAGGTCTATTGCTGTCGCATGTATGCTTTGTAAGCTTTTGAGTTTATATTGCCCCTCCCCCTAATTCTTATATGGTTAAGTAAGATGGCAGTGAACTTAGTGTCGGAAAAAAAAGATTTCAAAATGCTCACCAGGGTATAGTTAAAATTTTGTGGAAGGGTAGACAAAATTGTTGGGCTCCATTTTTTTCTTTAGATTTTTCCAAAGCAATCGACAGCGTTTATCTTTCACAACATTCGTTTGCCTTGTATCTACTTGAGGTCAACCCTTTTGATAGTTCGAAGCTTCGGCATCCAGATTCTTATTTGCGGCTTAAGTGAGGTTGTAGAAATTTTTAGGAAATATTTTTGTTCGTAGTAGTGTGAGGTGAGGAGGCATACTTTTTCCCAATATTCTTGGTGCCTGTATTGTCAATATATTCTCTGAGATTCAGAGTACCTATTTGGAGGTTTTTAAGTTTATCGTATTTAGCCTTTGTGGAGCATTAGCCTCTCGTTAGACGTTTTCAAGTTGACCTGTTCCATTCTGTTCACATCATTATTTAGTAGTATAGCGAGTGAGGGATGAATTGGAATGACTCTTTCTCAATAAAACAGGCCTTAATGTTTGCAAGAAGGTGAGAATTGACTTGATTTGGAAAGGGAGTCCTCGTCGCTAGCGGAAAATGTTTTTGATTGGATAGTTTCAAAGTGAGAAGGTGAATGAGAGTGGCTTGCCTAAAAATAGTTTGTGTTAAGATCTGCATCTGTGCCATTTCACTGAATGACTTCTTGAGGCAAAAATCATACATTCGTTAGAATGGCCTTGGAAGACGGATTTATTTTTTTTTCGTCTTATTTTCGAAATATAGGATTGTGTCTCAGTTTAGATAAATATGACTTTCTTCTGTTTAATGGTGTTTTTAGGTCTGAACCCTTGGATTGCAAACTTTTTTTCTGATTCCACAGGTGGCTTCTTTTTGCTGGCTAAATCTTTCTGTTTGAAGATCATTTAGCTCTTTCAATTCTCACGTTCTTGAGGATCTTAAGAGGGGACTTAAGTTAGGGTACTCGGAAACTTTTGGAAATCAGCGTAGTTATTAGAGACTAACTACATTCCAGCTTTTGCGACCATTCCGTGCTTTCAATAATTGTATTTTTAATAAAAGTGATTTAGTGGACTTAACCGGTAACTTAAATTTTTGTTTTATCTCTCGATCTTTCCGTAATAGTAAATTAATTACTTTATACCAAACAACATATATCATTCAAGCATTACAAACACTATGTCCTAAGTTGTTAAGTGATGCACTGATAAGTTTTTGTCCGTCTTCTCCGCCATTTTTCACAGCTAGTTTTATTTTCTCGCGTTTTTCTCTTTTTGTGGCTTTTGATGTTTCTGATGAGTTTTGTCACTTCGATGATTTTTGTGTCTATTGGTGTTTTTTCTTGTATTTATTTACTCCGCTTCTTGTAAATTAGTGGGTAACAAACACAGCATTAACATACTTACGAATGCAAATTTATGGATAAGTTTTCTTAAGTTACTCATATTTTAGCTAAAAAGTGGGATCCACATAGTCCACCTCCTGAAAAAAAAAACACGAAAGAGAATAAAGGGAACAATAATGTTTCAAATAAAAAAAATTATAATCAGGATACTAAATAACAACTGAAATGTTTTATTTTTCAGGTTAATGCTTATGTTGGGAATAACTTTTGGCGCTGCAGCGGGTATAGCTCTGTTAACATTCATTAGCTGCTATTTGTGCCCTGGTTGCCTTCTATATCGCAAGCGAGCCAGCAGTAAGTTGGAATTGCTCATCCGCTTTCCCTTTTTTAGTTTCTCATAATCTACAGTCCAAATCCCGTTATGCCAAGGTTGAAGTTTTGTGCAGGGGAGGGGGTTTTTCGATGTGAGTGCGACAGCCAGTATTAAGATAACAAATATATTGTTTCATCGTAAGAATAGTAAAAAAGGAGAGAACAAAGTAGAGTCAAGCTTGCACACAAACACACCAAATTATTCTCTTTTTATTTGCCGGTTCTAAGAAAGTGCTCACCTCTGCTATTTAAAAGATATACTGCTAATGTCATAAAAATAACAAGAATATTAGCAATAATGGTTGAGAAAATGTTTTTAGAGTTCCAATACCCAACTCATTTATTACCTGAACATTTCAAATGATACCTACTTCTTTTTATAGTATATTTTTAGAGAAAAAAGCAATAGAGAAATGTAGCATTGTGATAGATTTTTGTAGTTTGTGCCAGCTTTTCGTGTTTATTTAGCGTGATTTAATTAGGACTAAATTTTTGTTTTGTATTACCATGGCCCAAAGGTTTCTAGACCATTAAAACTTATTATTATTGTTATTATGGTGATCACTAGAAAGACGTTTGATTGCGGTAACTATTTTATGTCTCTCAATCAACTCCCTACCATACTGCTCTCAAACCTTCCTAAATATGCCTTACCATTTAATTAGTTTAAAATAATTTTGAATTTACGATAAAGTCTGGATTCTTGGTTTTGATTTCGTTAGTGTCTTTTATCTAGCTAAAGTTGCAATATGGCTATCCTCAAACAAATCACGAGAGGCAGATTTTCTTATATGGTGTTTAAATTTCCCTAAAATATGTATTTACGACATTGCTAAGTAATCCAGCATGCACATCGATGTTTCTTAAATCACTTCCAATTTCTACTAAAGTATGAATTGCAAGATTTTTCGTATTGAAGGAATCTATGATATCAAAGTTGAGTCTAATAGTAGAATATTGTTGCTTTGAGACGCTTACACTGGAGCCTACGTCTTATATTTATTCTTAGTGACTTCAAATTTTTTGAATATATATTGGCCTCAGAATTGCCATCTTCAATTCCAGGAATCGAAAATTTCAACTTAAGTACAAATTGGAAATTATTCAATAATATTGGCTGCTTGAGAATTGTAAGGTAGAACATTGGGACCGGGGGACTCGTGGAGTTCTGTAGGTGGAAAGCTGCTGGTAAGGAATGATTTGGGTAGAGATTTTTGGGCTGGGAATTTATACGGTCAAAATATTTTTACAATAGAATGAAGAGACGATGGCTACAAAGTTCTTGAAATTCAACAAGTTAAACCTCCAACAGTCATCTTCTTTAACAATTACGTTTCCATGTCTCAACGAGAACACATCTTAGAAACTAAAAGTTCCCAGTAATAAGGAAGAACTTCATCATCTCCTGAAGATTAGAATTCTATTTTGTGATTCCCAAAAGTAGACAGCAACAGTCTGGAATCTGTAGATTTTCTCATTAATAAAGCACATTTTGATCCTTGCAACGCACCGAAATCAAGAACTTGAATTATAAATAACGAACAGGCAAAGGCCATGACGTGATAGAAAAAAAAAGGAAGAGCCGTTTGAGAACAGGAAGAAACTGTATGCAAACAATTCTATATTAATAGAGCTTGACGAACAAACACGAAGTCTGGTTGCCAATTTTGATCAAGAAAAAGCTTTGTCATTCTATGTTTCTTTGTAAAGTGTTTCTAAGTGAAAAAATCCAGTGTTCTAAAAATTCTTCATATAACATTAGTTTTGAGGAAGAAATACTTAATTTAGATAGTGGTCATAGTAATGGTCATAGTGCTCACGTAAATGAATGGAATTAGGGTAGGCCTAATATACTTTCCAATTTTTTCTCAATTAATACACCTACCTGAAAACTACTGGTATGTTTTAACGTTTATGTGTTATATTTTTAACGTTAATATGGTTTTATATAGTTTTAACGTTAAACGTTAATATGTTTAACGTTTAACGTTATATGTTTAACAAATAAAGCTGATGGATCATTCTGTGCATAGGTAAATCTAACGTATTTTGTAGTAAACAGAGAAGATGTATAGAGTAGGCAGCACTAACCGAAGCAGAAAACTAAGTGTATATGTATGTTATGGTATGGACTTGTCCCATTTCTTGCAGGGAAACAATTGTTTCCTAAGGTTAATACCCTTTTTTAAATTAGAGGGGGCAGTGGAAGGGTTTCAACTATTGAGCTCTAGGCAAATTTTTTGGTTAATCTGTACCTGCTAGAGATTTATTTTTATTCGGGCGTTACTGTTTTTCATCTTTTTTTTTCAACTTGGAAAAGATAAAAGTCACTCGGACAATCAAACAGTTCGTGGTGACGAACTGTAGTAAGGAGCGACACGGCTCAATAGTAACCGAAACTCTAAAAAACGGAATTTTGATACCAATAGTCACATCAAAAGAATCTCATTTTAATGCCGATTTTAAATATATAAGTTTCATCCAGATCAGTTATACCCATCAAAAGTTACGAGCCTGAGAAAATTTGCCTCATTTTAGAAAATAGGGGAAAACACCCCTAAAAGTCATACAATCTTAACGAAAATCACACCATCAGATTCAGCGTATCAGAAAACCTTATTGTAGAAGTTTCAAGCTCCTATCTACAGAAATGTGGAATTTCGCATTTTGTGCAAGAAGACAGATCACGGATGCGTGTTTATTTGTTTTTGTGCTTGTTTTTTTGTTGTTTTTTTCCCAGGGGTGATCGCATCGACTGAGTGGTCCTAGAATGTCGCGAGAGGGCTCATTCTAATGGAAATTAAAAGTTCTAGTGCCTTTTTTAAGTGACTAAAAAATTGGAGGGCACCTAGGCCCCCTCCCACGCTCATTTTTACCCAAAAGTCACCAGATTAAAATTCTGAGATAGCCATTTTATTCACCATAGTCGAAAAACCTAATAACTATGTCTTTAGGGACGACTTACTCCCCCGCGTTCCCTGTGGGAGGGGCTGCAAGTTACAAACTTTGACCTGTGTTTACATGTAGTAATGGTTACTGGGAAGTGTACAAACATTTTCAGGGGGATGTTTTTGATTTAGGTGGGGGGGAGATTTGAGGGAGGGGTTACGTGGAAGGATATTTTCATGGAGAAACTTCTCCTGGGGGAAGATAATTTCAATGAAGGAAGTGCAGGATTTTCTAGCATTATTTGGAAAAAAAAAAAAAAACAATGAAAAAATAAGATGAAAAATTTTTTCTACTGAAAGTAAGGAGCAGAATTAAAACTTAAAACGAACAAAATTATTACGCATATGAGGGGTTTACCTCCTCGTTATACCTCACTCTTTACGCTAAAGTATTTTTAGTAATTCCAACTATTTATTATACGGCCTTTGTGATTCAGAGGCCATTCTTAGGAATTGGGACAAAATCTAAGGATTAGTGTAAAGAGCGAGGTATCGACGAGGGCTGAACCCCCTCATATACGCAATAAAAAGATACGAATTTAGAAGTTCGTTACGTAAGTTAATTCGTAACTTACGTATATTTTTTACCAAAAGTTTTAGTTGCTTTTTTAAGTAATCAAAAACTTGGAGGGAAACTAGGCCTCCTCCCTCAATCCTTTTTTCTCAAAATCTTCCGATTAATTGAAATTAATTAATATACAGATTTCGTTTTAATTATTTATGTGCGGAGAGCCAAGATCTAAACATGCATTAATTCAAAAACGTCCAGAAATTACATAAAAAAAAAGTTTTTTTTAATGAAAGTAAGGAGCAACATTAAAACTTAAAACGAACAGAAATTACTCCGTATATGAAAGGGACTTATCCTCCTCAACGCCCCGCTCTTTACGCTAAAGTTTCTTACTGTTTTAAAAATAGAGTTAAGAGAAAGAGTCAAACTTTAGCGTATATATATATATATATATATATATATATATATATATATATATATATATATATATATATATATATATATATATATATATATATATATATATATATATATATATATATATATATATATATATATATATATATATATATATATATATATATATATATATATATATATATATATATATATATATATATATATATATATATATATATATATATATATATATATATATATATATATATATATATATATATATATATATATATATATATATATATATATATATATATATATATATATATATATATATATATATATATATATATATATATATATATATATATATATATATATATATATATATATATATATATATATATATATATATATATATATATATATATATATATATATATATATATATATATATATATATATATATATATATATATATATATATATATATATATATATATATATATATATATATATATATATATATATATATATATATATATATATATATATATATATATATATATTCACAAGTGGGACACAGGGAAACAACTACAATGGCGCGTAACTGATATGGCGCGTAACGACTTATGTGCGCGGGGGGGGGGGGGGGGGGTGGGCTTGGGGGGGGGGCGCGAAGCGCTATCCCAACAGCTAGTAATCTATATATATAAAAATAAGTTGCCTGTGGGTCTGTCGAGTGACGTCATGTCATCATGTCGTCATGAAGTTAGTTGTCGTCATGTTTGTTATGACGATGGCGTCATAAAAGGTATGTAAGAAAATCATTCAAAGACAAATTTTTAATTGTAAGAAGATCTTGGACGGAAAAATGTTTAATTGTAAAATGACTGAAGAACCTACAATGGCAACAGCCGAGGAAGCTGCTCAAAGAGTCTATGCCAAAAAACTTGCGGCTGATAGAGAAAGTAAGAAAAGAAAGCGTATATATATATATATATATATATATATATATATATATATATATATATATATATATATATATATATATATAAATATATATATATATATATATATATATATATATATATATATATATATATATATATATATATATATATATATATATATATACATACATATATATATATATATATATATATATATATATATATATATATATATATATATATATATATATATATATATATATATATATATTTATATAAAAATAAGTTGTCTGTGTGTGTGTGTGTCGAGTGACGTCATGTTTGTGTGTTGACTGACGTCATGTTTGTCGACTGACGTCATTATAAGTATTGAGCTGCCTGCGTCATGAAGTTGTTTGTCGACTGACGTCATGTTTGTCAACTGATGAAATTACATACCGGCACACCGGGACACAAATGACGACTGGGACACAGGGAATATAAATGACGACCGGGAACTTCAAAGAGAAATTACAGACTGGGACACCCGGACACAAATCACCACCGGGACACAGGGAATATAAATGACGACCGGGACACAGGGACACAACTACAACGGGGACGCCGGAGGCACAGGTGGGATATATAAGTGACGACCGGGACACAGGGATTGTTCGAATAGAAATTACAGACCGGGACACCGGGACACAAATGACGACCAGGACACCGGGACACAGGGAATATGGGGAATATGGAACAACCCACTGGTTATCTACTTCGATGGTGGTACCGTTGCCATTGTAGGTTCTTCAGTCATTTTACAATTAGAAATTTCTCTTTCAACGGTCTTCTTACAATTAAAAATTTGTCTTTGAACGATATTCTTAAATACCTGTGTCCTGGTCGTCATTCATATTCCCTGTGTCCCGGTCGTCATTTGTGTCCCGGTATCCCAGTCTGTAATTTCTCTTTGAGTGTCCCGGTCGTTATTTATATTCCCTCTGTCCCGGTCGTCATTTGTGTCCCGGTCTGTAATTTCTCTTTGAGTGTTTTTTCTTTTTAGTATTTTTTAGTTTTTTACATTTTTTCTTTTTTCAGTTTTCTTTTTCTTCTTTATTTTTCAGCTTCACTATGAAATACATATCGCTGAACCTTTGTTTTTTTAACTAAAATCTGGTAGGCATTGATGACCTTATCCAAGTCAAAATCCCAAACCCAATCATCATCGCTATCATTTTTAGTTTTGATATGTTTTGACTCTCGCTGTCCAGGTGGATCTTCATCTAACTGCGCGGTTTTGCGTTCTTTAGCCTCAAGCCTGTTTCCTTGCTGTTCTTTTGATTCCTCGGCACGCTTTCTTTTCTGACTTTCTCTATCAGCAGCAAGTTTTTTGGCATAGACTCTTTGAGCATCTTCATCGGCTTTTGCCATTGTAAGTTCATCAGTCATTTTAAACTTAAACATTAATAGATTTCTACGTGAACATATATGTCTTAAATATCTTTAATGACGTCACCGTCATAGCAAAAATGACGACAACTAACTTCATGACGTCAGCCGACACAGAAACATGACGTCACCTGATCCACAGACAGACACACAGACAGACAACTTATTTTTATATATATAGATATATATATATATATATATATATATATATATATATATATATATATATATATATATATATATATATATATATATATATATATATATATATATTCACAGGTGGGACACAGGGACACAACTACAATGGCGCGTAACTAATATGGCGCGTAACGACTCACGCGCGCGGGGGGGCTTGGGGGGCGTGAAGCGCCCCACAAACTAGGTGTTGGGTCGGCGCGAAGCGCCACCCCAACAGCTAGTATGTATATATATATATATATATATATATATATATATATATATATCTATATATATAAAAATAAGTTGTCTGTCTGTCTGTGGATGGATCAGGTGACGTCACCTGAAAAAACTGGATCAGGTGACGTCAAAACTGAAAAAACTAAAAAAAGGCAAAAACTACAAAAAAAACTAAAAACTAATAAAAAAAATAAAAAAGCTAAAAAACTAAAAAAACTAAAAAAAGGCAAAAACTACAAAAAAAACTAAAAACTAATAAAAAAGCTAAAAAACTAAAAAAACTAAAAAAAGGCAAAAACTACAAAAAAAACTAAAAACTAATAAAAAAAATAAAAAAGCTAAAAAACTAAAAAAACTAAAAAAACTAAAAAAAGGTAAAAAACTAAAAAAACTAAAAACTAAAAAAAACTAAAAAAAAAGGAAAAAACTGAAAAATAAGCTAAAATAAAGGTAAAAACCAATAAAAAACTAAAAAAAAAACTGAAAAAACTAAAAAAAGGCAAAAACTACAAAAAAAACTAAAAACTAATAAAAAAAGTAAAAAAGCTAAAAAACTAAAAAAACTAAAAAAACTAAAAAAAAGTAAAAAACTAAAAAAAATAAAAAATAAAAAAAAACTAAAAAAAAGGAAAAAACTGAAAAATAAGCTAAAATAAAGGTAAAAACCAATAAAAAACTAAAAAGAAAAAAAGGAAAAAACTAAAAAAAATTTTCATCTAAAAAACTAAAAAAAACTAAAAAAGGTAAAAACTAAAAGAACTAAAAAAGAAAAAAATAAATGACGAAACTCAAAGAGAAAGCGACCAGGACAAAAGGAATGTTCGATTAGCAATCAACAAAGCACCGGGACACAGGGAGTATAAATGACGACCAGGACATAAGTAAAAAAAAAAAAACTATCTATATATATAAAAATAAGTTGTCTGTGGATCTGTGGATCGTGGATCAGGTGACGTCACCTGAAAAAACTGGATCAGGTGACGTCAAAACTGAAAAAACTAAAAAAAGGCAAAAACTACAAAAAAAACTAAAAACTAATAAAAAAAATAAAAAAGCTAAAAAACTAAAAAAACTAAAAAAAGGCAAAAACTACAAAAAAAACTAAAAACTAATAAAAAAGCTAAAAAACTAAAAAAACTAAAAAAAAGGCAAAAACTACAAAAAAAACTAAAAACTAATAAAAAAAATAAAAAAGCTAAAAAACTAAAAAATGACGACCGGGACACAGGGACACAACTACAACGGGGACACCGGGGGAAACAGGGGGATGTAAATGACGACCGGGACACCGGGACAGGGAATGGTCGATTAGCAATCACCATCAACAAAGCTCAAGGGCAATCATTAGAATCATGAGGTATAGATCTGAATACAGATTGTTTTCCCATGGACCATTATATGTTGCATGTTCAAGAGTCGGTAAACCTGACAATCTATTTATATGCAAAGACAATGGGACAGCAAAGAATGTTGTATATTCGCAAGTTTTACGTAGTTAAAACCATATATATATATATATATATATATATATATATATATATATATATATATATATATATATATATATATATATATATATATATATATATATATATATATATATATATATATATATATATATATATATATATATATATATATATATATATATATATATATATATTTATATCTATATTCACAGGTGGGACATAGGGACACAACTACAATGGCGCGTAACTATTATGGCGCGTAACGACTTACGCGCGCGGGGGGGCTTGGGGGGGGGCGCGAAGCGCCCCCACCAACTAGGTGTTGGGGTGGCGCGAAGCGCCACCCCAACAGCTAGTATATATATATATACTATATATATAGTATATATATATATATCTATATATATATATATATATATATAAATAAGTTGTTTGTGTGTTATGTCCGTCTGTCTGTCTGTCCGCATGTGACGTCTGAATTATTTCATCTTATACCCATTCAAAAACGAATGTAATCAAGCCAAAAAAAAAAACTAAAAAAACTAAAAAAAGGTAAAAACTACAAAAAAAACTAAAAATAAAAAAAAAATAAAAACTAATAAAAAAAAGTAAAAAAGCTAAAAAACTAAAAAAAGAAAAAAAAAGAAAAAAAAAGAAAAAAAAAGAAAAAAAAAAGAAAAAAAAAAGAAAAAAAAAAGAAAAAAAGGAAAAAAACTGAAAAATAAAGGAGAAAAACAAAACTAAAAAAATAAAAGATAAATAAAAAAATAAGGTAAAAACTACAAAAAAGACAAAAAGAAAAAAAAAACTAAAAAAACTAAAAAGAAAAAAATGGGGACATCGAAGAATGTTGTATATTCGCAAGTTTTACGTAGTTAACAACATATATATATATATATATATATATATATATGTATATATATCTATCAATATTCACAGGTGGGACACAGGGAAACAACTACAATGGCGCGTAACTAATATGGCGCGTAACGACTTACGCGCGCGGGGGGGAGGGCTTGGGGGGAGGTGCGAAGCGCCCCCGCCAACTTGGTGGTGGCGCTTCGTGCCACCCCAACAGCTAGTAATAATAATAATAATTTATTTCTTACCCACTTACAAAAGGGAAAAAGTGGTGTACAAGGAGAAAATTCATGTTAAAATGAATTTAAACAGCAAAAGAATAGGTATGGAGCAAGATACAGTAAAAATTGCATTGAAATGCAAACTAAAATCTGACTTAAAACTAAAGAATAACACGATAATTATGCTATATCGTAATTTAAATATTTCAGAAATTACGACGGAATAAAAAAAGGTTATTTTAGTATCTGTGAAGGACAAACAGAAAGGAGGAATTGAGTTAAATCCAGAATTTCTTAATTCTGCAATTTCCTCAACTGAAATTGCTGATTCGTCACCCTATGACTTGAAGCTAAAGATTTAAACGATATTTATACCGATGCGCAATTTATATACAGAGGCAAAAGGCATTGGGACATTCCTGGTTGCCACTGAATAATGTAACAATGTAATTAAAGCCAGAATGTATAGACTAGGGAAAAGTTGGGTAAGATGTTTTTCGGTATCTATGACGTAATGCAAAGTTAGACATGATTTTGAATTAATCCGAACAGCTATAGGAAAAGCCATGAAAAATATCCAAGTAATGGTGCACAGAAACGAAGCATGACGAGATTTACGGATAGAAGACATGCGACAACAAGCATCAAAACGAATCCCAAATGAAAATAATAGACAGAGAATCTGTGGTTGGAAGTGAAGCAGCACGAAGACTCACTACGAGTCCCAAGAGAAAACAAATCCAGATGCATTAACAGGAAGGAGGAATTGAAGTCACGCCAGAATTCCTTAATTCAATTAAAATTGTTGGTTTGACACCTCATGACTTAAAACTACAAAATAATGCAATGATTATACTAATGCATAATTAGAGAATCAAGCATATACAAGCCTGTCACGTACAGAGTACTTGAGCCCGGGGGAAGCATCAGTTCCCGATCCTGCTTATGAAATGAATTATTCTGGAGATTTGATCCAATTGCAATTGTACACAGCTGCAACTTACCTATAAAGTATCTAACCTAAACTAAATCACTTATGGCTAGTTTCAGGATAATTCTAAATAATCTCTATCTTGAAAGATCTTGACGATAAGAACTTCAAATTGTCTAAATGACTGCTCACGATATTTTCTATTTGTGGGATATTGTTGCATTCAAAGTTATTTTTGGATGTGCCACGGCTTCACTACTTCATCTATTTATCTCGCCCCAATATATTCAAGCCTTCGCTCTTAAGCCCCTATTATCAAATTCAAATTTCCTTCAAATCTTTCCTTATGACCCCCCCCCCCCATTAAAGGACGACCAGCTTTTCATCTTGTCCTAGTCATTGACCTTTCGTTCATTATAAACGGGTACCTAAGAATATCCTTAGACAATTCATCTGGAAAATTTCTCGCAAATAATCCTTTCTCTTTTGGGGCACCTATGCTACAAAACCGTACTTGATAACTGTCACTGCCCTAGTTTCTAATAGTCTAGCCTTAGTCTGTACACTTATCTTTCACTTCTTCCAAACTTCTTTCAGCTGTGAAAAACCCTGGGTCTGTGCTATTCTCCTTTTTACATCTTCAGTTCCACCATCTTTACTAATAATACTACTTAGGTAATTTAAGCTACCCACTTAGTTGTTTGATCTTCTCGTTACTCAGCCTCGCCTCTTCATCTTCATTTAAACCTAATCTGAATGATTAGTCTTTCTAATTTTAATTTTCAGACCTATTCTTGCACCCTGCCTTCTATGAGCCTCCAAAAGTCAATTTATTTCTAATATTCTTGTTTAGAAAACTCAATCTCGTCTATATTCAAAATTCTAAATTAAGATATTTTAACCTTCCCGTTTGACTCTGTTCTCCCACTTAGCGTGTGCCGTATTCCTCGGGTTAAAGTCCGTCAGGATAATCCAAATTAATGGGGATAGGACACAACCCTGCTTAATTTCTCATTACGAACTACTAACCAAATTTTCTGCCTCATCCACAACAATATTGTTGTCATATATAGCCTTAATCACTTTACTTTATTTATCTGGCGTACTATACAATGACAGGACTTTTCCAACAGTTTTTCTATTGGCTGAATCAAATTCCTATTTATAATTTCCAAAACAAAAGACTAAATGGGTCCGATGATTCACTCACTTTTTGATTATTAATTTAAGAGTGAAAATGTAATGGATGAATTATATCCCCTTCCTGTAACCGCACTGTTATTCTCTTGAATTTTCGTCTACAGCATCCCTTTGTCTAATAAGTATCATCATGCTAGGTAATTTACTTCCTACATAATTCAAACTAATGTCTCTTTAAATACGACCCACACTCTTATCATCTTTCTTATAAAGGGGTTTAAAGAAAATTTTCCAAATCCATAGGTACTTCCCCTTTTTTCAAAATTTATACTTTCAAAATTCAGAAATTCATCTCTAATTTTGCAGCCACCATGTTTCAGACAATCAGTCACCACACCACTCTGCCTTGTGGTACACCATTTTCCTAAAGTAATATCTTAAGTAGGACAATTTAAAGCACTGCTACAAATCTTGGCTTTTGGTACACCATTTTCCTAAAGTAATATCTTAAGTAGGACAATTTAAAGCATTGCTACAAATCTAGATTTACCAAAAGTTTATTCTGGTATCCAGTTAGTGAGCTGGGTTGCAAATTCAAATAAAAAGAGCATTTAATAGAATAGAATATGATTTATTGGCTAAAATAGCACACAAGCTAGCATAAGCACGTCAGAACAATTGCAATGATAAAATAAATGTTAAGTGATAAACATAGTTACAAAGTTAAATCAATTATTAAAATGCGAAACAAAATAAGGAACGAAAGAGTTTTTATACCTCATTGTCAACATTTGGGACAAAAGTCAAGTTGAGTATTTGGAGCTTTACGAGCATTAAGTCTTGTATTGGGAAGGGTAGGGGGGTTTTCTTTGAAGGGGGGATTGTACAGAAGACATTTGAAACGATGAGGAAAACAACGACAACCACGATATTTAGGGAGAGAACTGGGTGTAAAAATCTCCCTCTACCTACGTACCCTCCAAGACCCTCCTTAATAGTTGATTTTTACTGATAAAACTGAGAATAAATTTAATTAAGAAATAAGGTAAATATTGCCACAGAACAAAACAAAAATACTTGCAAGGCTTCGTTAGCCCCACAAGCAAATATTCGTTCAAGGAGTGAATTGCTTTTGTGAGGAGGGGGGAAGCTAAAACATAACAAAACAGATGAACTACTCGCGCGTTAGAAATATAGGATATTCACGAATATCTATCGAAATATACAAAAACATATTTCTATACACAGTTTTTCATGTTTAATTTCCATTCAGCTAGTAATTTATCGAAAATAGTTTTTTTTCAGTGACTTCTTTTGAAGATATGTCAGCATTGGCCGGAAACCAACCAGTTGCAGCACTTAAAATGCAAACCCAGCTCATGTTTATTTTCAGTACAGGTATAAGCTCTTTGGTGCCGAGTAAAGACTTAGCTAGAGTTTGTAAATGAAAACGGTTGTAATGAAATATTCTAAATTTAATATGACCAAATTTTTCAATATTTCTATTCCCCCACAAATAGAAGCCAGTCTTTATTTTAAAAAGTTTATTTATTGTTAGATTATTTGCTTTAACAACTATGGAAACATTGAAGGACAGCTCTAGTCGGAAGGTTGGGTAGGCCTGAACCAATGCAGAAATTAGTAACAGCATGCATTTATGCTGTATATTATTAAAATATTTTTATGGGGACATTGATATAATTTAATGAACGATGAAAGTAGATATTTGTATTTAAACAATTTGCCTTTATTCCTCGAAATTCTTTTTTTTTCAAGTGAGTTTACAGTTTACTCAAAACAAGATCACAAAGCATATGTCCATCCCAAATTTGGAAATACTCTTTAAATACATGACAACCTTTTGAAGGTATTTCATTTCTTTCATCACGGTACCACATATCATCTAAAGTTTCTTCCGCGAAATATGCTGCTCATGCCACAAAGATATAGTCAAAAAATATTTCCTTCTAGTTTCCTACAGACAACACCTACCCCCCAGATCTTTAAGCACTGCTACAACGCAGATGACAATTTCAAGCTTTGATGCAACACCGTCAGATGTCTATTATGTTGACCAACAGGAAAACAACAGTACCAATGGCAACTTTGCAACTTTTCGATCAGCATCTCAACAGCTATTTCCACGTTATTTGCCAACACAACTGCCTTACCGAGACTCTTCAATATGGGAAACAGATACAGGTATTTTTAGTTTAAAGTAATGGTTTTTCGCTTGGTATTTATAGCGGTCTTTCCTGAAATTAATTTTACTAGAATTTGCTTTTCTATCTAACTGCTTTCAGCACTTCTGCACTGTTCGAAGTTTTTTTTTTTTTTTTTAATAATTCAAAGCTGAACATAAAATTTGCATTTACCAACGTTTTACATTTGATCTGCGATTTTATTTTCTATTGCATTTCTTTCTAAAAATTTTACTCAGGGATTTCAAAATAAAATTCAAAGAATTTGGAATTAAGAACAATAGCCACAGCTTAAAAAACTCAAAGCTCAACTCCTCTTTTCAACTCAAAACTGTTCAGTATGGGAAAAAGATACAAGTATTTCTATTTTGTTATTTTATAAAATCAAATTTTATAAAATCAATTTATAATCAATTTTATTTATAGATTATCTATTTTATAAAATCAAATTAAAATGAAACTGTCGTAAAAGCTAACCAAATTCATTATGGGTTTTAATCTGATTGTTATAGAGTAATGTATGTGCAACAAGTAGATAAATTGTGAAGATTTCTACACAAGAATTTTCGTTTTATAAAAATGCATTTGCTAGTGCCAAGTGAGCAAGGAGCTATTATAGCCTCGGTCACCTAAGATTTTTGAACTTCATTTAAGCCAGCGTACGGTTTTTCAGTATAAATGTAGAAGTCTGGCCCCTGTTTGTCAAACAGTCGTCCATAAATTCAAAACGGAAATCAACAATTATAGACTTTTTCAAAAATAAACTATTGGTTGATAGCAGACTTTAGGTGGTTGATACAAACCTGAGTTGACATGGAAAGCAATTTAAAACACTTAAGGGGTCAAAGTTGTGATAAATTTAATCTATGAGTGTCGAGTTTCAAGGTTGTTCTGCTATAGTCTGTAAAGTATTTCCCCATGTCGTCTATGTTCACCGTGAAAGTCACTCCTTAAGCTTAGCCCTGTGTCATTTCTACAACATACCTGTAATGAGAAATTGTCTAGGAACTTCGGAAGAATTTTGATTTCTTTGGAATTTCACTTAAACGCTCTGAAATTTTCAAACAAATTGTCCAAGAAAGTAATCCTAACATAGGGACAAAATAAAAAGAAGATTGAACACGTTTTGCGGGACTAGATGGATGGAGCACAAAATCAATCACATTTTTTAAAGAATCGTTCATTATTATCTGTAAAGCTATGAGGGGAATTCAAGAACATCCTGATTCAGCTTCTGAATCTTCAAGCAAAGCTTATTTTTTTGCTAGCTGCTTATTTTTTTGCTTTGCTAGAAAACAAAGGATATATCAGATACTACGTAGGCTACGTAGTGATGTAGCCGTCACTACGGCTACGTGCGAGTGTTTTTTTTTCTACTATGAGAAGAGTGAGATCTTATACCATGAATGTCTCAGGTCAGGAATGGCTAAGTGGATTGGCCTTATTGTCCATACACAGGGATGTTCAAGTCAATGCTGTTTTGGATAAAACAGCCCAGAAAAAAGGCGACTTGACTTTATTTTATAATTACGTATTTACTGTGTTGTCTCAAAAAAGAATGTACCTTATATTCTATAAACTTTATTTTTCCTTTTAAGTAGTACCATTCTTCAGTCAATGTATCCATCCCCCTCAAAACTTTATTGTTGGGTTCGCCCCTACTGCCATTCCCCTCAGTCCTTTTAGGAGCGTTTTGACGTAGCAAATATATACATAGTTTTACGCATTATCCTACTTATAAGAAATAAGTTTACGCATTATCCTACTTATAAGAAATATTTATCAAAATTATCTTTTCCAGAGTCAAGGCAACGGCACTACGAATGAAATCCGGCGTAAACTCACTCTAGTTCTAACGTTGTTATACTGAATGTTCAAAACGTTTTTTTTAAAGAATTTTAAAGTAGAGAATAAGTAAATAAATCTCAAAATCTAAAACCTAAAATTCAACAAATTAAGATTCAGAAAATCAAATCCTGGAATAAAAACCATTGCATGGTTCCTCTTCAAACAAAGTCCAATATGCCTGCCTTTCGGCAAGCAGATTAGCAGGGAGAGGATCAAAGGTTACTGGCGGTTGCAATGACTAATCTTTTCCATCCAATCCCTGTGATTGAAATCCCGTGCCTTTTTTTTTGAAACAAGATGCAGCATCTCTACCTTTGTACTAAAATGTTGACGGAAGATCTAGGGGCATTGTTTGAAGGGACACGGTCCTATCCGGATCTTTCATCTTTGCAGATTAATAATCTTTGGCCGATTACGATTTAAGCATCGCACAGCATACTAAACTTTCCACTAAAAAATTAGCAATGGCAGGAGTGGACGGCGTTTGATTAACCAAAAGGACTTGCGTGATTCTAGCTCAAATAAAGTAAAACATACCCGCCATTCAGCAAAAAATTACATTGAGGGGTCAGAGGATTGTTTAACAGGGTAAAAGCCCACTTTGAACCTTCATTGATAGAGATTGGAAATGCTTGTACGATTTTGCTTCAGAAAAGTTGCAGATAATACCTTTCGCGCTAAACTGCTGATAGAGAGGATAGGGGTGCTGGAGGAGTCAAAAGTTCAACATCGTTTTCTAATCACAGAGATTGGAAATCCTTGTGATATCAGTTCAGACAGGTTACATTATGTTTGCCTTTCTGCTTGAAAGTTGGCGGAAGGAGGAGTTCGAGAGGCCATGTATCTACTTTTTGCTTCGACTGTTATGGATTGAACATATTTGCAAGACTACTTAAGAAAAAGTGAAACAAGTCTGCCTTTCTGTAGAAGAACTTTGAATAATAAAAGGAGTGGTGTCTGGATAACTTCGATTTAAACAATGTGTATCATGCCTATCCACTGCCTTTTCTCTCAAAAGTTGGCAGTGAGAGGGCAATGTTGAGGGGGTTATTTTCCAAACTGACATTCCAACCATACGGATTGAATATCTTTGCGTAAATTCACTTCAAGGAAGGTATAATATACCTACATTTCTGTTGAGAAGCTTGCGATAGAAGGAACAGAAGAAGTTGGAATGGTCGCAAGCCTACTTTGCGCCTGGAATAACCTACATTGAAAACCCTTGAATTAGCTTTCTTCCAAGAAGGTATAATATGCCCATCATTCTGCAAGAAAATTGGCTGAGAAAGGGAAGGGGAGGAGTTATGGAGGGATAACAAGCTCACTTTTTACTTCAATAATGTTACCTGAAAATTCTTGTAGGGTTCTGTTTAAAAGAAATTGCAACATGCCTTCAACTCAAAAGCTTTAATTTACTAAAGGCTGATGATGGGATGAGCAGAGGTGGCCATTAGAAAAGCCAAAGATTCATTTTCTTGTCAAGTGACTTTAGTCATACACATTGAAAATCCTTGTTTGACTCTGGTTTTTTTAAAAAGTCTAAATACCAATCTGTCGGATAAAAAGTTGGCAGTAGCCCAAGTGCGGAGGGAAGGACTGAAGAACGCACATGCCCACTTTGATCCTCCAATTACATGGACGAAAACTTTTGCGTGATTTTGGTGACGTTTTTGCCTTTCTGCAAAAAAGATGGCGGTAGAAGGGGCTGTCCAAGGAGTTGTAAACGGTTTTTATGCCTTTCTGCAATTTAGATCATAACGCTTGGTTCGGCTTCAATCAAGTTTCAATATATCAACCGCTTTGCTAAAAAGTTGGTTGAAGTGGAGGGGGTGATTGTCCCAGGTTTCGTCTTCAGATTATTTTCGCACCGTATCAGGACTTATATCGACCTTCCTCAGAATCATAGATTAGCTTGTTTTTGAGCAGACATCACATGTTTTTTTTCTATTATGTATCATAAACATGTTATTAGCGCCTCAAAATTTTCAATATGGCATTTCTACTGAGTGAATTCTTGTGCAAATAAAAGGATGTAAAATATTTTCCTGCTATTCAAGTATTTTTGGTTAGTGTTTAAAAAACGTATCTCTCTTATTCAAAAGTTGATTTTCTCACCACGGACCGACTTTCTAATATGATTGCTAAATAAGAAACAAAGCGTTTAGCAAACAAGTATTAATATTCTAGAGGCACATGAATACATGAGATAAATACATCTTTGAAGCTTGGGCAGCATTATTTTTTTCGTTAATCATAGTGAAATGTTGCACGCCACAGGAAATGACAGATACTTTATTGTTATTTATTCTATATTTTATTTATGTAACTTTCATGCTGAAAATAAAGAAGGGATTATTTGATACAGTATCACGGCTCTTAGACAATGACTTCAAAGTATAAACTATGAATTCTAGGGGGCTGTATCTTGTGCAGGTTTAGCATGAACAAGTTTATAGACTTTTTAATGTGTTTTTGACTAGGGCAAGAACTTAAGAAAAACAGATTTTGAAAATAATAAGCTACGATTATCCTTCCAGATACAGACAGTGATGAACCTTGTACCCTAAATCGACGGTCCTTACAATTTGAGCCACCACCACCATATGCTTATTTGGATCCAAGCACAATTATGGATGTTCAGTCAATGTCATTCCCACCAAGGTATGAATCCAGCTGCCTATCCCCTCAATTTCCTCGCTTTTTATTCTATAGTTTGACTTCTGCTTTTGAAAAAGCATATTACAATGTAAAATTTTGCTGGTTAGTAAAGTCAAGTGTTTTGTCTATCTATTAACATTCAAAGCATTTGAAGTAAACAAAAATTTGTTATAAAAGGCATATACGAGTATAAGGACCACATTAACTATTGAAGTGTCGTGGAAAAAATTGAGACAATTGCTAAGAACAGGGTATTAAGGGATTTCCAGTCTCCTCATGTTTAGGACATTTTCTGTTCCTTTTAACTCTTAACATTATTATTTATTTTTACGTGAAACTTGTGGTTTTATTTTTCGTAAGACGAGTATACGAATAGGTTGTGCATTTGCAGGAGGATCAAGACGAGTCATAATTTATAAATTTAGGATAATTACTGTCGATATGGTCATATTGTCTCAAATGAAACGTGGTTTTCATCAAGCGTTCTACGGAAAATGTTGTATTTTTAGTTTTCTCACGATTCATTTAAAATCCGTTCTCTATGCTCTCACTAACTGTATTATTTACCAGTTGATATATAAAAAACCGTTTGAAAGCGTGGCTGAGATAATATAAAGTTCATATTCCCCCTATAATGTCGGTTGTTTACAATTGAAGTTTGATAATTGAGATGAAAAAGCAAAAATTATTCAATTAGGTAATGCAGCTACAACATGTCATTGTTGTTGCCATACTGCCTCTCAGTTTTCTTGAAGGATCCCTCATTTAAATATAAGGTTATTTATCAGAACAGTAATGTAATGAGCCAATTTTTAAATGCAAACATTTAATGTTAAAATTTATACTGTGTTATAAATATGGCGTGGAAGTGAAAAACGTCCTTGAGTATTGAAAATAAAAGCTGAAGCAAAAACTAAATTTCATTACATAGCTTGTATAGCAATTTTATTGGCATTTCCAAACCAAGATTGGCGTAAAAATCACGGTGTTACCGCTAATGAATATAAAGTAAAGAGACAATGAATTTCGTCACCTATAGTTAACAACCGAAGAAAGTTTTCATCTACTTCTAGTCTTGGATCCCAACAGCTATGGGTAATAGTTGCCATCATTTTTATCGCGGCCATTTAATGGGTGTGGTATAGAAAAGGTTTGGGAGGTGAACTATCTCATACAGTCAGAGAGTTAGAGCGAAAAAAAAAGAAAGATACAGAAGGAAGTTAGCGGATAAGAGAGAGGAGGGAGAAAGAAACGGAGAGCACTAAATTTGGCTCCTATCGAATAAATAGAGCCAAAAAATTCTTGCTCAAAACAACTCTTCTTACAGTTAAATAGCATTCCGTAATTCAGTTAACTCAGTATAGGACAAATGTATATTTGTTGAGATTTTGCAGCTTCTGGATTCACCATACCGTAGCAAAAGCCTATCCACAAATTCTAATTTGCAGTTGAAATTCATAGGGACCTTCCAAAAGAAGTGGAAAAAGTGAAATTACATTTAGCTTTTTAAAATAGAAGGGAGAATGTTTAACATTGAACAATTTACAAAGAAATTAGCATTATGAGGATAAAAATGATTATCTCTGATTTTATAGGTTTCACTAGAATATTTGCTTCTAGTGAAGACAAAACGGTGGCTAAAAACATGGATCGTGAGAGAAAACATACAGCCTTAAAACACTGAGGACCGCTTCAAAAATAACCGCAGTCATTTAAGCAACAATACTGAATTTTTTCCATAGTATCCCTCTAATTGTATTCAAAATTTGCCCTTTCTATCTTTTTTTTACTCTTCTTATATTCATTCAAATACCAACCCTGGCTGATACCAGAATATTGACGCTTTAAATAATACCAGCTTGACAGAAGGCAAGAAACTGAATTGCTTGTTTACTTATCTTTCTGAACCGCAGTTCATAGAGTTACAGTTACACAATATGTATTTGTTGCTGTCTTCCAGAAAAATTACATATAATAGGACACAAAAGCCGTTTTATCCAAAAGATTGACTAAGGAAATATTTCGAAAGAAAAAAGCAAATCAGACGTTTTTTAAAAGCTCTAAGACGAATCGAAGACGCGAAGTGTACAAGAATTCAAGGTTCCAAATACATGCTTCACTATCATCAGCGCTAACCCCAGCTCCAGCAATACACACCAGCTTCCTTCGGCGCATCTAAACTGAAAACCACAGAGACTAAATAACTGCTCGTGTACAAGAGTTCTAAATGACTTGAGGAGCTAAAAAGCTATTTTTGACAATTTAATGTACCAAAAATATGGTTAACTGAAACAGAAGTAATCTTGAGGTTTTCCTTGAATTCTGAATTTGTAGTATTATCCGGTCTCAGGTCTAAATAATAGCTAAATGACACTTGAAGTTTTCATACATTTCCTTAAATTCTAGTGGATTTGTTCTTACCGTTTACTTTATTCAACTGGACCAAACCTACTTTCCAGACTGTAGCTACAGTTCATTGGAGCCTCCAGAAGATACGCCCGGTGTCGCATTTTGACGGAGTATGAAGAAGTCACTTTGCTTCACCAATCACTTGACTCAAATAACAGCTAAAAACATTCATTCTTAATATTTACACGATTTATACATAAACCAAAGGGCTTTTCAACAGATATTAAATTACTATGGGCAACTCTTCATATTTGGCCTTCTTAGCTTCTGAGTAAAAAAGGTTTTACAGGTGGCAAGACACTCCAGAAAATGCGGACGTATTTCACTCTTGCAGTTTTAAGTCAAAACAAACTCGTATGAAACAGTATTATCAGCAAAATTTATTGAACTTAGTCTTATCAAAGTCTTAGAACCGCAAATGCAGTTTGTTTTGAAATTTAAGCTATACAAATGCTTACTAATTTAGACTTTTTGAAAGCATCACAGTGACTAATTATGATGATTCAATCACATCCTTAATTCCTGGAGATATTTTTAATCTTGGCTTTAGAAAATTAATATTGCTCATTATTCTCAAACGAATTCAATCACATTATTTCTTTTTAAAGAACATTTCTAGACCAGATTATAAAATAAGGCCTATTCTTCAAAGTACAACTTAATTGGGCTTTCTATTTTAGGGAGGAGTCTCTTTCAAGATATCAAGAAGTTCACGACAGAGGAACACCAGCAATACGAAGTGTTGCAATCCCGCCTTCAAGATCAACTAAATTTTAATTATCTCTCTTTTTGTAAATAGATAATATACGAAATTGTTTTTATTTTTTATCAAATTTACTCACCATTAAAGGGTAGCATACTATTCATTCCGTTTTAAATACTTCCGCTTTATTTACCATTCTTTTCTATTCACAATCCATATTTTGGGTTGACGCTATCTATACTTAAGAACCAACGAGATATAACAAGCCTAGGACAGGTATGATTCCTGAATACTGTCTCTGCTTCAAGCTGGTGCGCGCAAAAAGAGGAGGGAGCCTTTACAGCCCCTAGCCTTGAGACTAGAAACCTTCATTTGTAAAAAATAAAATTTATTCACAATAAAAGCCAAGCACAATCTGACAAGGATGCTTTAAAAATTCACACGTCTAGGATCATTTATCCAGCCGATGCATGAACCATAGCACTTGACGAATAACGAATTAAAAGGTTAGGCAACCGATAAAACTTTAATCAAAGAAAAACAGTAGGTTATACATTCTCCATTTCTTGATAAAAATGAGCAACTTGACCACAAATCCGTCGAATTTCAAGAATTTTTCTTCAAATATATAATTTGAAAGCTCCCATATATTCTATACTCGTAAAACAACCTAAATATGTTCATAGTAACAAAGGAGAAAAAAATGACATATTAACTTTTTATTTCAGATTTATTTTTGATTATGCAAATACTGTTACTGAATACAAAAGGGAATGCATACACCATATACACATGTTACGCTCATTTGATTTAGTTCACAAGGTGGCGCTCGTTGAGGCTGAAGGTTGGCTACTGGAAGAGGGGACGTTGCTCTGCTGCTTTGCTTCAGTTCGGAGAGATGTCAGAAGATCCTGATTTACTACAAAAACAAAACTCAGTCCGGCAACCTACAAGAAATAACAATTACGTCCATTATGTCCTTTTATAATTATTAATATTATATTAGCGTCACTTTTGTTCCTGCAAAATCGAAAAATCATAGCTAGAGAGACAAAAAACTGTAGACTTACGGGGTATTGTGTAAAAGACTGGACATATTTAATGTTTTGAAGCTGAAAACCGGCATGCCGCTTTAGAATTTTTTTTTTTTTAGCTCCACAATCACCAAAACAGGTTGTATTTTTTTGGGACGTTCCCTATCTTCCTTGTGTATCGAACAGTTTCAAAATAATGGTGGCAAGAGAAGCCCTTTCATTTTAATTAGATACTCTGTTTAAAAGCACGCTAGACTTGAAATCCTTTGTCCGTGTGGGCAGGGGTTCGTGTCCTGGTGTCCCTGGTTATTTGGTTTGGATCAGGGTCAGTAGTGTGACTTTGTAAGCTCAGCCAGAGTCAACCCAGCTCTAAATGGGTACCTAGAGAAATCTGGGGAAGATAAACAGGAAGGGTGTGTGAAAGCAGAGGATGGCTTCCCCCCCACCCCTATTACATTTTCTGTCTGAAAGGCCATGAAACGGAGATCAGCACCGCCAGTAGGGATTGTAAAGTCCAATGCTGTATTCTTTACCTTTACTTCTTTTTACTCTTTTTAAAATCATTCTTTGTTCTTTGATATTGATGCAAAACAGGTTTAAGCATAAGCGAATGACAAGAATCATTAACAAAAGAGAAATTCGGTCATCCAAGATTCGAAATCTTCTTTCAAAGTGCAAGAAATTCAATGGTCAGATGACACCTAGGCCTTCTAAACATAATATACAGTTCATATTAAAAGGAGCAAAAACTAGTTAGGGTCAGGTAAAACTGCGAGTGGAGTTATTTACTCATATCTTCGTTAGTATACTCGTCTTCAACGTTTTTTATTAAATTTCCGTTTTGGCCATTAGACTAAACAAAAGTACTTGCTTATTGCGGAATTTGTTAAATGCTTATTCTATATGTAAAAGTTTGTTAGATTTTACTTGTAAACATGTATTGCTAAACAAACCAGCAAATTCGCTATTGAGCGTCTAAACTTCAACAAGCGCAAAACATCTGTCATAAGAATAATAATTTTTCTTAGGGGTGAAGCCAGGTTTGTCAACTGGCAGTTTTTCCTCCACTACCTATATCTTGCTCATACATTGCAAGGTTAAGGGTAAGGACAAGAGCAAATGAAAACAAGAGAGTGATAGAAAGAAATAAATGAATATAAGGAAATGGGAAATTACAAAATTAAAACCTAATAGGTTTATTGCCCTTATGGCAATTTCATATTTAGATCATACGCAAACAATTGAAAAATATGAGCTAGCTTAACAAAGTAAAATAATAAAATTAAGTAATTGTTGTAGAGAGATATTCAGCACCATTTAGAAAAAAATAAATAGGCTGACAAATTTAGCAGCCCACAGAGTCTTATCCTATCTATCTTTGGAGTCAAATCCTTTGGAAGTGACTCCCAAATATGTGCAAGCAAAGAGTAAAAAAAAAAATGTCGTGTCCCCAGGTTGATTAGTTTACTCAATATAGTTGAATTCTCAGTAGATGCAAATGTAGCTCATGCACCGACTTAAACCTACAGATAAAACGCTAATAAAAGGTATCCGATAAAAAGTAAAAAGCACCAACACCAGTAGCACAAATAAATAATTGACGATCGCAAATTTAGATTTGTTAAAACGAATGTACTATCCTACAACGAATGTAGGATAGTTCAAATAATACATAAATAGCTTACATGAGAACGAAGCACAAATGCCAAAAGAAAGCCACAAAAAACTTTGCAAGGCTGAGTACGCCAGATAGGCAAAAAGTGCAACTTGAACTAGGAAAAAATGCATTCAAGTCACGGTAGATAATTAGATGAAAAAACTTATCAAATTGATTTATCATCATTTGCCTTAGAGTGGTTCACCCACACCTATCAATAACTAGTTAACTACCTGGGGTTACATCTTGCAACTCACTTTCAATTCTCGTTTTAGCAATAAGACAAGTACCATCTGCATAAAACAAAAGAGACTGACTCAAGTCGTAAATCTTACTAAAAGTTGTAATCTTTGCACTAATATCTTTAAGCGCTAGATGTGATTCATTAGCTGTATTAAGTAGATATTTTTCAAATTCAATTCAAATTTTATGACGGATACAAAAAAAAACCTGAACCACAGAATGTAGAATGCTCAATCACTCAAAGAAGAATGTGATCTTCAAAATAAGGAGTCTTCAGTGCAGTTCCACGAATTCCAAATTTTTATCCTAGTGTACAAAATTTAACAGCCATAGTTAAGCAATACCTTTGAAGTGTAAGAAAACTGTCAAAATATTAAAACTACTAGCTAATAGTATTTTAGACCCATCAATGACGTTTGTTCTTAAGAATAAATAGAGTCTCAGGGGAAAAACCTCTTCTCAAGCTAAACTGATTAATGAATAAAAACCGACCATTCCTCGAAAATATCTCAACTTTCCAAAATAATATTTTTTACTGTTATTAATTTAGTCAATACCAGTAAAAAAAAAAATTGGCCTAAAGGCGCTAAGAGCTGCTTACCTCCTTCATTAGGTGGTGGAGCAATTTTAGTCCACTTAAAATTTTAGGCAAAGACTCTTCCTTAACACACACATTACTAAGTTCAGTAAATTTACTAGACATTTGAGATAAAACATTTTCATTAGGTTCTTTGCAGAGATAATTTGAACCAGATCCTCCTGGGCTAATCTTTATCACCGCGTCTGCTACTTCTTATTCCGCATAAGAAATGCCGTCAGGGCCAATATCTAACTCTTCCACTAAACTGCGTAAATTATGACAATACACACACACACACATATATATATATATATATACTAGCTGTTGGGGTGGCGCTTCGCGCCACCCCAACACCTAGTTGGTGGGGGCGCTTCGCGCCCCCCCCAAGCCCCCCCGCGCGCGTAAGTCGTTACGCGCCATATTAGTTACGCGCCATTGTAGTTGTGTCCCTATGTCCCACCTGTGAATATAGATAGATATATATATATATATATATATATATATATATATATATATATATATATATATATATATATATATATATATATATATATATATATATATATATATATATATATGTTTTTAACTACGTAAAACTTGCGAATATACAACATTCTTTGCTGTCCCATTGTCTGTGCATATAAATAGATTGTCAGGTTTACCGACTCTTGAACATGCAACATATAATGGTCCATGGGAAAACAATCCGTATTCAGATCTATACCTCATGATTCTAATGATTGCCCTTGAGCTTTGTTGATGGTGATTGCTAATCGACCATTCCCTGAGTCGCCATCGTCATTTATATATCCCCCTGTGCACCCCGGCGTCCCCTTTGTAGTTATGTCCCTGTGTCCCGGTCGTCATTTATATTCCCTGTGTCCCGGTCGTCATTTGTGTCCCGGTGTTCCAGTCTGTGATTTCTCTTTGAGTGTCCCGGGCGTCATTTATATTCCTTGTGTCCCGGTGTCCCGGTCGTCATTTATATCCCCCTGTGCCCCCCGGCGTCCCCATTGTAGTTGTGTCCCTGTGTCCCGGTCGTCATTTATATTCCCTGTGTCCCGGTCGTCATTTGTATCCCGGTGTCCCGGTCTGTATATACATTCGTTTTTTAGTTTTGTTTTTCTCCTTTATTTTTTTCCTTTTTTCTTTTTTTTCTTTTTTAGTTTATTTAGATTTTTAGATTTTTTAGTTTTTTTATTAGTTTTTAGTTTTTTTGTAGTTTTTACCATTTTTTTAGTTTTTTTTTTTTACTTATGTCCTGGTCGTCATTTATACTCCCTGTGTCCCGGTCGTCATTTGTGTCTCGGTGCTTTGTTGATTGCTAATTTATATTATATTTACATTTATATTTTTTATATTTATTAATATTTTTTTAGTTTTCTTTTTCTCTTATTTTTCAGTTTTTTCCTTTTTTTTAGTTTTTTCTTTTTTAGTTTTTAGTTTTTTTTTGTTTCTTACCTTTTTTTAGTTTTTTTAGTTTTTTTAGTTTTTTAGCTTTTTTAGTTTTTTTATTAGTTTTTAGTTTTTTTTTAGTTTTTGCCTTTTTTTAGTTTTTTCAGTTTTTTTTTAGTTTTTAGTTTTTTACCTTTTTTTAGTTTTTTTTAGTTTTTTAGCTTTTTTAGTTTTTTTTCTTTTTAGTTTTTTTTGTAGTTTTTACCTTTTTTAGTTTTTTTTCTTCTTTTGTATTAGTGTGAAATAATTCAGACGTCATATGCGGACAAACACGACGTCACTCGACAGACAGACAGACAGACATAACCCACAAACAACTTATTTTTATATATATTTATTCATATTTTTTTAGTTTTCTTTTTCTCTTTTATTTTTCAGTTTTTTCCTTTTTTTTAGTTTTTTTCTTTTTTAGTTTTTAGTTTTTTTTAGTTTTTTACCTTTTTTTAGTTTTTTTTAGTTTTTTTAGTTTTTTAGCTTTTTTAGTTTTTTTATTAGTTTTTATTTTTTTTGTAGTTTTTGCCTTTTTTTATTTTTTTCAGTTTTTTTTTAGTTATTAGATTTTTACCTTTTTTTAGTTTTTTTTAGTTTTTTAGCTTTTTTAGTTTTTTTTTCTTTTTAGTTTTTTTTGTAGTTTTTACCTTTTTTAGTTTTTTTCTTCTTTTGTATTAGTGTGAAATAATTCAGACGTCATATGCGGACAAACATGACGTCACCTGATCCACACACAGATCCACACACAGACAACTTATTTATATATATATATAAGATATTATATATCTATCTATATAAAAATAAGTTGTCTGTGGATCTGTGGATCAGGTGACGATCCACAAAAAAGGTAAAAAACTAAAAAGTAAAAAAAAAAACTGAAAAAACTAAAAAAAGGCAAAAACTACAAAAAAAATAAAAACTAATAAAAAAAATAAAAAAGCTAAAAAACTAAAAAAACTAAAAAAACTAAAAAACTAAAAAAACTAAAAACTAAAAAAAAAACTTAAAAAAAAGAAAAAACTGAAAAATAGAAGAGAAAAAGAAAACTAATAAAATTAAGAATAAAATAAAAAAAAAAATAAAAAAGATAAAAACTAAAAAAAAAAGTAAAAAAAAAAACGAAAAAAACTAAAAAAGCTAAAAAAAAGGTAAAAACCAATAAAAAACTAAAAAGAAAAAAAGGAAAAAAAACTAAAAAAACTAAAAACTAAAAAAAAACTTAAAAAAAAGGAAAAAACTGAAAAATAGAAGAGAAAAAGAAAACTAATAAAATTAAGAATAAAAATAAAAAAAAATAAAAAAGATAAAAACTAAAAAAAAAGTAAAAAGAAAAAACGAAAAAAACCAAAAAAGCTAAAAAAAAAGGTAAAAACCAATAAAAAACTAAAAAGAAAAAAAGGAAAAAAACTAAAAAAAATTTTCATCTAAAAAACTAAAAAAAACTAAAAAAGGTAAAAACTAAAAGAACTAAAAAAGAAAAAAAACTAAAAAAAGGAAAAAACTGAAAAATAAAGGAGAAACAATCTAAATAAATGACGACACTCAAAGAGAAAGCGACCGAGACAAAAGGAATGTTCGATTAGCAATCAACAAAGCACCGGGACACAGGGAGTATAAATGACGACGACCGGGACACAGGGACATAACTACAAAGGGGACGCCGGGGTGCACAGGGGGATATATAAATGAATAAAATTAAGAATAAATAAAAAAAAGTAAAAAGAAAAAATGAAAAAAACTAAAAAAGCTAAAAAAAAGGTAAAAACCAATAAAAAACTAAAAAGAAAAAAAGGAAAAAAAACTAAAAAAACTAAAAACTAAAAAAAAAACTTAAAAAAAAAGGAAAAAACTGAAAATAGAAGAGAAAAAGAAAACTAATAAAATTAAGAATAAAAATAAAAAAAATAAAAAAGATATAAACTAAAAAAAAAGTAAAAAGAAAAAACGAAAAAAACTAAAAAAGCTAAAAAAAAGGTAAAAACCAATAAAAATCTAAAAAGAAAAAAAGGAAAAAAACTAAAAAAAAATTTTCATCTAAAAAACTAAAAAAAAACTAAAAAAGGTAAAAACTAAAAGAACTAAAAAAGAAAAAAAACTAAAAAAAGGAAAAAAACTGAAAAATAAAGGAGAAACAATCTAAATAAATGACGACACTCAAAGAGAAAGCGACCGGGACAAAAGGAATGTTCGATTAGCAATCAACAAAGCACCGGGACACAGGGACATAACTACAAAGGGGACGCCGGGGTGCACAGGGGGATATATAAATGACGATGGCGACTCAGGGAATGGTCGATTCACAGGTGGGACATAGGGGAAGCGCCCCCACCAACTAGGTGTTGGGGTGGCGCGAAGCGCCACCCCAACAGCTAGTATATATATATATATATATATATATATATATATATATATATATATATATATATATATATATATATATATATATATATATATATATATATATATATATATATATATATATATATATATATATATATATATATATATATATATATATATATATACCTCTTAAAAATAAACTTCCTCTGCATCGAGAGCCAGGTACCTTAAATCCTTTTTCAAGAGCTTTTTCCCAGGTCTGACGCCTTCCCGGACAGTCCTAAATACTCGCCAAATCATTGAACTCTTACAATCCAAATCCCTTATGATCAAAATTGTCTACAATTTCCAAATCCCCATCATTAGGACAACTATGATTTTTATCGGACTCATACTCCTGTATTTCAAAAGACAGGAATTCTTTGAACACAGAACAGGAATGGTAAAACTGCCACATATATAACCAAACGAATCAGGGTTGCTATAACATATCCAACAAAAACTAACAGACGCAGAAAAAAGGTAGTTCAGTTCATTAATAACGAGAAACTAAACAGTACCAACTTTGTGTACAGACAAGAATTCAGACTAAATCCAAGAATAAGCTTGTTCCATATAACCCGTCTAAAAAATAAGAATAGTGTCATTTAAGTGTGTTTTAGCTTTCCTTAAAAGTTTACTCTAATAATAGTTATAATTCCTATAAATTATTTCGTCAATTTAATTTTCTCTAAGAATACGTAGATTTTTATTGGAGTTTGTGCCTCTTATCAATCAAATTCAAAAATGTTTGGAAATATAGTGTTAAGAGAATAATATCTTTTTTCGCCTTTGACGTACTGAATAAACAACCCAAACAATTTATTGTTATTAAAGACTGTACATGTAGATAAAACAGTTTTCACTCAGTGGCTTTTCCGATTGGTACCTTACCCATTCTTTCTTCCTGTCATAAAAAAAAGCGGCAAAAATTAAACATACTAAAAAGATAAACGTGAATTTCAATTGAAAATAAAGTTATTGATCCTGAGACACACTGCTTTGTAATTTGACATGGCACTGCAATACCAGGAGAATACCAAGTTAACTTAAGAGCCCACATATATTTGCTTCTTACAAAATATGCATCCCGTTTCTCATTTTTATGGAGAAAATTCAAGTTTGAACAAAGAAAAAATGTAAAGGAGCGGTAGAGTGTATTCCATAAAATGCGAAAAATTAAATTGGAATCTCCTACTTCATCACAGTACTGATCTTACTGAAAATCACTCCGTAATGTTAAAAAAAAATCCACTCTGAGGCCGAAGTTCTCACAAGGTTCGTCTGGAAAATGGAAGAAAACTTCAAGTCTCTTTTTGGCTTTTACAGCTTGAGCTTTGAATAAAGATTTCAATTTGAAAATTTCATTTTGGAGATATTTCCAAACCCAATTTTATAGGGATTGAACCAAAAAATAAATTGAAACTGACTATTCTAACAAAGGTCCAAACAATCAATGACAATTGAAAAAGAAATTTCCTCTACCAGCCCGAAATAAAAATCTTCAAAAGCAGCGATAAGTCAGGAAAATATACTGTGAAGCTCTTCCCCCTCAAAACTACCTAAACAGAGGGCAATTTTTAGTAGGCTGTAAGTATAAAAATTACAATCTTGAAAGAATTCCAAGCATTATTTTAATGCTATGACAACTCTGTCCCACCTATAATCTGTAAAAATATGAATTTTCATTCGTGCTGACTTTCGTTGTTTCTTTTTTATTTTTCTTCTGCCCTTTTTTATAAAAGAGAATTGAGGAGAGAATCCCTCATCAAGTGAATGATTGAAAGTTATCACCCTCAATAATAGACTCATTAAATCCTACCTCGATCACAGAATTATGAACAAGCTTTGTTTTGGCACCACTGAGCAAGACTTTTCCATCAACATACATCGGCCGTTTCCCCTCATTAACCAGAATGAATTTTCCAAGGGACGTCAGCCTGATTACTCCTTGCCTTCGGGATATTTTCCACGCCGGACCTTCACGAGATAAGTCAATGTCCACTGCACTGTTGGGCGTACTCCGTCCGATAGTGACTTCCTTTGACCTAGATTTTGATATATTAGCTTGTCAGAAAAATGGACTTAGAAGCAAAACAAATAAGAATACAGGCAGCTCATACGATAGATAAATCCCCACTGGAGAATGAAAGTCAGAATCAATTGAGCAGCAAAATTAATTCCTATCCTTCTTACAGCCATATAGCGGCGGTTTGTTTCATGTAGAATGATAGAAACTGGCATTTAATTAGTGAAAACAAAAGAGTAAAATTTCAGTTTGTCCCAACAAAACTGCAAGTAACTATAACAAACGATTAGAGCGCTTACAAAAAGGTAAAACACTGAGCAAAGATAAAGTTTATTTAGATTCAGAATAAAAGCAGCACACGCAAAGTTTTCAATATATAAAATAAATTCTTCCTCAAATTTAACTATAAAATTTTGGTTCGACATGAGCAAAGGGATAATCGCAAGGCATGCTAATAAGTCCGAGTTAAATAACGCTAGAGTTTCTAAACTTTGTTGAAGTTCCCCAAGCATGAGGTTTATCTACGAACAGAAAAAGGAGGAGCTAAAAAAAAGCCTAGTTCTCGAAATTCCCCAGCCGAGAAACGAAAAAGTTTTCTCAACCATAGAAATCGATCAAAGCTCGAATTTCACCATGAAAATATAATTATTCCTTCTCTAGCACTAATAAAAAACTTCTCAATTTGGGAAGATATCTTCACGGAAATTAGAATCCTATTCGATACAAGGGAGCCAAAGCTGAGATAACAAGCACTATAACAAGCTTAATTGACGCACTTCTCTTTTTCGTCAATCTGATTAGAGCAGATTATCCTAGGGAATTTGTAAGGCAGCAAAACAGACTTAAGTATTATTAGGTGTGGACTTCAGTGTATACAAAGCAAAGAGCGAAACAGATCCAGTATTGAGCTAATGAATATTGACATGTTGTCATTCGTAGCCCTTCATACCCAACATGTTGTCATTCGTAGCCCTTCATACCCAAGCTACTGATAAAGTGAGTTGAGAGTCACAATTTGTGAGTCACAGGTTGAATTTTGAACACTCGGAGTAAATTATGACTCCTGCAAATTGGGTGACCTTTCTCAAGAGCGGAAAGCCCATGCTTTTGCCTGAGTGAGGCAAGATTACCGAAGATCGCAAAAAATTATCAGATTCACCGTAACGATATACTACTATTACGACTACTAACAACCCACTGCGGCACTGAACCACTTCAGGGCAATATAGCAGACACACACTCCTCCTCCATCCCAATCCATCCAAAGCCTCCTTATGTACACCCTCAAAAGAAGTTCCAATTTTTCTTAGATCATTCCTTACGACCTACTCCCACCCCACTCGAAAACGACTTACTTTCCATCTGGCCCTAGATTGTACACGGAAAAGGACAATCTTTGGTGATCTGTCGTTCTTCATCCATACAACGTGGTCATCTCAGCCTTTCTCCCATTAAAGCCCTAGAAAGCGGGATATAACCATACTTTTCGTATTCAATGACAATTCCTCCGGAAAGCATCAAACACTTCCTTCTCCGTGTCTCGGAGCACCAACATTTCAGAACCATACACGACTACTGCCACCACTTTAGCTTCTAATATTCCAATCGTGGTCGCAAACTTATTTTCTTACTCCCAGATTTTTTTCAATTGTGAAAAAAAAAACTAGGTATTGGCTATTCTACTTTTAAAATCTTCACTGTTTCCACCACTTTTACTGATAATACTACCTAGGCAAGTAAAGCTATTCATTTGATGAATCTTCTCGTTACCCAACGTCACCTTTTGACCTTAACTTATTCCCAGTCTAAGCAACTTGATCTTTTTAACATTTATTTTATAACCTGTTGCATCCTGAACTCTCAAAACCTTAGAAAATCATTCATTTTGCCAATATTTTCATCTAGAAAAATCAAATCATCAGTATATTCCAAGTCTGGGTGAATTTTACTTTTCCATTTGATTCCATACTCTCCCTTGGCCTTTGCCGTTTTCCTACGGACAAAATCCTTGAAAAAGATGTGATGAGGTTATTAACGTGTTTTATCTAGAACCAGGAGTTAAGTAGGGTTCCATTTTATCCCTCTTTTATATAACAGGGATAAAATGGAACCCTACTTAACTCCTGGTTATAGATAAACCACGTTAATAACCTCATTTCCCACCTTAACGATAGTAATATTATTTTCATAAAAAAGCCTAATCTTCTAATGTATTTATCTGATATACCATACAAGGATAATGCCTGCGGTAAATCTTTTCTATCGACTGAATCAAACACTCGCTCATAATGCATAAAACTGCATAGTAAGGAAGTCTGATGACTGAGGCACTTCTCAATTATTAATTTAAGAGTGAAAATTCAGTCGACACATCCACTTTCCCTCCTAAAACCACACTATTCTACTCTTAAAACTATATCCATAGCATCTCTTAGGTTTAAAGAGTATCATTATACTAGGTAATTTACTTCCCAGAGAAACCAAGCTAACACCTTTATGATTACCCCACTCATCTGTATCACCTATCTTATAGAGGGCTTAATTATAGTTTTCTTAAAATTTTTAGTTATTTCCTCTTTATCAAAAACTATATTCATAACCTTCACTAATTTATCTCTAACTTCACAACCACTGTATTTAGATATCTCAATTAGCATACTATCAGCACCTTGGGTCTAGTTGTTTTGAATTCCTTTTAACAGTGTCACTAGTTCCCCCTTGTAAAATAAATCTTTCTTCACTTCCAAAATTTCACAAGTCTTTTCACTTTTTTCAATATCATTCCCTGTAACTCTATAAATACTTAAAACAGTCTCAAAATATCTAGCACATCTCTCTTTAACTCTTTATGGATAGGCCTTCCTATATACCTTAGTATATTGTATCAATCCAGCCATTGGTTTACAATAACACAATCAATAGGTATGGCTGTCTTACGATTATGCGAGTGTTAAGCTCACTTATGGACCATTTTATGACCAAATACTGTATTGGTTATAAGTATGTTGTTAAACCTTCAAACAACAGTCTGTAACCTTTATTGTTTTCCATTCTTACATCAAATTTACCTGGGCTAGGATACCATATATCTCTGTTTCTAACAACCTGGATTTTCCAATAACCTTTATTATTTTTCATTCCTACATAAAATTTAACAGGGCTAGGAAACCATATATCTCTGTTTCTAACAACCTGGATTTTCCAGTCTCCTAATAAAAATGCCGTACTTCAGGATACTATCAATTTGTTCCTGAAGCTGTAAGTAAAATTGAGAAGAAGTCACTACTATTTCCATCAGTCACTTCTACAGGGGGCAAATACTACTATGACTGATACCTTGCACTTTTTAGTCGTCAAAGGATTAACCAGCCATCTGTTATTAATACCTTCCCAATTTAAGCAAGACTTAGCAGTTTCCATATTAATCAGGAGCCCAACTCCATACCTATACACCCCACCCTTCCTATCTGAGTAAATAAATTCTATTTCAACCTGTTTTCGTGTTTCCTGTCCCTGGGATATTAGGAGTTTTGTGTTCGAAACTCCTAATAAGTCCAGTTCAAAACGTCTGAATCTGTCACTAAAAATGTCAATACGGCGGTCATTTTTTAACATGGTGGCATTCCAAGTTACAATTCTTATAGTATTCAAATTATTCAAAATATTATTGCCTCAGGAAAAGCAGTAGGTCCCAAATCAGTCATGGAGAGGGACTAATACACCTTCTGAGGTCGACACGAAGTGCTTAAGCCGGCTTAGAACCGGGACAGCAAGAAGTCCCTGGGATCCTCCAGTATGAAATGAGGCTCTGTGCAATCCTGGGCCCATCTCAGTTACAACATGGTCTTTCGCACTTGAAGATGCTCTTCTATCAACAATAGTCACAACCATACACAAGGAATTTCAAGCCTATTACCTCCGACTCATTATATATCCATGCCTACAAATATTACACTATCATAAGGAGGCCGTCCGCAAAAGGTAAATTATCTAGAAAGAAGATACCCTAATAATATGATAATATTGAAGCAACAAGAAAGTGCATGATAACAAACTAAAAAACAGTTTCATGCGATATTTACAACAATAAAACTAAATAAACAAACTTAAACAACAGTTAAAAGTCCTGAATATGAAGTTACACCGCCATCCATTATTCATCCCAACAAGTAAATTGTACTTAAATAATTTGTGAGGGCTTTCAATGGCAAGAGCCAAAGGCCTTGTGAAGTGTGCCAGAAAGACAAAGAGTCAGAAAAAGCCAGCTTCTTCATTTGTACATATTTTTCAATGCAGAAATGGCTACTTTTATACATTTCAATTATATATATAAAAAATTGCAGTAACGTTTTTCATTAAGTTATAAGCCGTGAGTGGTTAAAGCTTAAAGAGAACAACTATTACTTAATATTGAAGTGGAGCCACAAAAAACTGAGCCCCCTCCCCCTACATAATTGTAATATTGTATAGTTTTTAAATTACTTAAGACTAAAAAACACGTACAGAGAACTCGAGTTATTAACAATGTATAAATAAATAGTGAATTATTTTCTATTAGACCTCATAAGACATGGAGAGAGGTGGCATAGAAACAGTTTAAAATCATTCCTCCAGCTAATTAAATTAAAAATAAAAGTTTTCTCAAATAATAAGCAGCGCAATTGTGAAAAGGAGTTGTCATAGAAACTTCAAAAGAAGATTAGAAATTGAAAGTTCTTGTGCACTTTTTAAGAGTCAAGAATAACTGGAGGGCAACAATCCCCCTCCACAAACACCAAAAACAAGATGAACAATAGGAAATTCTTTTCAAAAGACAGTGGGAAACTAATTAGAATGAATATTTCGGTCGTATGTCCGTCCTCAGCAAGACATAAATATATAAGAAGAAAAACCTACAAGATACAATCATTATGACTAAAATGATCCTTTTTTAACAGTCCCAGCATCCTTACTTCAAGATGATATTATAAAAGCTCTAAATTCTAATACTGCTTCTGTTCCTTTTGATTCTGCCTTAAGCAGCCATGTGTTTAAAATCCTAGCCAAAAAATACTTTTTGAAGAATTCACCTTTATTAGCAATGACCTAGGCATAAAGCAAGTAGTTCGAGAAGCAATTAAAATTAGACTTGAGATTAATAATAATAATTCCTTAAATAGGGACTTGGGAGAATATATACTAAATGCTCTATACACAAATTTAATTAAAAACGGTCTTACAAAATATTATGAAAAACAATAGATATAACCTGTCACAAATAGACCTATAAGATCAGTAGCCAAAAAGCAAAATTAGCACTAAAAACGTGTTTTAATCATTCTCTTTCATTTCAATGAATGCCTCGTTTAATCACCATTTATTTATCAGTCCTGATTGAACTTCACTGAAGTAAGGATGCTGGGACTGTTAAAAAAAAAGAAAAAAAAGAAAAAAGTTTAGTTATATTGACTGTATCTTATTGTATTCCTTATTGTTCTTTTTGTGTTTGATGTTTGTGATGGAAAGGCTGTGTGGTCTACGTCACTAATCAAATCCCCCTTCAATGCCTCTTTTTTCCCAAAGACATCCGATCAAAACTTTGTTAAAGCCGTTTTGTTAAGCATAGTTGAAAAGTCCAATAACTATACCTCTGAAGATGTCAGCACCTCTCCGTAGCCCTTGGGACAAAAGCTGTAAGTAATGCAATTCGCTCATTGTTTACATATAGTATTTGTTATCGGGAAGGAGGGGGGGGGGGCATATTTGGCCAATGGCGTCCGAAAAGACCAAAGTCATTCAAGCAAAGCTTTCAGGGAATGTTGAGAGGAAGTAAAAGTAAAAAAGTAAGTAAGACGGGACTAGACTCTTAAGGTCCACACCGGCAGTAATGATCTCTCTTTCATGGCCCTTCAGCCAGGAAGTGCAATGGGGGCTGGGGGCAAACCCTCCTGTGCTTTCACACACCCTTCCTGAATGTTGAGAGGAGTGTTGAACCAATTCAGAACACTATGTGCAAGCTGTTTGTCAAAAGGGCGTATCTCAGGAATGGCTTACAGTGTTAAGTTGGAACTTTCAAGGAATGATGGGGGAGGGGTGGCCAATTGACCAAAAGGAAACATGTGAATATTGCTACTACTATTACTACTGCAACTACTGCTATTACTGCTAAAACCACTGCTACTACAGCTACTGAAACTACTACTTCTGTTACAACTACTATTGAGGTGAAAATTTTAGAAAATGTTGAGGAGGAAGTCATGCTAAACCAAAACACATTATGTGCATACACTTTGTAAAGAGGGTGCATCAGGAATATCTTAAGAACAGTTTAGAGCATTAAGTTGAAACTTGCAGGGCATGATGAGGGATGTTCAACTGACCAAAAGATAATATAAGCATACTACTGTTGCTACTAATGCTGCTGCTGCTACTGTTACTATAGCAATGACTACTACTACTACTACTAAGCCTAAGGTATGAAGGTGAATATTTCAGGGAATGTTGAAGGGGGAGTTGAACCGAATTAAAACATACCCTGTACATACAGGTTGTCAAAAGGGCGTATCTCAGAAATGGCTTATTGTGTTTAGTTAGAATTTTCAGGGAATGATGAAGGTGATCATCAATTAATTACGATACAAAATGTGCATATTACTAATACAAGTATTTCTACTACCACAGTTACCCTCTGTGCAAGGTGCAATAGAGGGTAAATCAGAAACAAGTATGCCTTTATACTCTGTCACTGTGAACAATCCCCTACTTCGCTTGTCTCCCCTAGTGCTAGAAAGGAGTTTATCGACAACATGTGTCCGACTCAGGTTTTAACCGATTCTATGTTGCTGAAACGTAACCGAACTGACTGGAGGTTAATCACCGATTCTCTTGCTTCTGCCGAAGCAGTCGCAAAAGCTACGTCATCACGACATAAAATCGAGACGCAAGTTAAGAAGCCCCAGTACATCGGCATAGTTAAGCAAATTCTCGAATCTGTATCCGAAGAAAAACTACCAAGTTTAATTCGAGGTTGTGAAAAGGCCACACGCTGTGGTGAGACCCGAGCTCACAAATTGTACTTTTCCAGGAAAAACAATCTACTCCAAGCTATTGCCAAGCCACTGAAAATCTGCCTAGAGCTCTTTAAAATTGAAGAATTTCGATTCCTACCACGAAGATGTTACCGTTGCCGTGAGACCACATCTGGCCAAAGACTGTACCAATCAATAAAAGTACTGAGTCTGTGGGAGCCTAGATCACGTAAGCACGAAGGAAAACCCATGCAAGCTACCTCGTAAATGCCTGAACTGTGGATCCAACAAACACACCTGCTATCATGCAGCTTGCTCTCGAAATATGTCAACTAGTCCCCTTCAATTCACAACATGATGTGCCATACTTTCTCTTGGAATATGAATGATAGTGAGTAATATCCGCCTGCTCACAAAACACCGTTTTAATAAAAGAACTTACCAATCATCGCCTACATCTCCAAAAAGAAACAGCGGAAAAGATCCTAAAAAACCCTGATCAATTATGGAAGCTGCACTCTAAACGTCGGAAGGCAAATAATGAAAAGGTATTGGACATCACTGAGGACAAGTGGGTCCAGTATTTTGCGGAAGAGTTCAAACATCCCGAAGAGTCTAAGAACCGCAATTTTACAAATTAGCTCGATAGTGTCGTAACGAAGGAGCCTAACAGTTTTGTAGTCACTAGTCCTGACGTAGCGTTCCAGTGTAAAAAAAAAAAAAAAAAACTTCAAGAGGAGCCGACAACTTGTATGCCCTCCATCTTCTATATAACAATAATCTATTATTTGAACACCTATCCGTTGTCTACCAGATTGTGACGAATCAAGGTGTCGTCCCTGATCTATTTTATTTGGGTGTTTTTGTGCCCATTTTTGATAAAGGAAGCCACCGGATGACCCTTCCTCTTATAGACCAATCACCCTTTCATCCGTACTCTGTAAGCTGTTTGAACTTCTGATAACCAGTGAAATCAAGTCTGAACGTAAAATGCCGCCCCACCAGTTTGGTTTTTAGCCTAAACTAGGCTGCACGCATGCCCTAAATGCACTAGCGAATATTCTGCTTGATGCACATAATAGTGAAGAAAGTTTGACCCAAGGTCAGTATGATGTCAAAAGGGCATTTGATTCGAGCATTCATTCACAAATCCTCTTTGAACTATATAAGAGTGGTGTTAGTACCTTTGTTATCCAAGTGCTGCGTAGTTTGTATGACCGTATAAATGTTAGACTAAAGCTTAAGAATAGGCTGACAGCAAAACCAATATATGTACATAAAGGAATCATACAAGGGTCTCTCACTTCTCCTGATTTGTTTAATAATAGTGTAATCAGGGCCCAAGCGGTAGTTAAACCATTTTGTATTTATAAAGGTAAAGATGTATCGTTAATTGGTTTTGCGGATGACGTCATAAACATCGCCAGAATGTTATCACGTTTGGACGAAAATTTTGCACTGTTAAAGAAATCATATGATAATATCGGTTTAGATTTTAATTTAAGTAAAAGTTAAGTGTTGCTATTCAACTGGAAAAATTCTAAGCATACCCCATCAATAAAACTGGGAAATCATGATCTTATACCTTCACAATCCATTACTTACCTTGCTTTACCCATAGGTGATAGCTTGAAATCTACTCGTTCGCTGCTAGTAAAACATGTAAATAAGCAGATCCGAACAAGTTATGCTGGTATCGTTTCTGTTAAACTTAATTTAAATCGTCATCTACTAGGTCGTCTATTACCTCTGTATGTTTACTACATATTCTTTATTCGACACCATTTTGGAAGTTATTACGAGGAAAGGATAAAATAGAAATTCGCTCTACCTATTTCCGTTATGCCAAATTCCTATTCCAGCTCCCAATATGGACCAGAAATACTAAGATCATTCAGCAATATGGGATAATTGACCCATCCGTTGCCGTTCAATCGGCCATTACCAATTATGAAAAACAGCTGATTACATTAGAACACGAATGGCAATCTTTACTTATGTAGATTCGTTTTTATGTTGTTTCTTTTTTATATGTGTGTGTATATAAGTTATTTTGGTGGTGTCGCTTTTTCTTTTCTTTTACTTTTACTTTATTTCCTGTATTCCATCCGTGTACAATTTTCTTGACGGTTTAACAATAAATACATGGATACAAAGAGCTACCATAAGCCAATGGTGAGCATTAGTACAATCAAAAAGTTTTCCAAGTGCAAAACAATCATAAAACACATCAATAAATAAATGAAACCAAAAACGAACAGAAATTACAGCAAACATTAATTTCTGTTCCTTATTAAATTTTTTTTCATTGGTTCAGGAAGGATATTCTTAATTATTTCGTTAAAACATTAAATTCTTATAGAGAAAATTCTCTATAAGAATCAAAATTCTAACCATATACATGTTCGACGAAATTTACGGAAATCTTTTTGGCCACTTATAAAAGAAACTAGAACTTTTAATTTCTGTTCAAAGGAGCCTTCCCCAGCATTGTTTGACAATTGGTTCGATACAATCACCCGTGGTAAAAAAAACAAGAGACCCATGATCTTTCTTTTAGAAAAAAAAGTTTTGTAAATATGGAGCTTGAAACCTCAATATTAGAGTTCCCTTATAAGATGAATCTAACGGTGCAATTTTCATCAAGATCACTTGCTTATTTGGGGATGTTTCCCCTTTTTCGAAAATCAGGCAAATTTTCTAAGACATATAGCTTTTAATAGGTAGCCCAAAACTTAAGGCACCAAGGACACTAAAATGGAATGAGATTCTCAAAGTTGGTTAAGTGGATTGTTAATCAACCATATGAATCTAATAATACTGGGAAACCTGTGCATCTCAATTTTTAATTCAAAAGTTATGAAGTTTTTACACTTAGCCGGCGCTAAGTCTAGAATTTCTAAGCGAAGACTCTCAGAACAATGCTTTTCAATTCTAAGAAACAACTGGTAGCTGAACAGTTACAGCTTCTTTTCCCCTACACATAACTCAGCTTCGATATGAAAGTCTAACCTTTCGAAACTTACTCATAAATTATGTCCTGCGTTAGCTACAATTTCGACTTGACTCAGGAGTCAATGGAAAAAAATAAACAAAAACTTGTCGAATGGACTTCATTGATGAAATTATCTCCGGGAATACATAAGAAAAAGAATCTCACGATCTTCTATTTTACGATTCTGATATACTTTTTATTGCTACCCTTTCTTTCTTAACATTAATAGCAATGACTATTACACTTATCAAACTAATCGATTAGCAGCGTCTTTGAAAAAAATTCCCTTGTTTACTTACTTGACATGATAATTGATTACTTTTCCTTTAAGCATCGAAAGTGTTTGTGAATCAAATTCTTGGAATTCCGTACCGAGGAGACTTTCTGCAACATTCTGTAGGCTCTTCACTTCACTTTCAAGACGACGAATCGACCGCTTTGACATTCTAGAATACCAAAATTGTTTGTATGAATATTCTGAATAAATAGGAAGTTGCAACTTTTTTCTCTCTACTTTTTTGTTTATAAAAAATGGAAGTTAATGTTATTATAATTTTTTAACACAAAAAAAAAACTATTTTTTTTCTCTTTTATTATTTTTTTTAATTTCTGGGTACGATATGGCACTTTGCGATGACGCTATCAAGTCAAATTTATAAAAACCGATTAAAGACAAATATTAGTTTTAAAATGAGTCCTTAAAAAGATCTCTATGATGCTTCAATGCTCTGCTAGCGGTGAAGAATAAAAAGGGGAGAGAACAGTGCTACTCACACAAAAAAGCAATCTTCCTTATTGTTCAAGATGTTCGGGGCTGGGGGGGGGGGCTGTAAGTGTTCTAAATAGGGTTTTAAACAATGGCAATTACAATGATGTACTTTTAATTTTTATCCGCGCCATTTTCAAGAGGTTTAAGGCTCTTTTTTAAAATTTCTGTAAATTTATTTAGCAAAAAAATATTTTACTGTCAAAATTAACAGAAAAATAATATTCATATCTGGATCAACTACAAATGGCAATTTTTCTCACCAGAGAGCTTTCTTGAAATGCATTTTCAAATTTTTGATTACTATGGGCCGTGGTTCACTCTTCGGTAGATTGCAGTAATTGCTACGACCATGATAACGATAGAAAAGGTTCTAAAAAAATAATTAAAACTTTGAGTTAAATTCTAGAGTCAAAAATACAATTGCTCGTTGGTAGTTTCCTCTGTAACCTGTACCGTGCCCAAACCGTGAAGCAGAATTTTTGGTGTCTTCGTTTAAAAAAAAGAAAATCAAATTATCAAATGCAGAATCAAATTATCAGCCGTCTTAACGTTCTCCAAATTTGCTAGGCGACACTGAAGTGGAACGTGACAAAATACACAATTCAATTGAAAATCAGTGGTCTACGCTTCGAGAAAGGAAATAAAATATTGTAATGATGTTTGAAGAGAAATGTTTACTTTTATTTCAATTACATTGCAAAAAAAAAGTAAAGGCAAAGTTTAAAATGTGTATTGGCAATAGAATAAACAACAGGAGCTAGAAGAGTGGAAGGGGCTGCATGCACGCAAATTTTTTAACTTCACTCCTTTCAAGCGAATATTATAATTTTCGGGTGTCATTTCTCACTCGTTCAAAACGTTGGTACTTGGCAACCCTGGTTGCACCTCCCCACTTCCTTCCATCTGTTTCTATACATGGTTATTATAAAATAAATTTTTAAGCGGCAGCCTCAAAAGGCAGGATTCCTTTTTTAAAAGGAGCTAATTTTTATCATTGCTTGACCTTTTCTAATTCAGCCTTCTAACAGCGTATTACCTGGGAAAATAAAGACTGTTTGTTAATCATATTACTTAAAAAGTTAACAGTTTATCAGTTAAGTCAGGTATATTCAACTCAAAGCTGAAAACGGTGGCAAATCAAGTCGGTCACGATAATGAATGGTAAGTAAAGAGCGACACTAATTAATCGTAACCAAAACACTAAATCTGGCATCTTCAAAACAATACACATGTAAGAAATTTAGGTTTAACTCATCGACTACGATACAAATTAGCTTTTGCCTTAATGGCAAAATATAACAGTGCAGCAAATAGCAAGGGAAGTGATAATTGGACGCAATGGGATCTCATATTCAAGGGGATTTCTGTTTGTTTTCAGCTTTAAAGTCTTTCTTTAATGTCATATGAGCCTACTTTTTTTTTAATTTTCATTGAAATTAAGAAAGCAGCCACTGACTCGAAAAAAATAAAGAGTGGCTGGTGATTTTAATTCAATAAAACTTTCTCTTGTATATTATTTATTTTAAGCGCAACTAAAATAATTACTTTAGTCGATGGCCATCTGAAGACGAAGAACGAATAGATGCTAGGATAGTAATGGATTTATCCATTCCACAGGATAGATAGTTAGGGCCCTTTCAGGCCGCAAATAAAAATAGCCTACAAAAAAAAAACCAAGATTCTCCTCAGCTTTCAAAGCACAGTGAAATCCAGATATATTTATTCCCTTGATAGCCCAAAACTCCTTCTTATCTCGAACTTGAGTGGTTCGACCTTGGATCCTGCAAGTTATTCATTATCTAAAACTACTAGAATCCCCTTGAACTTCAATTCATCGAGTTTGGACACTTCTTACAAAGGAATTAAATTATTTGTACCTGTCAGAAGCCACCAGTTCATTTTCCAGGAAGTCATTTGTAGGCTCGCCAAGTTCACTGTCTCTCAGTAATGACTCTGCATCATGAAATTGCATTATATTATCCCCCTTTGGGATTGGTTGGACTAAAAGAAAAAGTATTGTTAACTCTTCAAATAGAGATGATACAGAAATGGAAATCGTACTAAGAATATAAACTCAGAATAATTGGACTTTTTTCCTTTTTTTGGTGATGTGCTTAGAACGAAATTTTTTTGTATGTTTTGTGAAAGAGTCACTCTAAATGAGTGCTATAGACACTTTAGCGGTCAATTGCATTTATTTATCGTTCTTACGTTTACTGTTAGCTTTCAGAGAATCATCAGCTACACCATCACAATCAACTGTTTTAATGCTAAAATTGCACAGAGTTGAAAATCCACACTCAAAACAAGAGATAAGAACTCATATGGCACTTGTGACGAGGCAAGAAGAGCTAAGAGCCAAGAGCTCATATGGTATGAGCTCTAACAAAATTCTAAGAATCAATAGATTGATTTAAAACGAAAATCAGAGGCTTAATGCCAGTCAGGATTTGAAATAAGAGCTCTGAGTCACGATGTCCTTCTAAATATCAAAATTCATGAAGATCTTATCACCCATTCAAAAGTTTTAAATACCTCATTTTTTCTAATTTTCCTCTCCCTTTAGCCCCCCAGATGGTCAAATCTGGGAAAAAGACTTTATCAAGTCAATTTGTGCAGCTCCCTGACACGCCTACCAAATTTCATCGTCCTAACACGTCCAAAAGCACCAAACTCGTCAAATCACTGAACCCCTCCCACCAACTCCCCCAAGGAGAGCGAATCCAGCACGATTACGTCAATTACGTATCAAGGACATTTGCTTATTCTATCCACCAAGCTTCATCCCGATTTCTCTACTCCAAGCGTCCAATCCAATCTCTACTATATATATCAAGTTTCATTAAGATACGATCACCTATTCGTAAGATAAAAATGCCCCAATTTTCACGTTTTCCAAGAATTCCGGTTTCCCCTTCCAAATCCCCCCAATGTCACAAGATCTGGTCAGAATTTAAAATTAGAGCTTTAAAGCACAAGATCCTTCTAAATATCAAATTTCATTAAGATCTGGTCACCCGTTCATAAGTTACAAATACCTCATTTTCCAAATTACCCCCCCCCCCCAACTCCACCAAAGAGAGCAGATCCTGTCCAGTTACGTCAGTCACGTATCTTAGACAGGTTTTTATTCTTCCCATCAAGTTTCATCATGAGGTATTTGTAAGTTACAAATACTTCATTTTTCCAAATTACCCCCCCCCCCACCCCAACTCCACCAAAGAGAGCAGATCCGGTCCAGTTACGTCAGTCACGTATCTTAGACAGGTTTTTATTCTTCCCATCAAGTTTCATCCTGATGTCTCTGCTTTAAGTATTTTCTAAGATTCCCCCCCCACCCCAATGACGCTGGATCCGGTTGAGATTTAAAATAAGAGATCTGAGTTATGAGGTCCTTCTAAATATGAAGTTTCATTGAAGATTTCACGTCATTTTTTTCTAATTTTTCAGAATTAACCCCCCCCCCCCCAATAAAGCGGATCCCCCAATATCACCAGATCCAGTTGGGATTTAAAATAAGAGCTTTTAGAAACGATATCCTTCTAAATATCAAATTTCATTGAATCTGATCACCCGTTCGTAAGTTAAAAATACCTCATTTTTTCTAATTTTTCAGAATTAACCGACCCCCCCCCCCCCCCCAGATGGTCAAATCGGGAAAAAAACTATTTCTAATTTAGTTAATAGCAAGTGCCATAAAAACGGGCACTTTAGAGCTACTCATTCGAGTTACATATCAATCACAATCAACTTTTCGGAAGTCATACAGCTTTTCAGTGAAATAATGACTTGGATTTAGTCAACATGAGCCAGCAATAGAGAAACAAAAGAATAAAAAAGGAAAAATGTAATAGACTGAAGTAGGTTAACAGTAATGTGAAGAGAATCAACAAAACATGAGCGTTAAGCAATTAGCAACTAAATTATGTTTCAAAAATCGGTCAGAGCCCCCTAGTATTTTCATTCATTGTACAGTAACAGGAGCAAATAGAAATGGCCCCAGGTAGAAATTAAATAAATAAAAAACTAATTTTTTTAGCTGAAAGTAAGGAGCGACATTAAAACTTAAAACGAACAGAAATTACTCCATATATGAAATGGGTTGTCCCCTCCGCAATCCCTCGCTCTTTACGCTAAAGTTTGACTCTTTGCCACAATTCTACTTTTTAAAACAATTAAAAGCTTTAGCGTAAAGACCGAGGGATTGCGGAGGGGACAACCCATTTCATATACGGAGTACTTTCTGTTCGTTTTAAGTTTTAATGTCGCTCCTTACTTTCAGCTAAAAAAATTAGTTTTTTTTTATTTAATTTCTGAACGTTTTTGAATTAATGCATGTTTGGTTTTGGCTCTCCGCACATAAATTATTGAAATGAAATTTGTATATTAATTCTTTTTTTGGCTAAATGGCTTTCTCTTAGTTTTGATCAGACGATTTTGAGAAATAAAGGGTGGAGAAGGAGGCTTAGTTGCTCTCCAATTTTTCTGTTACTTAAAAAGGCAACTAGAACTTTTAATTTTTAACGAACGTTTTTATTAGTAAAAAATAAACGCAACTTAAGAATTAACTTACGTAACAAACTTTCATAACCTTATATTTTTATTATGTATACGAGGGGGTTTGTAGCCTCGTTAATACCTCGCTCTTTGCACTAAATCGTAAGTTTTGTCCCAATTCTTTAAGAATGACCCCTGAATCAGAAAGGCCTTAGAATAAATAGTTGAAATTACTAAAATACTTTAGCATAAAGAGTAAGGTATTTATCTCCTCCTAAATACCTCGCTCTCTATGCTAAAGTATTTTTAGAGCCCCTCATATGCGTAACAATCTCTGTTCGTTTGAAGTTTCAATGCTACTTCTTCCTTTCATTTGTAAAAACGTTTTCATGTTTATTTTTCATTGTTTTCTTATAGTAATGCTAGAGAATCCTGCGCCCTTTTCATTGAATTTTTCTTCCCCCATGAAAGATTCCTCCAAGGAAAGATCCTCCAACATAGCCCCCTGTTCTCAGCCCCACCCCCAAACAAAATAAAATCCCCCTGAAAACGTCTGTACCCTTACCAATAACCATTACTATATGTAAACACTGGTCAAAGTTTGTAACTTGCAGCCCCTCCCCCAGGGATTGTGGGGGAGTAGGTCATCCCCAAAGACATAGTTATTATGGTTTTCGACTATGCTGAACAAAATGGCTATCTCAAAATTTTGATCCGTTGACTTTGGGAAAAAATGAGCGTGGGAGGGGGCCTAGATGCCCTCCAATTTTTTGGGCACTTAAAAAGGGCACTAGAACTTTTCATTTCCGTTAGAATGAGCCCTCTTGCGACATTCTAGGACCACTTGGTCGATACGATGACCCCTGGGGAAAAGAAAACAAACAAACAAACAAACAAACAAACAAACAAATAAACACGCACCCGTGATTTGTCTTCTGGCAAAAAATACAAAATTCCACATTTTTGTAGATAGGAGCTTGAAACTTCTACAGTACGGTTCTCTGATACGCTGAATCTGATGGTGTCATTTTCGTTAAGATTCTACGACTTTTAGGGGGTGTTTCCCCCTATTTCCTTAAATAAGGCAAATTTTCTCAGGCTCGTAACTTTTGATGAGTAAGACTAAACTTGATGAAACTTATATATTTAAAATCAGCATTAAAATACGATTCTTTTGATGTAGCTATTGATATCAAAATTCATTTTTTTTGAATTTTGGTTACTATTGAGCCGGGTCGCTCCTTACTACAGTTCGTTACCACGAACTGTTTGATAAGAAAAGAGTTAAAGAAAGATGGGCAAAACATTTTGAGAATGCGCTAAAGCGAGATACAGTTGCAGGAAACAATATAGAGGAAAATGAAAAAATTGTGATACCTAAGATGTGAAGGAAGATTTGTTTTGTGGGGAATAATTAGCGACAGTACTAATAGGATTAAAAAATAATAAGGCTCCAGGTGCTGATAATGTGGTAATTAAGTTTCTTATATATGGTGGCTCTGAAGTTAGGAATAAGTTACTGAAGATTAAGAATATGATTTTGAAAAATGGGAAGTACCTAACGATTTTAGGAATACCTTAATTAAACCATAAGAAAGGTAATAAGAGTGAGTGTCGTATTTATCGAGGCATTAGTCTGGTCTCTGTAGGTAGCAAATTACTTAGTAAAATGATACTTTTTAAACTGAGAGATGCTGTACACAAAGTTTTAAGAAAGGAACAGTACGGTTTTAGTAAAGGTAGAGACAGTGTCGACCAAATTTTCATTCTTAGATTAATAATTGAGAAGTGCCTTAGCTGTCAAACAAATTTGGTCCTCAGTGTTGTAGATTATGAGTAAACGTTCGATTCTGTTGATAAAAGAACTTTACCAAAGGTTTTATCCTTATATGGTGTACCAGACAAATAGATTAAAGTGATTAGTGCTATTTACGGTTAAGGTAGGAAATGAGGTTAACAGCTGGTTTTGTATTAAATCAGGAGTTAAGCAGGGTTGTATTCGATCCCCGTTTATATGGATGATTTTGATGGACTTCGCCGTAAGGAACACAGGAAAGGCAATAGGAGACCACGGAACCAAATAGGGAGAAAAAACTCTCCTGGAATTAGATTATGCTGATGATTTAAGCATCCTAGATGAAAGTGTGAGCAAAATGGATGAAACTTTAGAGATTTTGCGAGTTCAGGGTGCTAGAATAGGCTTGAAAATTAATGTTAAGAAGACACTAAAGCTAGGAATAAGTGAAGATGAAAAGGTGACGCTGGTTAACGACAAGATTGATCAGCTTCACTCACCTTGGTAGTATTATTAGCAAAGACGGTGGGAGCAATGAAGATGTTAAAAATAGAATAGCCAAGGCTCAGAGTGTTTTTTCACAGATAATTTTTTTTTAGGAAGAATGGGAAGATAAGTCTGCAAACCAAGATTAGAATGATGGAAGGTACAGTGATGACAGTTGTCAAATATGGTTCTGAAGCATGGGCGCTCCGAAAAGTGGATGAAGATTTACAAGATATTTTCCAGATAAATTGCCTACGGATTGTTTTGGGTACCCGGTTGACTGACCGTATTTCAAATAGTAAGCTATACAAAAATGTGATTGAATCCCGCTTTCTAGGGATATAATGAAAGGAAGGTTGAAATGGCAAGGGCACGTTCTGCGGATGAAAGATGACAGATTGCCAAAGACTGTCCTTTTCGGCCATCCGTCTAGGGCTAAACAGAAAGCAGGTCGTCCTCGTCTGGGGTGGGAGGATGTCATAAACATAGATTTCAAGGAAATTAGAACTTCCTGGGAGGGTTTAAAGAGGGAGGCTTTGAATACATTGGGATGGAAGAGGAACATACGTGGCTCCGTTGGCCTCAGGCGGCTTGGTACTGCGGTAAGTTTTTAGTAGTAGTAGTAGTATTTGCGAAATAAGGGACAAGCTTGTCATTCATATTGGCTCATTTTTATGACAGATTTAACTATATTTACAGTTTTGCAGCATTAGTCACTGAGAAAACCATTTCTGTTTGTCTTTTTCTTTCAACTATCGCATCAATTTTGAAGATCGAATTTTATGTGAATGGTCCCTGTGGATTTTAAAGTGTTTGGAAATGATTTCAACAGGGGAAAAAATTAAAGGGTAATTTAGCTTCAGTTACAAAAATGTATAGAAAAGAATCTAGGAGCCATACACTGTTTCCTAAATTGCGGGTGACCACTTTCTTTAATGTGCATATTCTGAATCGCTGCAGATTCCAAAGTATTTTGGAGTCATTTCTAAAGGAAAAGACATTTTTCAAGAATCATTTATAAAGTAACAAATTTCGTGTCTCAATAGGATTCTTTTTCTTCTTTAGAATAAAATTGAAATGACTCTTTTCCTTTTTTTTTGTATCAACAAGCTGCTTAAAAGGTTCGATAAATAAGCTGTTTCTTTAACCTTAAAACATAAGGATGGAAGAGCCGTTATCTTATGGAAATATTTTAAACTGGCACACAATCTTTTCTTCTTGAATGGATTATGAACATTCGTGCATGGGTACAATGAGTGTTTTTGGATGATAATATTACAAACCTAATGACGGATTCGGAAATGACGATACTGAAAACTTATTGTATTCGAAATTCGGTGCAAACTGAAGCTGTTCCAGATATTGAATGTAGTTCTCGGGATGTCTGACATCTCTAGGGTGTTATAAATAAAATTAGTGTTTAAGACGATATATTAAACAAGAGTGCATTAAGCCTATTGTTGACTCTAGGTGGAAGCAAAGGGCAAACTAAGTCTGGAAATTTCTGCGGCGGTGGTAGAGTTCTAAGAATCGAAGCTTGACCCTCTATCCATAGGTAGCATAGGAAATCCGCTAGCGCACCTCAAAGTTGTGAAGGGGTGTAAACATCACTAGGCTTCACGCCGAGCAAGGAGATGGATAACGCACTGCAGGATGACCTTGAGCAGTGGTACCACCCTTCCCCCCAGAAAATCACAGCCTAGTAAACGACACAGCATTTGCGCTGGTTTTAATTCTTCTGAGTTTGGTTGGTTTTGGTGGGCTTTCTCGGACTAAGAAACTTTTTTCTACCTAATTGATTGATCTACTATGGGTTGTCTCCACGTAATAGCATAACATTTGTGCAAATCGGAGATAAAAGACTTGAGACTGTTTGTGCAGGATTTCGACTCTTGTTGTATGAAGAGCACCACCATGTGCTGAAAACCAGGATCCAAGATGTCACAAATTCCGAGTTTCTTAAATATTGTGGTAATGAGGTTAGAAATAAGTTACTGAAGATTTTGAATATGATTTTTAAAAAAGAAAAGTAGCTAACGATTTCAGGAAAACCTAAATTAAACCCCCTGTATAAGAAAGGTGATTAGAGTGAGTGTGGTAATTATAGAGGCATTAGCCTGTTCTCTGTAAGTAGCAAATTACTTAGTATAATGATACTTTTTAGACTTAAAGATGCTGTAGACGAAGTTTTGAAAGAGGGTGGAAATTTTCAAGCTTCTAGCTTGAATGATTTAGTTTTTCATTCAACCAAAAATAACACGTCCAAAAACACAAATAGACACTTAAATTCATCGAAGAAATCAATCTTGGGTCCCAAAAAAAAACAAAAAAAAAAACAAATACAAATAAATGCCAACTGAATGGTTAATGGCAACAAAGAAACCAATCTTGGATCCCAAAAAATTAAATAAATAAAGGCAACTGAATGGCAACAAAGAAACCAATCTTGGGTCCCAACACAACAAAAAAAACGAAAAACAAATAAATAGCAACTGAATGGCAAATAAATGGCAAATGGCAACAAAGAAACCGATCTTGGGTCAAAAAAAAAATTGTAACTTCAGACTTGAAACCAAACAGATCCAAGGCAAAGCAACTTAAATTGGGAAAATAGGAAATTCAATTAAAAATATTTCTTCCAGGGCAAAAGCTAAGATGCAGAAGATCTGTAAAAAATTCCAGATTCCAATGGAAAAATAAGTGATGAAGTATTGAAAAGTCGAATTTGCCTTTTACAGACCATTATATTTGGCTAGTGCATTATATTTGTTTGATAAATTTTATTTGTTTGTTGTCATTTTTTGATGAAAATAAATCTTATTTTATCATAGAGCTGACACTTTTCGTGAGAGTGTCGGCAGCATACTTTCAAGCAAAAAAAACCAAAGCAATCAATAATATTAGGAGAATGTTTATATTCTCCTAATAATATTATACAACAATTATCTCCTAATAATATCTCCGAATAATATTAGGTCAATTGAAAATATGGCATAAGAAACATAGATACAAAAAAAGACGAAAGTACTCACTATCTTGATCTTTCAAAAGGTTATACTGCTTCATCAGTTGCCAATGAGCTAACAAAGCTTTTCCAGTCCTGCATACATGGAACACAGTCGGTTTTTCACGGATCAGGTCTTCAAAGGTTTGAACCACCGCTTTTGTTGTCTGAAAAGAAGTAATCAATTCTTTATATATTTTTTATTAATTAAAAAACCCGTTATACAGTAAACACCACAAACGAAGGAAAAGAATAACAAATAAAAAAAACTTAATATTAAATATTCACATATTGCGCTAACATAAACAATAAATAACAAAAAAAAAACAAATACATTATACAAACTAACAACTCTAAACTATAGCCGACTTAATAGTAGCGGGTACCAAGGATGCTGAACTATCTTTGCATTGTGTTTCTTATTTATCGAAGATACAGCTTCCTCAGGATCAGCTACTCCCGACCTCTGAACTATCCTAGAATTATATATCCATGGAGGGAATTGGAGCAGGTATTTAGCGAACCTGAAGAAACATGAACGAATTTTTCTTTTATCAGACTTGGTGAAAATCTCCCAAAAAGGGGCACCCTACAGAATATGGGGAAAGACAAATGAATTAAAAGGTTATCTAAGAATGTGTCGGTTGAAGCACAATTTCAAAGCAACTATGGATTCATATGCAGAGGCAATTCTACGAGAAATATGGCTTATAAGAAGCTATGGGGTGTGAGAGAGAGCTGAACCGATTGGGAGGTCAATATAGGTAGTATTTTCAACTTGCTGAACCATAGAGGGACCAAGAGCCACAAATGGGATGGAATTAATTTCACACCACTAGAAAACGAAGAGCTCCCACTTCCCAGTGTTAAACTTAAGACCAATGTTTAGGTATTCATCTTGCAGGCTTTTAAAAATTTCAAAGTTCAGTACTTGGGCTGATATCGAGGATGACATCAGCATATGACACAAGAGAAGCATTGATAACACTGGAAATGTAGGTACATGGACATTTTTCTTGGGGATCAACAACACAGTTGTTAAATAGAATGGGAGAACGCATCAAATAGACTAGACCTAAAATTTGCTGACACAAAAGTTAAAAGACCACCAGAGAATCTACCTCAAGAATTTTTTTTTTCATTTTTTCCGGTAAAGAATAATGCACTGAAGAAACACCAATGTTAAGCACACTACTACTCAAATTCAAAATTAAGTGTTCCTGCAAACAAAAAACCTAAAACTGACCACAGAGACTAGAAATTACAGACAATTAATTTTCCAATTTAGACACTTAACATCCTGAGTACCATCATTAGATAGAATCATGGCTTTGTTGACACCCTATTGAAAACTAATTTTTTCAAAGAGTATTTCACACTGAAACTATGATGTCCTTAAGTCTTACAGTTAACGCAGAACAGAGATGCGGCACACGGGGTATCTTTGTTAAACTTTTGGGTGGAGGAGCCAGAACTAGTAAGCATACAGCAGTTTGAGCAATCGGCAGCTTTATGGCCAGTCAAGTGGCAGTTGAAACATCTACGAGGCACAGAAAACAAAATCCCACACTAAGATTTTCTCATATCCAATTACGATAGACTGCTTCAGAAACATATCTTTGTCAGAGTTAGATTCAAAGTAAGTTTTGAACACTCGGGAAGAGCCACACTGGCTAACTCTGCAGCATTGAGGAATTAACCATGTCAATCCACCGTCATCTAGAGTTTGGAACATTTTTCACTACTGCTACAAACAGGGGTGTTTTTACCTTTGCCAGTATGTACGTTTTCATTTTCGAAACACTCAGCAATTCGGCCAGCCGCAATTTTTGAGCAAGCAACTAACTTCCATTCTTTCTGATTATGCCGTAGCTCAGCTATCATATTATCAATGAAAGATTTAGGATCAATTGGATTCGGAATGTCAGTCGGGCAGTTTTTCGAAACAGCTACATACGATGGACGGGGAGCAGAAGAAATTAGAACCGGATGTGAGGAAGTAGCGCAAGTGTACAGTTGGTCTATAAACCCTACCAGTTTACGCGACTTTCCATTTATTCTGCAAGTCACTGTAACAGCAACAGCGTTACCGACAGCAGTAATTTTATACGAGTCAAAAATCAAAAATTTTTGAATCTTATGTCAAGCGCACCGAATAAAGTTTCTGGCATTTATTATCGCCTCATGATCGATGAATCTGACTGCTTGCGATATATTGGTGTCCTATCTGTCAACGATCGATATATATCTGTCAACGATCAAACGCAATAATTTAAAACGGCATTTAAAATTAGGTTCGATTCGGCCATTTCACAATAGAACGCAGAGATACAGCGCTTTATGGACGTAATTGCCCTCTCCGTTGTCTTTAATAGTAGATAGCCTGCGGAAGACGCCTTATTCATACATTGCGTGCAGAGCAATCGAAATTGGAGGCAGATATAAGTAGAACCAATAGTATAAGATGGCGTTACAATACTTCTAAAATACCTCTAAGGAGAGCTAAGCTCCTACAATGTTTGGCAGCTAACGTAAACTTCAAAATAAAATCCCCAGCAAAAGTCTTCAACATGTTTCCTTTGTCCTTGCAAAAACAACTGCACAAATTAACTTGACAAATCAATTATTCATTCTAGATGGCGTGAACGTTAGATTCTCCCAGCACCCTTAACGTATTTTTTTAAATCCTTCTGAAATTAGAGACTGTACCGGGAAAAAAACTATCAAGATGAAGCTTTATAATTGGACAATAGGAAACTAATACCAATAATGCCATTACTATTGTTAGACGTTCCGATCTGAGTTAATTTTGCATTGTATTTTTGCGATTGCTTAATTAGTTAGCGCCTTATAGGTCAATTGAACCTTGTAGTTGACAAAACAGATAATTTGAATTTTGAAAGTGATCTTAGCAAGATATTCGACTGAAAAATATGGAAAATACTGAAAATATGAAAATGACGGAGGAACAAAAATTTTTTTTCTATTTCTCCTTGAACAGAGAAACAAACTTAAAAGAAAATTACCAAAACGAAATTTTACAAAGAAAGGAACATTATTAAAACTTAAGACGAGCATAAATAAGTCATATAATGATTAAAACTTAAAATGGTGCCAAATTAACGATTAATTAGTCAATCTTTTTTTATTGACAAATCAGCAAAGAAGAGAGTAAGTGATTATTACCAAAATTATAAGCTACTGCATAATATATCTTGGGACTCTTTATTTATATATAGGTCCTTCTACAGACGTAGAAATTATTATTTTTAGTTTGGGTTTATTTTTACCGTTTTTAGAACCCCACGACAATTATTACAAGAAGCCAGACTTACAATATGATCTCCCGGCCTCTGCACTCGCCAGGATGCTAAGAAGAGGGGTATAACTTGTTTAAAGAGAATCTCTATCTTTGTCAAAAAAAAAAATCTAGAAAAATCACATGCAGAGGTTTTTTTCTTTTGCGAATCAGGGAATGGGGGGGGGGGGTGCATTTCCGTAAGGAGGGGGGATATACAAGACACCATCTTTATGTCTTAAATCTATAATATATGCAAAATACATACACACATACATATATGAATATATAATATATACAAAATACATACACACACATATATGTATATATATATATATATATATATATATATATATATATATATATATATATATATATATATATATATATATATATATATATAGAGAGAGAGAGAGAGAGAGTTAAGTTGCTTTTTTGGCAACTTTTTAAAAATATTTAGATCAGCTCCTGCTTTCTTTTTTGACAGTCGGTTCGTCCTTCAAAATGGCCATCTTCAAGCCTTTGTCCTTTTTATGTTGAGCTTTTAGAGCATCTAACATAGAATTTGTTACCTGTACCCCAACCAAATCCTTTGACTCGAGAGCATTATCTAGTATTTTGGTCACTTCTCCCAAACGATTATCTCAAACCACTTCCTGTACTGACAGCTCTTCTTTATTTCTATCCAAATCATTTTCTAATTCAACAACAGATTCTTTCTCCTTTTTGAGGCTTTCTTTCAACGCACTACGCTCTTCTTCTTTGTACCACTGTTTCTCCTCTTCTTTCATCTCTTCAGTTTTTTTTACAGCAAGCTTTCAATATATTTCTTACATTCCAATTGGGCAGACCCTGCATAGGAAATAGTCTTAGAAAAGACGGAACACAATTCAACTTTCCCACAGTATGGCGTCTATGGCGTCAGTGCAACTTTGACGGTTAGTTTGGCATTAAGAGTTCCCTCAATTATCAATATATGATCCTAATTAAATAAATTTTTTGACTCGGAGAAACGGCGTTCTACATTTTCACTTCCATGTGAAGCAATGACACTTTTCAAATAAGGATGATCTTTTTTCAATGAAGAGGCATGAGAGTTCATGTGGAACAGCACGTCTTCCTTCCATATAGAGGGAATTTCAGCCGTCATATGTTTGGTGACAGCGATAAAATGTTAGCGGACACCCAACAGAAACACAGCCTTGGCCTTTTGTTTCACGCCTTCCAGAGCCACTCGCGTCTTTTCGCCGCACTTGTTACTTTCAAGAACCATGAATACCTCTTTGTCATGGTAGTCTAGCAATGCTATGTCAATAACTCACCCTGAAAATGCTCTGGTTTTAACAAGCGGGAAGGAATACAGGTAAAAATGTCCGGCAGCTTCAAAGCTGAGGTATGAGCTAGAAACTCGTCCTTCTGAAAATAAGTATAGAAATCATCATATGGGACAGCACTAATGACGACGAAGTGCAGTTTACCGACGACCAGCTCCGACTTGACCGACACGACTATCTTCTTATACTGAGTGCTACCTGGTAACGGTGATCTTTTCCTTGGGACAAAATCAGGTCCGCACGGCTTTCTACTGTCCAGTGACTCTTTCTGTCAAATCTACGAGGGTTAACCATTAGGTTGAAACGTGCTTCAGGAACTTGGGTTAGTACCGTACCGCGGCACTACCCCATTCTCTTGAACAGACTCAAAGTCTTTACATCTTGAGGGTCATCTGTAGAATAAGTAACATAATTCAATAACCAGGCCTGCGACATAATCGCCGAAAACCTGTATACTCTTGTGACATGCAGGTTACAGGTGCCAATGTCGAAGAGACTCTTTCCGGTGTCTTGGTTTTTCAGTTCACCCATCAACTTGAAAACATTTTGTTAACGTAAGGTCCATCACTCCTCAAGGTTATCATCTGTTCCAGCTGGAAGATTGTACTGATTTATTAATTAACTGTATTAATTGTATTAATTAACATTAATTAACTTTATTGAAGATAGTATTATTCATTGCCTTAAGTTAACCTCTTTCAGCTTTTATCTTGTTGCTTTCCCAATAAAAGAGGTTTCAAGGTGTCTGCTAACGACCTAGACTTGCAGACGAGAGAAACATATTTAAGTTCTTTACGGCTGGCAAAATGCGCCATTACACCATACTGCAATACACAATAATCAGAAGCCTTGACGTCTTTCAGCAATTCATTCTGGAAATACGAGTACAGCACATCATTAACTAGATAATTGAACTTGGAAGAGATCGATGCGAACTTGTCTGAAAAATCACGAGGAAACATCGCTTTAAACGAATCACTGGTTTCATTGGAACTATTGTCAGAAAAATCTGATACAAGACGCTTCGTCCATCAAAGTATTTTAGCTTTATAAACAGATTCTTTCACTAATATCATAATTACGACATTTTGATAGGGACCCTGGGAAGTTCCATCTGATAAAGCTGTCAGTTAGAACTGACCAGGGAATAGTCTCATTATAGCATTTGACCTATCAATCATCACCTTTATCAGGCTGTTTGAGTACAATAAAGTTTTTAGCAGAAGAGAAGGATTTCTGACACACTATAGTCTTGTCTTGTTTCAGAGTTCAATGCGTTAACAGCTAAAATTGGATATTTTATGAACACTGCTAAATCAGTGAGTTTCTTGTCAAGTGAATTAATTTAACATTTCACAATATTTGGTTTGGGATCACAGAGTCTTTTAATCCTGACCTAAGCTTCATAATTAATTCAGTGACCTTGTTATTTCGCAACAATTGCCTTGGAATTATAGAGACTTTTAATCCTGACCTATGCTTCATAATTAATTCAGTAACCTTGTTATTTCGCAACAATTGGCTTGGAATTTGTAATGTCATATATCAGTGACCTATATTTATAAATTGAACGGTTTAAATTGTGTGGTGGTTGAAAACAGGTGCCTTGAAAAGATGCCAAGTATTAGCGAACAATCTGAGGATCTGAATGACTTTGAACTTATATATTCGCCTGTGTTAAATTTTGTCCAAAGTAATTGGCAGAATTCGATTTCTGAGAAGGAAATTATTCTAGAAGGAATATTTCTAGAAGGAATATGGAGTGGATTTTTTTGCTTCACCAAAAATAGTTGAAATTATTGAATATGGAGTGGATTTTTTTTGCTTCACCAAAAATAGTTGAAGCTAAGGCTGATTTATGGTCGAAACTTGCGCCTGATGAAATTCCCCCTCGCCACAGTGGTGCAAAGTCTGCAACCAGTAATATTAAAGACATGCTCGATCTTTTGAAGAAGTGTGATGAAGCTAGTATCTCTATGCCAACTTATGTTATTAAACTTCCAACTGAAGTTCCAGTGTTGCCGGCTGTGGCCTATTCACAATTGGCCTCAAAAGTTTCTAAAGTTCATCAACTTGTTCAAATTGTGTCAGCAAAGTTGGACAATTATAGCCTCAGTTACCAAAACCTATAGGCTCTAATCGCCAGTCAACCACTATTGTCGTCTTTCAAGTGCCGTCTGATCTATCGGATCCAATTAAAAGGAAAGACGCTATTGATAAAATCAGCGGCCATGAACTTGTATCCAGTATTCGCCCGGTTCACGATAAGTGGTATGTAAATATTGATAAATCTGCTGCCGAAGACTTCCGTGCATCTGTTCCTGTCATTCTCGCCGGTACGTCAACCAAAGAAATTTCTAAGAAATATTCGGCCATTATAAAAGGCGTTCCAGAGGATTATGCGATTCAATCTTTCACAAATTGTAGCGGTATTGTTGCTGCCAAAAGGCTTGGCTCTTCGAAAACAGTTAAGCTTGATTTTGTGGATTCTTTTGCTAAAGCAGCTTATTTCAAAGACGGTGTACGAATTGGTTATGAATTCTTTAGACTGAGTGAGTTTAAGGAAATTCCAAAGTGTTGTTTTAAGTGCCGATCGCCCCATCACTTCCAGTCTTCTTGTCCCAGTCCTGCGCCCAAATGTGCTCGTTGTGCCGGCCCTCATATTAGTTCAAAAGAAAATCCATGCAATGCCTCACCAAAATGTGCCAATTGCAATGGTGAACACGTGTCCTTCAGCATGTCATGCTCCGTTCTCCGTGGTTTTGCTAGTCAATAAACCTCTAAATGACTTTACAAATTTCAATCATATCGCACAATATCAATGGCACAAAAAATAAAGATGCTTATATTGACGATCTGTACGAGAACTTCGACGTTATCTGCCTGCAAGAAACTTTGTTAACTGCCTCTAGCAGAAATTTCCTTCATCGAAGCTCTGTTCATTCGGTTTTTACTTCTGATGCTGTTACCACGCGTGGCCGCCCTTCTGGAGGCCTGGCCTGTATTTTTAAAAAAAAGTATTGATATTTCGAACCCATCCCTTTTTTATTCGGATAAGCACATTCTTGCTGTTAGAGTAAATAGTACTGTGTTTGCTAATGTTTATCTTCCATATAAAAATAATACAGTGGAGTCAATAAATAAATTTGCTATTACATGCAAGTCTTTAAAGTCCGTGACGAATCGTGTCAAGGAAAATAAACTTGATTTTATAGTTCTTGGTGACTTTATAACACGGATTTGGATGAACAAAGTTATCGATCCCGAGAAATATTGGAGTGCATGCCCACTTACGTGATTCTGAAGAAAGATTTATCATACTCCTATATCCATCAATCTGGTAGTGTTTCTAATATTGATCATATAATCAGTTCGTCACAGCTAAAATGCTCGATTATTCATGTTGATATTGAGTCTGATGACATTGACCATCTATCGCTTTCATTTACTACTAAACTGAAACGTAACCTTTGCAATGTTGCCCCTATTGGGAATTCTAAATGGTTTAAATGTAGTAATTGGAAAAGAGCCGATATTGCTTTATATATATTGTCTTTATCTACACTGCTTAATTGTATTCGTGTGCCTTATCATCTACTCCAATTGCAAGTAAAGGGTAGTAAGCGTGATCTTGATAGATATTATGATGATATAATTAGATGTATGAAAGAAGCTGAAAAAATTGCGGTTCCCCAGGAACGTATTCGTATAAAAACGCAGAAATCTATATGGGCTGCTGATCCTGAATTAAAGAATTTTAAAAATAAGGCAAAACTTTGGCTTCGAGTTTGGGTTGATTGTGGTAGACCTATAACGGGGTCTGTTGCGGATATAAAGCAAAAAACAAAGAATGATTATAAAAAGTACCTTAAATCTATTCGTTATAAGGGTATGGAATTTCCAGCCTCTAAAAAGGATTGGTCTAAATTGATCAATTCTGAGAAGCTGGATAAAAGTGATCTTTATAATAGTGATTCGATTTCTAGTTCAACTTGGTATGTTTACTATTCGGGAATTTTTTCCAAAATTAATTTTTTTGTGCAGTCACATTATTCTCGGTTACTTTCTAAAATTCTACCGCCTTCGCTTCATCAGGGCCATATTATTCCAGTATCAATAACTGCTGTTGAAAATGCAATTAAGCAACTGAAATCTTCATCCATTGATATTGATGGTATTAGTGTAAATAATATAAATCCAAAGTGTGTTGTTCTTTTATTTCATTTGCAGTTGTTGTTCCAAATGTGTTTAACATCTTCTCTGGTTCCGGATAGCTTTCTTTGTGGAAATGTCACCTCAATTCTAAAGCGGGGAAAACTCCCTTCTCAATGTTCATCTTATCGCCCTATAACCACTACGTGTAACTTGAGTAAAATCCTTGAATATATTTTAATTCCTCATTTAAATGAAAATATAAATTTCGGATCGAATCAATTCGGGTTTCAAGCTGGTATTGGTTGTCAACAAGCACACCGTGTTCTTTCTTCCGCCCTTAAGAATAGCATGGCTGAGGGGTCGCCACTTTATATGTGTACTTTGGACCTTTCTAAAGCTTTTGACAATGTAGTTCACAGTCAAGCTTTTTTTTTCCCTTTTTAATAATGGTGTAAATCTTTCAGTCATTTTTCTTCTTCGTTTTTGGTATGAGAATTCTTTTCTCCGAATTAATAAATCTGGATCTTCGTTTGTCCGTTTATGTCGAGGTGTCAAGCAGGGAAGGGTTTTATCACCTAGTATATTCAAAATGTGCATTTCTGGTATTTTAGATGAAATTAGATCAAATTATTTTATTGGACTCTCAGATGTTAATTATCTTGCTTATGCAGATGACCTTTTACTTTTGTGTAAAAATAAGCAGGGTCTCTCGTTTATGGTCTCAAAAGTTTCACGTCTATTTTCTAATATTGGTCTTTCTCTTAATGTTGAGAAATGTGAATTTCTAGTTTTTAATGGTCCGACTTCCTCTAATGCTCCCTTAGCTTGTCGCGGTTTTTCAATACCCTTTGTTTCCACCTTTCGGTGGTTGGGTATTACTGTTACGAATTCAATTTCTTGCCTACGGCAGTGCACTGTTCGTCATGTTCAAAAGAAAATTCAAACGGGCTATTCTAAGATAGTTGCTAATCGAGGGAAGTATAATAGACGTGCACTCGGTAGACTATATGCTACATTTTGTGATCATTCTGTCCTTTATCTTTCTGGTCTTTATCCCCTTCTAAAGAAAAAAGATGTAAATCAGATTCGGATTTTTTATTTCAGATATCGTAAATTTTTACTTTATCTCCCCCCTTGGTATAGCGATAGGAAGATAATTCGTAAGTTTGATGTCCCTGATATAAGTGCAAAGTTGGCCCTCATGTATGGAAGGTTGTCGGAATCAGCTTTTTATCGTTTATCGCCTCATCATCCTTTGGTCCGTCTGTTCGGTTAATTTCATTGTAGCGCAATGTTTTTTCTATTTGTAGTGTATTTTACTTGTAGTGCATTTCATATTTTTTTTTTTCTTTTTGTTACTCCACAAGTGCCATAACTTGTTATGATGTGGGTTAAAAATAAATTATTATTATTATTATTATTATTATTATAGAAGAAATAGCCTTCTCTTATATGTGTATCAGATGTGCACCAGTCACCATATAAATGACCCGTTTCCCCTTTCTCCTTCAACCACTCACCCTTCAACCTGCGATCCTCCTTTACTCAGTAAAATAAATGATCTGAAAACAAAAAGAAGCTAAGTAGGCAAAAAAAAATAAACCCTCAACCAAAAACCCTTCTACATAACTGTCAAAGATCCTACAGAAACAAAAAAAAATAACGTCAACCAAATTTTCAACACTTACTGAATAAGTAACGGCACAATTTGTCATGTACTATGCGATTTTTGGCCTTTTTATATTTTTATTATAACTAACTTCAGTTTATTTATTTGGTTTTCATCTTGAACTAATGTGGCAATAAATTTGACTCGGGCATAAATATAATTCAGGATTTTTCTGTTTTTTTGTTTTTTTTCGGCAGTCATGCCAACAGTTTCAAAAGTAGACAATTTTTCTTGAACTGAAACAATACTAATTAAAGAGAACTTGTAACAATACTTCCCTATTGAAGAAGTAGGCAATGATCAGATTAGGGACTGAAGAAAGTAAAAAAAAACTACGGCTACATCTCAACCTACAAAAGTATTTCTCTTTTATCAAACCTCTTGTCATCCTAGCTGTACCATATTACGCAAAAATCAGTAGGATACCAAACTTCCAGATATCTGCTAAACCATTCCTATCTTTCAGCTAAATGCTAAGTAATAGCTGCAACAGACAATTCAGATTTCTACAGGTTCAGATGAACTGCATGAGCCCCTAAAGCCTCAATCCTACCTTTTACCCCCAGGAAAGATCCACCTTTGGTGGATGTCAAGAGAGATTCATTCTTTAGTTGATCTTAAAAAAAGATAGGGCCCTGCTGTTAACCATACTGACCTCACAATATATTTGTTTATTTCTACCAGAACCAACTCCAGGTACTAGAAAAATGAAGCTACGCAAATGAATTCCACAGCTCTTGCTAAGTAATTATTTGGACATAGGTGCACAATCAGTTGGTGTATTTTTTTTTTACCAGAAAGAAACTCAGCCTACTTGGGAACGTACTTTATTACAGGAGTGTTGCCCAGTACCAGTGCCAAATCCCGCGTTCTAGTACTTAGGAACATCTTATCCCATTTATTGCTAAACTTTAAAATAAATTGTAATCTGCTGAATGTTCACTAATTGCTCCCTACACAAATGTACAAAAACTGCCTTCCAGTCGGAATGAATGTCACACGAATTGTGACCCTGGACAATCCATCCCATGAAAGGAGACACGGCATGTTATATAACTATTTCGTAAAAAATTTATTCTATTTTGTAAACTACTTCTTTTTTAATTAAAAAAGGCACTAAATGTAGCAATTTACTTTCAAATGAGCAATTAAACAGCCCTCTACGATTTTCCAGTGCCCTGCTAGCTGCACCGAAAAAAAAGGAAAAAAAGGATGCCGTCGATGTAGACTATCGTAGCTGGAGCCACTTTTCTCGTTTTTCGAGCTAATAAATTTTCCTTGTTATTCAAGACAAGGGAAGGTAAGTTTCTTTTATAGGGGGGTTTCAGACAAGGTAGTTCTAATAGTGTACTTCTTGTTCTGATCTGACACTATTTTTAGGAGTTATAGGCTATTATATTTCTTAGATTTGGACGTGATTGTCTCTTACTAGGTTTCAAGCTACCACTACAACCCGGATTATAAGTTGGAGAGAGCTAAAACAGGATTGAATATCCTAGTAAGGTGCTTGCTCCTGTAAGTCCATGTGGTAAATAAATGGGTTAATTTGGAATCCGTACAGGACCAAAATGAGAGAACTAAAAAATCAGAATTTTTATTCAGAATTCAATCCTCTATTCGAATAAAATAATTAAGTCTTGTAGAAATTTAGAAAATTTCTGGAATTTCAAGAATCCAAAATTCTTAAGATGTGATTTTGGCTTCAGAATTCAGGGTCCTAGTCGCCCCACCCACAACGCAGAGACCTGCTCTGAATCCCTTCGTCTCTACAAAAATTCTAATTCATAGAATCTTGAGGAAGTAAACAATTTCTTAGACCACACTACCTTTCCATTCACACAGTTGACAAATGAAAATATAGAGAGAAAACGGATATAATATTTAACAAAGTAGTGAAAAAAAAGAAAAAAGGCAAACTTTAAATAATAAAAATCCGAATATTTCGTCTCCACGTCCGATTGTCCAGACAATGAAATAAAGATTATCCAGAGACAATATGTATGTCATTCTTTGTTGCATATTCATCCTATTCGCAGTGATTGATTCAGTGATATTTGCAAGTTATTAGGATACTTTATTACCAAATTGAAATTGTGCCACAGGCAATCTATATATATAAAAATAAGTTGTTTGTTTGTGTGCCTGTCTGTCTGTCCGCATATGACGTCTGAATTATTTCATAATATATCAATTCAAAAACGAATGTATTCAAGCCGAAGTAGCTGAGTTGGTAAAGCGTTATGTTCCAGGTTCTATGTCCGAGAGGTTCCAGGTTCGAACCTTGGCTTTAGCATTAATACAAAAGAAGAAAAAAACTAAAAAAGGGAAAAACTACAAAAAAATACTAAAAAGAAAATACTAAAAAAACTAAAAAAGCTAAAAAACTAGAAAAAAAGGTAAAAAACTAAAAACTAAAAAAGAAAAAAAAACTAAAAAAAACTAAAAAAAGGTAAAAACTACAAGAAAAACTAAAAACTAATAAAAAAAATAAAAAAAAACTAAAAACTGAAAAAGAAAAAAAACTAAAAAAAGGAAAAAAAAACTGAAAAATAAAGGAGAAAAAGAAAACTAAAAACCGGGACACAGGGAATATAAATGACGACCGGGACACTCAGAGAGAAATTACAGACTGGGACACTGGGACACAATAACGACCGGGAGATATAAATGACGACCGGGACACTCAAAGATAAATTACAGACCGGGACACCGGGAAACAAATGACGAACTGGGACACAAATGACGACCGGGATACTGGGAATATAAATGACGATCGGGACACAACTACAACGGGGATGCCGGGGGCACAGGGGGATATATAAATGATGACGGGGACACAGGGAACGTTCGATTAGCAATCACCATCAACAAAGCTCAAGGGCAGTCATTAGAATAATGAGGTATAGATCTGAATACGGATTGTTTTTCCCATGGACAATTTTATGTTGCATGTTCAAGAGTCGGTAAACCTGACAATCTATTTATATGCACAGACAATGGGACATCGAAGAATGTTGTATATTCGCAAGTTTTATGTATTTAAAAACATATATATATATCTATCTATATTCACAGGTGGGACACAGGGACACAACTACAATGGCGCGTAACTAATATGGCGCGTAATGACTTACGCGCGCGGGGGGGGGGGCTTGGGGGGTGCGAAGCGCCACCCCAACAGCTAGTATGTATATAATTCTGTATTGCATGTTCATGCTATTTGCAGAGACAATCTGTATGTCATTCTGTGTTGCGTATTCATCCTATTTGCAGTGATTGATTCAGTGATATTTGCAAGTTCTTAGGATATTTTATTACCAAATTGAAATTGTGCCAAAGGCAATTTGTATATCATTCTGTATTGTGTGTTCATGCTATTTGCTGTGATTTGTTCAATGATACTTGGGAGTTATTAAGATTTGAGTTTGTTTTTTTTTTTTTCTTTATACGTTGTGTTTAATTTAGGTTCATTCCTATTTTCCTCTTGATAAAGGCCCGCAGATGTGGAATCGAAATATTCTGATTGTTATTAGCTAAAGTTTGTTCTTTTTTTTGTATTTTATTTTTGTTCCACACCTTTAAGCATTGTACCCGTTTTCTCTATATGTTTTCATTTGGTAATTTCTAGAGGAAGTACAGAATCTCGCCAGTGGTAAATTTTCTAAATTATTGTTGGATTTAGGTTGAAAATTGAATTTCGAATGGATTGGTATGTTTGTTTTTTTAGCTGTCTTATTATGGTACAATATTTTAAACTAAACAAAAGAATACACGGACGAAACAATTCAGAATGCTGGCAATCAATCCAGTGCCACTAATACACCATACTCCAGCAGGTTTTCTACCAGGATATATAATCTTCGGGGTCTTGAGATAAAAATGGGCTACTGATTCCTAGCTGGCCCACCTTTGACAAAGAGGTAGGCTAATAGGACCATAAGTAGTTAGTGTAGCTTGAAGCGAATGCATTCTAACATAGAAAAGCTAATTTTTCAACATAGTTATTAACTATCCTGCAATATTTTAATTCTATGCCAATGTGTGTACGTACATAAGCCATTCCTTAAATCGGACCATTCCAATATACATGTGATTTTGCACTTCAAATTTCGGAATCAAGAGAAACTGCCATCTAAGCAACTTACTTAAAGCAATGAAAAAAAGATGACAGGGGAGGGGGCAGTGACAGACCTATCAATTGACAACGAATAACTGCAAACCAAGAAGATAATGTATTGGCTAGATGACACAGTGAAAATAGGGACCCTTTTAGGGACCATAAAAGTAGGTTCTTTGTTCTTTTCACTCATGGACAAATATTTGTCAATGAATAAATATCCCAGAGAAATACAAAAATTCAGATTGTAGCCCGAAAGATATCCGCGAAAAGATATTTTGAGCTATTTACAACAATCTACAGCTACCGAACCGCAGCCGAGCCCATCCATTAAGGTAAAAAATTTTAACATAGACTTCCTTAAGGTCTTCCGTCTTTTTCTCGTCCCTCTTCCCTTGCAATGTCAGTTTGCACCAAGAATTTGACTAGATTAGCAATCTGAAATCAATTTACCAAAATAATGGTATTTAGCAAAGTGGAAAAACCAAAACGTTCCTCCTTAAGCAAATAAACAAGTCCAAATGTCTTTTCATACACTCCCGTCCTGGGACGCATATTGGCACCAGTACCAAGTTGAAAAGCGTTATTCTAAAAAGACAACCTAATTTTTCTTTTAACTCTAAAACAAACAAAGCAAGCACACTGAGCATGATATCAGGAGATACTCTTTGTGTCTCTAGTTCATTTAAAATAACTCCACCAAATAAATACCGATTCAATATCAGCTAAAGCGTCTTCTTCTTCTTTAGAATACAACGTCCTGGCCTGAATTGAGGCAACTGTTTCAGGGTGTAGGTTTCGCATTCCGGCAGTTGCTGTTTTGGATACCAGTTTGTCATACATCAATGCATACCAGCGATCTGTCACTTCATCAAGAGTAAAATGACAGGAAAATTTAACTCCTCGATGGACAGATACGAGGTCGTTAGTCTGCAAGATAATAAAACAAACTTTCAAAGTGGAATCAGTTAAATCAAAGATTTTACATTAAACTATCAAAATGAACGATTATTTTCAAAACGTTTTATGGTAATTTGACGCTGAATTTCCTGCCGATTTTCAAAAATATTGGTAATCAAATGATAAATTTTATTTTCTTTAAATTTTTTCCACTTTTTCCAATAGGAATTTCTCTAGTTTTGTTTCTTTCATCTTGTTTTTGTCAATGTCTATCGATTTTTATTGCTTTGTCAATGTCTATCGATTTTTATTGCTTTGTCAATGGAGTAAAACGATAAATATTTTCCAGTTAAACTCCTCAATAACCGGTTAGAAAAGATTTAAAAAGAAGCAATACATATGAACCTAACGCCGGCGCCATACCATTGTTATATCGGTAGATAAAAAGCCCTTTTTAATTAATTATCTGTATTCTTCACTAATTTCGACGTCACATGGGAATGCAGGAGTAGAAAATTGAAAAGGTGATAACTTTCTCTGGAAAATATGTGAACACTAATTTGTTTCAAACCATTGTTTGCAAATACTATGGACCCCTTTTTGACTCTCCCACGTTTTTCTAATTTCAAAAAAATTATCCCTCCAATCTCGCCACCCTTATTGGTCAATCATAAAAATTACGCTGAAAACTTAGACATGGATGAACTCACCGAACTAAGCACGGGTTATGTTATTGGCGCTGTAACCATACGAAATTTCGTTTTCATTAACAAATGTAACCCTAGTGTGGCTTGAGCATGTTTCTCATGGATTATTCCTTAAAAAATACACTTAAAGAAAGGAAAAGACGTCAGAAAGACAGTAGAAACAAGCACAAAGGGATATAAATACTAGGAAAGAACGAGGTTATTAAAGAAGGAACTTTAATAGTATTCTAAAACTGACATGGTGAAAGTTTATAGATTTGGTAATTAGGTGCTTTAAAGTTTAATAGTATGTGCTGTCATCCAGAAGAAAGCAATAATTTCCATGGAAAACAATTTCTTAGTTTTGATCAAATATTACAGGGTAAAGAAAAGAACAGTGAGAAAAATTAGAAATACAAGCCTTATTCTTCACACATTTACCTTTCCTTTGTCTATTCTTTGTTACGAGTACTTTTCCTCATAGGTATTGTCAACTTTCAATAGAACATCCCGACAAGATTGAGATAGGTCAAGAAACTTATTCAAGGACTGGCCCCTTTTTTACGATAGGCAGTATTTATTGAAAAAAAAATAAAAAAAAAAACGCCGATAAGCCTTCTGATTTGTAATACTTTCTCGAACTATAGTTACGAAAACCTAATAAAGAAAGGAACACTTAAAAGAAAGAAAACCAAACAAAAAACTCTACTTGAGCCCTTATTCTGTACAACAATATTCTGTATTGTTGTCCTTTTCCCATACTTATCCTGTATTTTTTCCTCACTAAAAAAATAAAAAAAAAAAACAAAAAAAAAAAAACATAAATCTTAAGTACCTAAATAATGACTATGAAGTAACCAAAGAAAATTCGGTTTATCTACCTCTCTCTTAAACACTATCACAAGGAAGGTACTTCCTTGTGATAGTATAAAAGAACCATATAAAAGAAAGAACACGGCAAGTCGAGAAGGCAGACCTTGTAGATGTCCTAACCTGTTTTCTAATTCAAAAACGTTTAAAGAAACGGTTTTCTAGTCAATACCCATTTGTAACTAATAATTAATAACAAATTAATTTAACGAAAATTAACGAAAAAATTCAAATAAATAACTGGTTTTCTTATTAAAATAATAGAGTCCCTGCATTCCGAGCCATTTTCGATGATTTGTGCTGCATATATTTTCAAAACTAAGAGTCTTATCCCTCATTATACCAAGACATTTCACAGACAATACACGCTCAATACAATGATAACCCACATTAAGTTCCTTTGGCCACTTCCCGGGCGCTGTCATCTGTTAGGGATGAAGTGGAAACATCTACCATCTGTGCGGTCGTTTTTTTTTTAAATTTGTTTAGGTTTATCTTCTTTTTTTGAAATAAGCTCGAATACACTGGCGTATATAAGTGTGTTTATTTTCGGAGCAACAATACACGTCATCTGCATTTTAGTTCAGTATTTTTTTTATGAATTCTGGTATTAAGAATAAGATTTCTAAAGAAAGATATCAAATTACGCGTCTTTTTTTAGGTCTAATCCAAAATTGAAATGATGGCAGTGAACATCAGCATTTAAAACTCGTCCAAAACCACAATAACTAATCCATCTCAGACTCCAACATTTTTACAAGACGAGCAATATTCTCGCTATTTTAGGAAAATTCTTGCTATTCACAAAATTATTTTAAACGAAGCAATACTCCTTCTTTATACATTTTTTATTTCTTGTTTGTGACTCCGTTTGGTAGATTAGTCCTTACGCCCTTCTCTTTACCGAACATATTTTTCTGAAAAAAAAAACTTCTTAAAACTCGGTTTTCTGGACACGATCCCATTCCGCAGCTAGCAGTCAGTATTTATCAGAAATAAAGCTCAAAGCAAGATGCAGATAAGACAGTTTTGTGACCAGACCATAAGTTACCCTTGAATAAACTATTTACTTGGAGTACTCCTGTAATGAGAGCCAAATCATCTGCGGGTTTCCACCGACCTAAGTCTCTTGTAGCAGCAATATGTCCCTGCTTGGAATTCGCCTTTCTTGGTCTTTTACAGACTCTTGATGTCTGCTTTTTTGTCTGCTGAATCAAGGCGTTGAAACTGTCTTTACTCCCTTTACCTGAAATAAAACGAAATCTTTTACATTATTGCATACACTGTCGTGCCCAAAATGAAAGAGCCTATGTCATACTTTCAACCCACTTACTTGGAAAAAGAAAAATATTCTTATTTTGTATATTTATGCACTGTAGGTAGTTGAAAGAGCGTAAATATTTTATAGAATTAAGGAAAAAATAAAAAGTAAGACAAACATATTTTGACAAAATTAATTTCTCGTCTCCCTCTGGTTAAGGAAGCCTAGATCCTCAAAATTAGCCAAGGGTGTTCACTTTATTTAGACCAGTATCACGCCTTTGGCCCTCACGTGATGTCATTCCAAAGGCGATTTTTCGGGATTTTCTTGTATTTCAATAGGAATTGTTTAGATTTCTGTAATCTAAAAGGAGAATCTTTGGCATTCTGTCGCCGTTCATCCGCATAGCGTGCCCTAACCAACTCAGCCTTTCTCTCATTATAGCCCCACACTCAGTCTTATCATCTTTCGTTCAGGGGTCTATTTAGGGTTTTCCTAAAATCGCTAGGTAATTCCCCCTTTTCAAAAATCATATTCATAATCTTCAGTTACTTATTTCTAACCTCATAGCCACCATGTTTAAAAAACTCATTCACCAAACTATCAGCACCTTGGGCCTTATTACTTTTTAATCCTTTTAGTACTATCAATAATTCTTCCTCAAAAAATCAATCTTCCTTCACATCACAAACTTTTTCATTTCCCTATTTATCTTTTTCTGTACCTCTATCATGGTTTAGCACATTTTAAACATGTTCTACCTACTGCCTTTAACTCTTTCCTTATCACTAAGTGTGGCCCCGTTCCCATCTTTAACTGGGACAAGTCGAGACTGACAATCCTCTCTCAATTTATTAAAATGTTTGTACCATATTTTACTATAATGCCGTCTAGCTGCATATTTCAGATCTTCGGCAATTTTATTCATGGTCTCCACTTCACACTTCCTTAGTTCATATTTTAATGCCTTCTCCACTTTCTTTACATTCCTCTTATTTTCATATGACCTATTACTCAAATAATTCTGATACATTCCCTTCTCCAACCTATTAAACATAAAACATTTTCTCAAAAATTCCTAGCTGCGTTCCTAACTTTCTTCCCTAAGACACCATCAGCGACTTTATTTACCTAGGATTGTTCCGTCCGTCTTCTAAATTATCAAATTTTAAACTATCCAGTTTAATATTCAAGCGTTCCCGGAAATTTTCTCTCAAATTCCTATCCTGGAGTCTGCCAACGTCACAGGTTTCTGGAAGGTAGTTACCCTTCCGGAATTTCAGCTTTAAATTAACCCTAGACGCTACTCAAGGGTGATGCTGAGTTTACTGCCCGGTAAGGGACTCTCCCGGGCCACTCAGCACGTTCCCAGGTGGCGGTTTGGGGAACAGCATACAGATGTGTAAGGTATCTCCATAGGAGGCAAAGACCGAGGGGGGAGCTTGTCCCTGGGGGCCCATCATAGAAACTGGGGCAGCCTCCCCTGTGGGCCATAAATACAGGCGGAGAAGCAAGAAGGCCCCTCGAATGTACACTCAACAGGGCCCACTGGCGTGTGGACACGTCCCACAAGTTACAAAACTTCTCCCAGCAATAGGTTAAATTTCATGGTGACACAGAACACCATTTTTGGAGTTCCCTATATAGGAGGAAAACTTCGGCAAGGCAAAAGACCTACATCTATAGACAACGACTTCTGCAAAGGGCTGGCTCGATCCTGATGGGGTTACCACAAGACTGGAGACCTTGCGGTCAACTCGACTCCCACTTGAGGAGTGGCACCCCTCGGGGAAATTATAGCCTAGTAAACGACATAAAATTCCCATGGGGTTTTGACTAATGGATAATTCTTCTTGGCTTGATCTGTTTTGGTGGGCGTTTTCGGGCTGACAAACCTCTTCCAACATAATTTATCTACAATGGGTTGCATCCCCGTAGTAGCATAATATTTGTAGGCATAAATATATAATTAGTCGGAGGTAATAGGCTTGAGATCGTCTGTGCAGAATTTCGACTCTTGTTGATAGATGGGCATCGCCAAGTACTGGGGTAGAAGGCATGAAATTAGGTAATATGAAATTTATTTACTCTGGCAGGAAGGACGGGGCACATAGACAAGGAATAGGGCTCATGATGAATAAGGAAGGTGCTAAGTCCTGTTTCAGTTGGGAAGGTATTAAGAAAAGAATGCTACACACTCATTTTATTACTAAAAAGTGTAGGGTATCAGTCATTGTAGTATATGCCCCTGTAATGGAGATAGTAGTGACTCAGACGAATTTTACTTACAGTTACAGAAACAAACAGACAGGGTTCCGGGTAGAAACACTGTGTCTTTATTAGCATATTTTAACACCCATGTTGGGAGAAATAGTGATAATGGTGTCCAAGCTTAGGTAAATTTGGTTTGTACAAAGAAAACATTAATGGCTGCTGACTTCTGCAATTTTGTTTTACAATTTAATTATAACCAATATAAGCTCACATTCTTTAGTCTAATCAAAAAATTCCAGACACACAAACACGGCGATATTAGCTGTGCAATGCCTAGTGCGTCTTAATCTTTCCATATGGATGTAAATACAAATAATACCAAATATGACCAACATTTTAAAATTATTACTCATTTAAACTCATGCCGACGATATTATGCGAAATGCCCATTATAAACTTCTCAGCTCGTCAACTTCTACTAACTTGCGCATACAACCTACGTCAAACCTATCCTCGAGCATTGCTATCCCTTTTGGGGTCCCTAAACTCAGAATACTCTTTATTTGTCAGCAGAAATAGAAAATTCAAAAACGTGCTATTAAATAATAGTAGAATCCCGTTATAGAACTAAGATAATTCCCTTCAGACTGGCCCAAACTCTTTGATAGAAGACATGATCTAATGATGGAGAAAGATCACGGCATCTGTAGCAACTTGATAAAAAAAAAAAGTCAGGCTAAATTTCCATGGAGGAATTTTTAGCCCAAGAACTGAAAGAGGCCAAAAAGGGATAGTAATTTATGAAGGAAACCAAAACGTTCTTTTTGGTAATTTGTTCAATCTTAAGAAAAACTAAAGAATTTAAACTTTGAGCTATTTGGCCCAAAACGATCGTCAAGATAGGGTTTTCCGGAACTCCAGCCATAATTTAGCTCAGAATTAAGCCATGCAGAATATGATGGCTAAAACTTATTAAAAATTTTAGCGAACTAGCAGATAATATGTCAGTAATATTCAGGACCTGTTAGGTGTTTTCCTAGAAAGACCACAATTTGGGTCAAAATTCGTCAACAAAAATGCTTTGTCCAATTTTCAGGTCCCGTAATAAGACACATATTTATTTTTTTAAAGTAACTGTAACGTTTTATCATGTTTATCATTCCAAATCGAACCAATTTATAAAAAACAGAGAGGTGGACAAAAGAAGGTCTAAACATTAAAAAGTAAAACCTTAAATTTCTATTCTATGCCTTCCCATGTATTTTAAGTAACCTTCATCCCTAGGCTTTCTATATTAGGAACAAAAGTTTTCCACTAAAAACACTTCCAGAAAGCATATAATATACACTTTCATCATAACATGGCATTCAATGGGATAACCTAAAAAACACATAGGTGAATATTCTTGTACAATGAACTGGTTTTCTAAATTGGATATTTATTGGTCACTACACTCATGGTTGTGATATACGTTTTCTCTAATTGAACTGTGCAAAAAAGTTTTTCGGAGTTTGCCTGTTACACATGTTTTACACACAGACCAATAGGCAGATGAACTGTGCCTTCTAAATTTTAGCTGTGATGGAAGCTCCCCTGAAGCACGGCTCTCACTTAAAGATTAGTAGATTTTTTCTTTGGATTTTTACAATTTTGATAGCTAGTTAATTAGCGAAAATGACGAATCAAATCCTAGCAAAAATTTTCGACCAAATGGAGCAGATGCAACCGTCATTCAATGAGATGAACCAGATTAAAAGCAAGCAAGGAGTGAAAGATGAAGTAAGAAGCCTTTTTCATGCTATGCAAGACGGAATTATGTCACTTGGAAACCGTTTTACGACAATCTAATCAAATGTAGCAATGTCTCCTACTGAAATGGACTTAACATCGCAGAAAACTTAGCAGCTGGAAAACACACTTAAAAAAGTGACATTGCGGTGTGTGGATTTATGCCAACAAGCAGAGGCCCTCCGTTGTGTCATGCTCTTATTTTGTACCTATATGCGAAAATTTCAAACCTCGGGGTAGTTCCTCGTGATATCAAGGACACTTTTCGTTTGAGAGCTATCCGTGGGAAGCCTTCCGTTTTCATGTAAAGGCCTCCGTGACTTCATTTTAAAACCGTCAAGCTTTTTGCGACCAGACAGAGTAAATGTAGGGCCAGATTATACGGAAGAGAACCTGTTTATAAGACCCCAGATGAAGCCACATCTTGAAAAGCACGAACGGAAACAAAATGCTAAACTACGTGGAATAAAACTGATTGTTGAAAGTGATGTATTTGAGTTTAGCATTGTAACTCAAATAATAGTGCTTTAGTATCTGCAGCAGGTGTATATCAGAACCGATATATCTCTCCAATCCTGCTTAGCAATATTCAGAGTAATTAGAGTAATTCACATGAGAGATGTGGATTCGACAATTCTGCTGCGAGGAGTCTGAGTTTTGGAAACACTACTTCTGCATTTAGTGTAGAAAAGGCGGGCCAAGCTATTTCTGAAAGTGGTCAGTATTATACCCCTAGCCAAGAAGCTGCAGTGGATTTAGCTCAGCAAAGTGTCAGACAAGTACAAGAAATTAGAAAAAAGTAGTCCTTTAGAACAGAAAAAAGGCGTGAATTAAAGAGTTCGATTAAGGGAGGCGATTCAGAAAAATAAAACTTACTTGTAAGGAAATTTATGTTGTAGACCAGAAAGTAATCCCGATAATTTGTTAAGGGTGTTTTTGGCAGTTAAAAATATTCAACTTGTTGTTTGTGGTGTATGTTTTCGTCGGAATAATAGTTTGTACTGTCATTAAAAAACGTAAGAATTAATTGAAAAAGACACAGTGGTGTATAAAAGAATTATCCTTACCGTAACTTTGTTTTTCTAAGATATTCCATTGCATATTCTAGCAAAGAGGATAAGTTGCAGGTTGGTGAGCCCCTTGTCAACAACAAAGGTCTGAACGTTTGGTTGGAGAATTAGTGAGTATATCTTTCCTATTAGAAAAGGTAGGGACAGATCTCGGAAAATAAATAGACAGGGGAAGGAATTTCATAAATTTTTGTAAAGAGGAGAGATGAATAACTACGAATGAGAGTTGGGGAAGATCTTGGTCTCCTTTGGTACAGATTTTCCCCTCATCCCCACGAACAAATTCAAGTACACTTTTACTATTCTTCACTACTATTCCAAAAAAAAAATAAATCCATTGGAACTCAGTCGCTATGCCTGAATACCCATTTTGGTAAACAGATAGACTCCACATCCACGATTTTACATTCATTGAGATAATACTATTTAATTAGAAACTAAAATTAACAGAACAAGAAAAATTACGGGTCGTAGTACTATAATGTCCTTTTAGTGAAAAACAGAGGAACGATTTACAAAATACATTACAATATAACAAATCAATAGCCAAGCGGATTTTTCAAATACTATTGTACTTCTAGGAAGGTTTGTTTTCACTGGTGGACTTGAATTGTCTCTCCAACATGCATTAACTTGTTCAAAAAGCTTTCAATATCAATTTGTATAGGTAAAGAGCTCAAAAATTCATAGTGTCTTTGAGGTGGGAGGGGGGGGGGGTTTCTTACCAATTGAGTGTCTTTGCTTAGCAGATTTTGTATTGATTCTATTGGTTCCAATTTCATCATCATTGAATTTTTTCCTCTTGATAGGACGCCCAGAACTGAAAAGAAATACGTATGCATAAACAAATAAGCGTTATCTTTAATTCCGTTTTAAAACACATCTGAAAAAAGATAGATGCTTTTTCTAAAATTAGCTCAAAGAACCTCGAATAAACTCAAAACGGTTTTTTGTGTGTCATAATTGAAAAATTAAAAGTTTTTTCAAGAAAAATGCCACTTTTTTGCTTACTAACACATAAAAACAGCTTCCACTCCAGACTACAATAAGTTTGAACTGCATCTAACTATGATGGCGTGGCCTGCTCTAATGAGGAGTCATAGCAAAACGAAACACTTCTAAACATTGGAGGGGGGCTTAGTTTATTTTTTTCTGACAGAAAAGAAAAGAGATTTATGTTGGACTGTTTTGGGTGACAGATGTGATAGGAAGTAAGTAAGTAAGGGAGCTGTCAGGAAGTTGTCAATCTAGACTAGACCCAGGTAAATGCAGGATTAGCAACAGTCTCCATTAGATATAGGTAATGTTAGAAAAAGATGAGCAGAGTATTATGAGGGAGTGTCAAAAAAGATAAGGTTATGGAAAATGACATACAAATCAGTAAAGAAAATACAGTAAATTTATAAGAGAAGGACGATTTGATTACTAAGGAGGAGTTAAGGAACAGCATTGAAAGGTTGTAAAATAACAAGGCTACTGATTCCCAGAGTATGACAGATGAATTTTTAAAATATGATGGATACAAAGTCAGAAATAAGAACTGAAAGAGTTTTCAAAGAACCAACAATTCTGAATAAGATTTTTGATAAAAAGGGAAAGTACCTAGTGATTACAGGAAAGATAGATTAAGCACCTTAACACAAAAGACTATAAGAGCAACTGTGGTATTTATAATGGCACCAACTAGATCTTGGTACAGAAAAAAATCATTTGGTGTAAAGATACTAATTAGACCAGTCATTGTTGACAAATATTTAAGAAAAGGGGAGTACAAAAAAATTTTTTAGAAGATATTTCTAGTACACACTCTATTCTTTCCTGTTCGAAAAATTGATAGATCTAATCAAAAAGGCGAGTACTAACTGATTGCCGAAGCTTGACCATTTCTCGTTCTATATTCGTTTTTCTTTACTTCTTCTACAGCATATTTCTCAGCCACACTTTTCTTGACATCCCTAACATGTAAGTGACCCTGATTTATTCCCATATTGATGTTAGCTTTAACATCGTCAATATTGCTGCTTTGACTACTTACAAGATAAATGTGTGCTCAGAAACTTTAAAGTCATCAACTAAAAAAATATTGTACTTTGGCAGAATTTACAGATAACTTAGATTCCTTTCAAAGAGGAGAAAATCATTGCATGTCTCTGATCTCTGTGATATTTGTGTGATGTATTCAAGCCTTCACTGAATGTCTATTTCTCCCATTTATCACTGGAAACAGCTTTAGGCCCTGCATCTTATCCAAAAAACCAGTAATCACAAGGTTCAACTTAAACAAGTAGGAGCTGCATTGGTCCTCTTTTTAGATATAGAGCCTTAGTTGCCACATTTTAGTTGGAGAATTTTGTTCGTGACTCCTTATTTTAGAAACAATAAACCCTGTCTGTAACCCTTGACTTGAGATATGGGCTACTTAATCTAAATCTTTTTGTCTTAGAAAATAGGTTTACAGAAAGAGTTAACAGCAAAAAACCTTTTATTCAAGTCTTACAGAAGTTGCCAAAATAATACTACTTATTTTGCAGCAAAACCACTTGCAATCTAGCCACCACAACTTAACACCAAACATAGCTATCTCAGTTAGTTAAGGAGTTGAGACAAACAAAAAACAGAAAACACTAATTAGTTTCTGGTTGAAAAATTCATACCTGAGACTTAATATAATCAGGATAATTATATTACAAGTCAATCCACTCATAGCCCAACCTACACAACTCAAGAATAAAAATTCAACGCATACTTCAACAAATAATTCAAAATGTCAGAAAGCAATACAGATGCACAGAAACATTAAAAACTAACTAGATCTTTACATTTGTTACAGCTACTCTCTCAACACTACATGCAGGTTCATGGATAAAATCTTCAAAGTATTTATGTGCAGCTTACAGGGTGTCCACCGGCAGAGTAATCAGAAATAGTTAGATTAGACTGTGATCAAAACTTTAGAAAAGTTATTCTTAAAAGGCTAGTCCATTTTCAAGGACCCAAATTCCTCATCAAGGTATCTGTTTTATAGGATTACAATTGTTTTAAAAGTGACTAACCCCATCTAAGAGGGTAGGGCAACTTGGCCCACCCCCCTGTATCCTCCTAGGCATATCAAAGACAGTTTTAAAGACAGACTAGTTTTTAATTACCCAAAAGATCACAAACTCACCCTTTCCATATCTTTCAATGAATTCAACATTTAAGTTTCTACTATTTGAACATAACACAATAAGAAAAAGACAAACCTCCGCTTTTGTACAATCTCAGCTGCAGTGTCTTCCATTATTTGGCCTACAAAGAAAATAAAAATCAGAAAGTTGATTACCATTTTCAAGCATCTAGAAATATGCTGAGACCAATTAGGTGGCTTAGAGCAAAAATCATGTTTCAAATCTTAACTCTATCCACTTTCATTAACATAACTATAAACATAAAAGTTAACTGAATAGACTTTGCAAGAGTCATAAAATAAACATTATGCCTTCCCAACCATATGCCCAGGTGAACATGGCAATATTTGACATACTAATGTCTGATTTTTGATTTGATGTCTGATTTTTGATTTGATGTACAATTACAAATGGCTGACATTTGAGTAACAAAAAGTTATACAAAGGGTGATGGCCCAAAAATATTTAAATTAAAACAAAACAAAAAATAAAAGAGGGTTTTGGCCTCCCAGCAAGCATTCAAGAATGTGCTCCAAATATTAAAAGACTGGAATGCCCTTGCATAAATCCACTAATATGAAAAAAAATTTCATATTAAACCTCATTGTGTTCTGAATGTGTTCATTGTGTCCATTATTTGGCCTACAAAAAAAATAAAAATCAGAAAGTTGATTACCATTTTCAAGCATCTAGAAATATGCTGAGACCAATTAGGTGGCTTAGAGCAAAAATCTTGTTTCAAATCTTAACTCTATCCACTTTCATTAACATAACTATAAACATAAAAGTTAACTGAATAGACTTTGCAAGAGTCATAAAATAAACATTATGCCTTCCTAACCATATGCCCAGGTGAACATGACAATATTTGACATACTAATGTCTGATTTTGCCTATGTACAATTACAAATGGCTGACATTTGAGTAACAGAAAGTTATACAAAGGGTGATGGCCCAAAAATATTTAAATTAAAACAAAACAAAAAATAAAAGAGGGTTTTGGCCTCCCAGCAAGCATTCAAGAATGTGCTCCAAATATTAAAAGACTGGAATGCCCTTGCATAAATCCACTAATATGAAAAAAAAATTTCATATTAAATCTCATTGTGTTCTGAATTTTGAAAGATTTCCTTGTGTTGAGCAGATTAGACTTCAAAATTGGCTGTTACTTTGTATATAGAAAATTAAAACTGTGGGTTACCTTTGTTGTTAATTCCTTGTGTTGAGCAGATTAGACTTCAAAATTGGCTGTTACTTTGTATATAGGAAATTAAGTTTTTAATATTTCTGTGGGTTACCTTTGTATGTTAATTCCTTGTGTTGAGCAGATTAGACTACAAAATTGGCTGTTACTTTGTATATAGGAAATTAAGTTTTTAATATTTCTGTGGGTTACCTTTGTTGTTAATTCCTTGTGTTGAGCAGATTAGACTTCAAAATTGGCTGTTACTTTGTATATAGGAAATTAAGTTTTTAATATTTCTGTGGGTTACCTTTGTTGTTAGAAAAAGAAGCAATGAATCATTTTCCTTTGTTGCTGGAGAGCTATTCTGTCAACTGAAGCAATAGTTCCAGGCATATATTTTTTTGGATTTGCATTTTAAAGTTTGGCAAAAAAAAAATCCCTTTATCTGTAGCCTACATAAAAAAGGCAAAAGGGAAATAAAATCAAAACATGAATTTCCAAAAATTGAATCGATTCATATGCACAGGACAAGAGGGGGGGAGGCTTTAGTGCTCATGTGAACCTTGAAATCAGTCACTTATTACTATATCTTATCTATGTTTTCACATAAATCACCTAATTTTCCTATTTCTTAAAAGTACTCCCTCCCAAAAAAAAATCAAATAAAGGCTACCACATGTACCTGTGTGTATCCATTAAATTATCAACTTTTTATGTAGCTGAACATCACTTATTCTATGGATTTCTTATAAAATAAATAGTAGCCTATTGATGTCAAAACTACCAAATTGATTTTTTAAGCATATGGTTCTAGTTGCTACTACTCTGAAACTGTGAAACTTTGGAACAGAGGCATAGCAGGGAAGGAAGGCTCCTGTCTACTTTGGATGAAGAAGTCAAAACTATATCTAAAGCTAGTACAAAATGAAGGTAAAGGTAAAGGATACAGAATTAGACTTTACAGTCCATACTGGCAGTGCTGATCTCCGTTTCTTGGCCCTTCAGCCAGGAAGTGCAATGGGGGGTTGGGGGCCAGCCATCCTGTGCTTTCGCACACCCTTCCTGTTTACCTTCCCCATATTTCTCCAGGTACCCATTTAGAGCTGGGTCAACTCTGGCTAAGCTTACAGAGTCACGCCACTGACTCCATCCCAAACTGAAGATTTGGTTACACTGGGATTCAAACCCATGTCCTCTCAGACAAGGGATCCCAAATCCAGTGCACCAACCCACTCAGCCAGGACAGCTCTGTGTGACAAAATGAAGGAGAGAAAATAAATTATTGTAAACATGTCTGCACAAAGGAGTGATAGGGAGTATTTCCTGAAAGGATGGTCAATTGGACCCCCCCCCCTCATGAGAAATTATTGGGAATGTCTGTGTTGGTGTGTAGATATTCCAATATTTTAATCCTATAATACATTTTCTGAAGCTCTAAACCCCTTGAAAACAATAAATGATCCTTTCCTTCTTACAATCTTTACTGTACAAGCACATGGATCTTAGTTTGCTCCAAAGGGCAAATTAAGGTAACATGTCAGTGCTATAAAAGAATCATTAGGTGGTTTTGTCTTTAAGCTATTCAAAGTTGATACCATTGTGGTAAAGGTCTGTATTACAGGCTATTGAGATGGATACATGTTAAGAAAACATTTCTTTCTTCATAATTTGCAGAGTAATTGTAGTGAACACATGTTGATTGTATATGTTGTTCCCATGTATTCTGCCACCTCTCTTGTTTTTCTAGTTTTTGTTTTGTTGTTGTTGATGCAATTTATGGGTACAAGGGTTGAAACAAGAGAGACACATTGGCAAAATGAATGGGAAATAAAGCCTGTAATTTAGGCTAAATATTTTCAAATTAGGAGAAGGCATGTTGGGGGTAAAGCATGGTGGAGCTGCAGCCAAATTTTGTTAACTATGATTATTCTGCATATTATGGAGTGAGAATTGTTTTCTTAATGTGTTTCCTTCTCAATAGCCCTTAACCTAGACCTTTAGCCCACCATCTTGATTTTAGGAACCAGTATCTGGTATATGCCTAGGTCCAAGCTACAGTAATAAAGATTAAGGTAGATGCCTAAAATAAATCAAGAGCTGTATTTTACAGTCTGTATTATATTAATGTCCAGTATAGTTGTATGAGCAGTCCACAACATAAGGAGAGATATTAAGAAAACAATTCTTTCTTCATAGTATGCATAATAATCCTAGTTACCATATTTTGTAGTGGGAGAGACTTTATCTTCACTTCTTTCATTGTTTTTCTAAGAAATTCATGGATTTCTTAGAACCTATATATTAAGAGAGTAAATACCTCCCCTAGCCCATAATGTGCAAATATAGCCTATACCCAGAATTGCATTCTGATTCTAAATATAGGCTAACCTTTATTTGCATCATAAATACACTTTACCCCCACCCCTATGATGTACAAACATATACCCTGATTTTGATGTAAGCTATATAGGGGTGGGGGTAAAGTTCATTTGTGATGCAAAGGAAGGTAAGGTCTATATTTAGATTCAGAATGCAATTCTGGGTACACATTTGCACATTGGCGGGGGGGTGGAGGTATAGACCCTATTGGTTCTAAGAAATTCATGAATTTCTTAGAAAAACAAGGAAATAAGTGAAGATAAGAATTTAAATCAAAAATGAACTTTACCCCACCCCATGATGTGTAATTATATGCCTTATTTGGATGTATTTAGGGATGGGGGCAGGGTTCAATTGAGGTGCAAATGAAGAGCAGGCCTATATTTAGATTCAGAATTCAATTCTGGGAAGGCTATATATTTGCACATCAGGGGGTGGAGGTATATGCTCTGTTAATATATAGGTTCTAAGAAATTCATAGATTTCTTCGGAAAACAAGGAAAGAAGTGAAGATTAAGGTTCTCCCACTCCAAAATATATTAACTAGGACTAGCCTACTGTACACATTATGAAGAAAAAATTATTTTCCTAACATGTCTCCTTATGTGGTTAACTGCTCATCAATCTATACCTAATGTCCGTTACGCAATCCCTTTATCTTTCTTTTCAGGAACAACCTGCCAAGTGATTTAGAAGTGGATGAATGTTTTATGATGCCAATAAAATAAAAAAAACAATATTAGGCTAATAGTCAATTAACTTAACTTCCGTAAAACGTGACTACCGTAAATTCTGCCTTACCTTAGTGTTATGGCATAAATTTGCTTTATTTTTTGTATTTAGGATTGATACTTAAGTAAACAGTAGGCCTTTATTTATGTTGTTGTTGTTGATTATTAACGTCTCCTCTAGAATCCAGCTTCTGTTGAGACGATCTTCCTTGTTCCACACTTTTCTCTTTGTTTCTTGATGCAGTAATCTGAAACAAACTTCATAATCTCTTTTCTCTCAGTCTTTTTTTTTTTTTTTTTTTTTTTTTTTTTTTTTCCTTTTTTTTTTTTTTTTTCTTTTCCTTCTTTCTCTTTTTTTTTTTTTTCCTTTTTTTCTTTTTTTTATAAACAATGAATACAGAAATAACACACAACAAGCAAATAATTCCTTTCCACCCTCTTCAATATTTATTCCATAACACTAGAACATATAAAAAAAAAAAAAAAAAAAAAAAAAAAAAAAAAAAAAAAAAAAAAAAAAAAAAAAAAAAAAAAAAATTCTTTTTTTTTATAATTAAAATAATATATAATCCTAGCTAAAATCATCCATTCTGCCACTAAATTTCACAAATTTCAAAAACATCATTATCATTTCAAGTCTTATAACATCATCATTGATCCCTATCCCAAGCATAAGACTAACATTGAGACTGCCTAGCTTTTCTTTTTGGCATATAATTCTCATATCCTTTCTAAGTCTCTCATAAAAAGGACACTCAATTAGATAGTGATGTACAGTCTCATTCTGCAAATTACAAGCTTTACAAACAGGGCTATCAATTTTCCCAATCCTAAATAGTCTAGCATTAGTACTTACATGACCTGATCGAAAACGGAATAACAAATTACAATTTCTCTTTTTCAACTTACTATAAATTTTACTATCAAAGTGGTTATGTTTTTTCTGGGCTACAAGCTGACCATGGATTAAATCCTTCAAAAGTCCAAATCTTCTTTTTCTCAATCCTCCTCTGATTGCTCTCAATTCCTTATATTCATTTCCCTCTAGACAGTCAAGGGGTTGTGCTGCTGCTATTTTTGCATGTTTATCAGCCATTTCGTTGCCTTGTATACCTACATGTGCTGGTGTCCATACAAGCTGAATTTCATATCCATTTTGGAGCAATTGGAGAAGTGTGTTGTAACAAAAGCTGACTTCTTGGTTTTGGTTTGAAGTAAAATTTTGTAAGCTCAGTATAGCAGCTTTTGAGTCACTACAAATAGCAAATTTTCGTTCTTCTTTGTCCTTTATTGTGGCCTTTTGGATTAAATCAAGCGCTATCTCTATTGCTTCAATTTCTGCTTCAAAGACTGTTGAGTATTGTCCTAGAGATCTGGATGCCACTAAGTTCTTCTGAGGAACAAAAGCTGCAGCTCCCACTCCCTTTCCTTCTATTTTGGATCCATCAGTATATATTAGACAGAAATTTTGAAATTTTTCTGTGATAAGTTTGTTAAATTCCATTTTTGTGTATAGTGGATTTCTTTCATTTTTTTGTATTTTTTCTATGGTACAGGGTATTTGCATCCAAAGCCATGGTGGGGTTTCTATGGGTTTCTTATATTGCAACATTCTAGTAATAGAGAAATTCAAGCCTTCTACTGTCATCAGTGCTTCTGCTTTCTCAAATGGGTTTAAATGTTTCCTTAGTTTATTTGGGTTCATGGTATGGAATAGCCCACGCTTGACAATATGTTTCTTGATTGGATGATTTTTATCTGATGTCCATAGTTTCTGAATATATTTAAGTAATAGTACATCTCTTCTTGTTGACAGTTTTTCTATACCAGATTCAATTAATAAGAATGGAATTGGTGTGGTATGTTTTGCACCAAAAGCAATCCTTATAGCTGTGTTTTGTATAACTTCTAGCTTGTTTAGCAGACCTTCATTTGCACTGCCATATATAGTGGCCCCATATTCAATTTTTGGTCGTATATACTTGATGTAAAATTCTCTCATTACTGCTGGGTTTGCTCCATACCTCCCTCCTGCCATCATTTTCAGAAGATTTATCTTTTTAAGGCATGATATTTTCAGATTTTCTATATGTTTGGTAAATCTCATCTTACAGTCCAGTATTATTCCTAGGGCTTTATATTCTTTTACTATTTCTATATTTTCTCCATAAAATTTCAAAACAGGTTGTCTGATATTTCTCCTTTGTGTTATTACCATGGCTTTTGCTTTGGATGGTTCAAATACTATATCTAGAGTACTTGCCCATGTTTCTATTTGGAGAAGTATTTGTTGGGCTTCTTTTTCAGCTTCCTCTACAGTATCCTGGACAGTCCATGTCGTATTGTCATCAGCAAAAATACAGCCATTGCATGCATCATCTTTTATAGGAATGTCATGTTCAGATATGTTATAATAATCAGGACCAAGGACACTTCCCTGTGGAACTCCTCTTTTAATTTGAACCTTGTTTTCTGATTTTGACTCTCCAACAAGTACAGCAACTTCTCTGCCAGACATATATTCTATTGAAAAATTCATGAATGTGCCTTGGATGTTTGCTTTTACAAGTCCATTTAATATTTGTCGGTGGACAATGTTGTCAAATGCACCTTTAACATCTAGAAATATAAGTATCATGACTTTCCTGTTATTTAATGCATAGAGTGAATCTCTCAAAATGCTTAGAAGACTGTCAGTTGTGCTTCTCCCTTGCCGGAACCCATTTTGAATATCCTGAAGAATTTGTGTTTTTTCCACTGTGTAAACCAACCTTTTTTTGACCAGTCTTTCATAGATCTTTCCTACAACTGGCAGCAATGTTATAAATCGGTGATTTTCCACTAAATTATTTTTACCCGGTTTTGGTATCATTAAAGCTATGCCTTTTTTCCAACAATCTGGAAATCTTCCCTCTTTCCATAAAATGTTAATTATTTTTAATAGTTCTTGTCTCCATCTAGTTGGAAGATTCTTCAATAATGCTGGGTGGATTCTATCAGGCCCAGGGGCTGTTTCTGGCAATTTATTTAACACAACTTCTAGTTCTACATCTGTGAAAGGCAAATTGTATGGTTCATTACTTTTCTCCTCTGCAAGTTTTCTTGCTTTAGAAAATACTTTAGAGTGAAGGACTGTCTTTATAAATGGATCCTCTTTGCCTATGGTCTGACTTAGGTGCCTAACTCCTGCTTCAGCTTTCTTCTTGTCATCAAATATTAGCTCTCCATTAAATTGCACTGGGGTGTTTGGATTTGGAGGGTTATTTCTACTAGCCATTCTCTTTATAAATTTGTAGACTTTCCCATATGAATCTCTAAAATTTAAACTCTCTACAAACTTTGTCCATGAATCAATTCGAGCATCACTAGTGGCTCTTACAAATTTTGCTTTAGTTTAATGTAGTTCTCTGTAGATAGAATTTTTCCATAGTTGTTTGCTGCCCTATTCATTGCTTTCTTGGTATTTTCACATTCAGTATTCCACCATATAGGTTCTTTGTGGCTAGTCTTCCCTTTTTTGCTCTGTGGGATGATTTTTTCTGCTGTCTCCAGCAGAAGTTGTTGGAATTTACAAATTTTGTCCTCTATGTTTTGAAAAGAATTGAGTTCTTTCTCCAGTTCAATAGATCCCAGACTTGTTCTGTACTCTTTCCAATTAGCTTTTTTGAATATGAACCTTGGCTGGTTATCAATATTTGGGTTTTCAATTCTGCCTTCAATATCCACAATTACAGGAAAGTGGTCACTGATGAGGTCACTATTTATTTCTGAGGTGACAGCTGTCTTAGTTGCCATACTACCACATGCAAAGGCTAAATCAATTGTTGAATATAAACCCCTGTGTGGATTTGCCCTAGTGGGTAACCCATATGGTGTCAAAAGAATTATTTCATCTTGTCCTTCTAGGATTTTCTCCAAGGCATTTCCACTACCATTTTTATTTCCACAACCACACCAAATATCAGAGTGGGCATTAAAATCCCCAACTATTAAAAACTCTTCTGTTGGTTTTACAGCATTTTTTACTAAATCAAAAACAGTCTCCAAATCCATATTATTTCCTTCTGGGTTATACACATTGGCTAATATCAGTGCTGGTTTTCTATATCTATAAACTCTACACAACAACACTTCTACCTTCTGATTTACTAATGATCCAAAATTTAATACCTGATGGTACACTGTCTTTTTGATGGCTGTAATCAATCCACCTCTTCTACCTTCTTCTCGATCCTTTCTAATTATGTGAAAATCTTTCATTAAACACGTATCTCTGCTTGTCAGCCATGTTTCTTGTAGGCAGATAATATCAATTTCTTTATTCTTTGCAAAGTTCTCAATTAAGTCCTTTTTAACTCTTTTGACTGATTGAGTGTTGAATGATAAAATTCTCATTTAAGGGCTTATGTTGATTAGCTTTAGAATTTCACTTGATTCTAGTTTCTCATTGAATAATGTTTTCATAAGAGAGCATAACTTCTGGACCCTTTCTTGTAATTCCAAGTCCCTCAAGTCAACCACTTCTGGTGCACTTGAAATAAAAATCACTAACTTTGTTAGAATGTCTTTTTGGATTTTGTTTTGTTCATTGATCTCTATGGCCTTTTTCTTATTTAATGCATCTGCATAGGATCTATATGCTATGGAAGCCATATTAAAGCCAATATTTTTTTCTTGAGATAATCTTAAAATATTTTTATTTTGATCTCTTACTCTACACAATCCAGAAGTAGAAGAATGGTTACCCCTACAATTTACACAGCTATACTTTTGGAATTTTTCTTCTTTTAATGTTACTTTCTTAAGTTCACAATCTTTTGACTGGTGAGGACCTGCACATCTGAGACAAACTGGCTGTGGTGCCCTGCATTGTGCCTGCATATGTCCATACTTTTGACATTTGAAGCACTGGATAATAGGCCTTTGGTATCCTTGAACTTCTCTTTTCCTACCATATAGCCATAGAGCTGAGGGCAAGAGATTATTTTCAAATGTAATACAGACTGATAGGCTATCTTCTAGTTGTTTTGTTTCTCTATTAAATCTTTTCAATCTTTTTACAGATTTCACATTAGCATTGGACTCAGATTCAAGATCACTTTTAATCTCTTCTTCAGTGATTTCTTTAGGTATTCCTCTTATTACTCCTTGACATCTGGGTTTAAATTCCTCAGCTTGGACTTCTGTTTCACCTATTTTCTTAATTGTCAATGCTTTTGCTACAGCAGATTCAGTAGGAAGAAATATTGTGACTCTCTTTTTATCTTTGCTCAGTTCAAATTCAAAGTGCTCAGGTTTTAATGCTTCTTTTAGGCTTAAAGTGGTTTCTCTTTCCATAGGCAGGATTTTTGTTTCAATTTTGCTAGACAAGATTACTCTATTGTCAAATCTGTCAAGAATCTGGATTCCCTTATTTTTTGGGTGGTACTTAGGAGGAGCTGTGTAGCGACTTTTTGCAACTCTATTGTTTTCCTCAATGAGGGTTGGGGATATAGCTCTCTTGGCTCCTTTTCCCAAGTCATGAGATAAACCTAGCTTAGGGAAATTTATGATACCCTCCACTTCTTTAGGGTTTGCACTGCCTAAATTCATGGCTTCATCTGAGGGAAGAGGTGGGTAATTTTCATCAATTGAATTCAAAATTTCAAATGAATTTGATGTAGGGACTGTAGCAATGAATCTATTTTGAGAGTGTGGTGAAATATAGATTTGATGCTGACTGTATTGACTATTGTGGGGGGCTAGAGTTGTGACATATGGTGATTGTCTTGCCTGATTAAATCCTGGTGTCTGCTGTATAACCTGACCCTGGTACTGTATAGCTTGAGACATAGGTACAACTTGTGGAATAAATGTTGTGTACATGGGGGCCTGCCCCTGCTCATTATTTGGACCTACTGCATTTGGCCCCATCATCACTCCAGGAGAGTGATGTGGATCCCAATTTACCTGCATCCCAGGTAAAACACACCACTATACCCAAAAACTTAACAAAAATATCAAACCCTCAATTCAAAAATAATATACCACGCTGAACCGTTTTCCGAATTGATGAGTTATCAACACATAAATGCAATTTAAATTTTTTGCTTTTTCCCAATCTACTAGATATTTCTATAGCCTACTGTATATTTTATATTTTTACTCGCCTTTATTTAATTTGGCACTAAGACAAGTTTTCGAAATCGTCTTATTAAAGTGACATCTGAAAATTCCGACTTAATTCTCTCTGTCGGTGTCAATAATAAAACGAAAAGGTAAAGCGACATACAAAATTATCCAGGAAATAATAAATAAGATTTATAAAGAAGGTATCAATTAAGCAAACTTTTGGTAGCCAGCAAGGTGCTTTCCAACATACATTATGAATATTTTCCTGTTAAAAGTAAGCTTATTCAAAACATAGGACCTTTTACAAAAGAAATTCAAGAGAATTAAATATAATTTATGAAACAATCATTTTTTTCCTGTATTCACGTCGCCAAGTACTTAAAGGTAGCTGATATGCCATTATTCAATTAGCTCGTTTTCAACCTAGATGGGTGGAACATTTTGAGAATATGCTAAACCGAGATACAGTTGCAGGAAAAGATATAGATGAAAATGAAAAAGTTTGCGATACCTTGGATGTGGAGGAAGATTTGTTTAGTAAGGAAGAATTAGCGACAGTACTAAAAGAATTAAAAAATAATAAGGCTCCAGGTGCTGATAGTATGATTAATGATTTTCTTAAATATGGTGGCTCTGAGGTTAGGAATAAGCTACTGAAGATTATGAACATGATTTTTGAAAAAGGTGAAGTACCCAATGATTTTAGGAAAACCTTAATTAAACCACTGTATAAGAAAGGTGACAAGAGTGAGTGTCGTAATTATCGAGGCATTAGTCTGGTCTCTGTAGGTAGCAAATTACTGAGTAATATGATACTTTCTAGACTGAGAGATGCTGTAGACAAAGTTTTAAGGAAAGAACAATGCGGTTTTAGAAAAGGTAAAGGATGTGTCGACCAAGTTTTCACTCTTAGGTTAATAATTGAGAAGTCCCTTCGTTGTCAAACACCATTGGTCCTCAGTTTTATCGATTATGAGCAAGCTTTCGATTCTGTTGATAGAAAAGCGTTAACAAAGGTCTTATCGTTATATGGTATACCACAAAATCCATTAAAGTGATTTGTGCTATGTACGAGAATAATACTGCTGCGGTTAAGGTAGGAAATGAAATTAGCAACTGGTTTTGTATTAAATCAGGAGTTAAGCATGGTTGTGTTCTATCCCCCTTTACATGGATCATTTTGATGGACTTTGTCTTAAAGAGCACAGGAAAGGCAATTGGAGACCATGGAATCAAATGGGGAGGAAAAACGCTCCTGGACTTAGACTATGCTGATGATTTAAGCATATTAGATGAAAGTGTGAGCAAAATAAATGAATTTTTAGAGGTTTTGCGAGTTCAGGGTGCTAAAATAGGCTTGAAAATTAATGTTAAGAAGACTAAGCCACTAAGACTAGGAATAAGTGAAGATGAACAGGTGACATTAGGTAACGAAAAGATTGATCAGGTTGGGAGCTTCAGTTACCTTGGTAGTATTATTAGTAAAGATGGTGGGAGCAGTGAAGATGTTAAAAGTAGAATAGCTAAGACTCAGGGTGTTTTTTCACAGTTCAAAAATTTTTGGAAGAATAGAAAGATAAGTCTGCAAACCAAGATTAGAATATTGGAAGCTACAGTGATGACAGTGGTCAAATATGGTTCTGAAGCATGGGAGCTCCGAAAAGCAGATGAGAATTTACTAAATTTTTTCCAGAGAAATAGCCTACGGATTGCTCTGGGTACCCGGCTGACTGACCGTATTTCAAACAGTAGGTTGTACGAAAAATGTTGTTCAATCCCACTTTCTAGAACTATAATGTAAGAAAGGTTGAGATGGGTAGGCCACGTTCTACGGATGAAGGATGACAGATTACCGTAGATTGTCCTTTTTGGCCAACCATCTGGGGCTACACGGAAAGCAGGTCGTCCTTGTCTTGGTTGGGAGGATGTCATAAATAAAGATTTAAAGGAAATGGGAACTTCCTGGGAGGGTGTAAAGAGGGAGGTTATGAATAGATTAGGTTGGAGGAGGAGCGTGCGTAGCTGTGTTGGCCTCAGGTGGCTTTGTGCTGCAGTGAGTTAGTAGTAGTAGTAGTAGTAGTAGTAGTATTAGTAAGTTTTAAACGTCTGTTGAACCTTCTTATAATGAGTCAACAGAAGGATTTGCAGGAATAACGTCCCAAGAAGATTGTTCCAGATAAAAGTGCAGCGCCGGATGAAGCATTTCCTCAAGTACTCGGTTCTTGGCATGTCCCCCTTTAGATAATTAGACCGAGCTGTGTGTCTTCGTATCTGCCTTGTCGGCTGGACAAAAAAAGGGAACAATGTGAGAGAGCTCGTTTGAGGGAGGTGAATTCATTTACTTATAGAAATAGTCATTGACACTAAATCAAACCTCTCACTTAGAGGCTGGATGGAGTCATGTATAGAAGCATGTTCACCCTATTCTGGATCTTCTGGGGTGGTGCTAACTGCGTTTTTGGGGCACCAGCCTATAGCAGGAATCAATGTTCAGCTTTGGGTCTGATACAGGACATGTAAAGAGGGAAAATCGAGCTGGATGGAAGAAGGATTTTGCAGCGAAGAGTTACTCCAAGTTTTCTTGCGCAGAAGGTTTTTTATACAATCGAGACCTTGTTCCAAGCGAGATCGGTAGAGAATTGAATCCACAGTAGACGAAGATCGTCGACTCTCTTTATAGTTTCATTTTTCAAAATGAAACCATGGTTTCCACGCGGCACATTACTTATCAGGGAATAAGAAGATGCTTTGTTTACGATGAATTAAAGTTTATCATCGATGTATCAGACCACTTTTCGATTCTTTAAAGATCCATATATAGGGAAATGAAGGTTTTCGTTGGGTCTTCGTGTTTTTGGGTGACTGAGTGTGTCATGATATCGTCGTTAAAATGATGCAGAGTGCTTGCAATGTTGTTTCCCATGCCATATATGTAGATAAGAAAGAGTGTAGGTCCGAAAACATTGCCCTGGAGCTGTGTCTCTTAAAAAATGACTGTTAAAAATGAACTAGAACTTTTAATTTCTAATTGGATTGGCCCCTTCCAAAAATCATGTGACCACCCCTTCCATATGAAGTTACTCTGTGGAAAAAAAAATACATTCAAGGTTCATTGCTCTTTACTATAGATAATGCTAGAGAGTTGCCTTCGAAATCGAATTTACGCCTGTGTGTCGACGGGTCCTGTCAGTGTAAAATATGCTTCAGAACGAAGGATGCTATGTACGCCGCTAATAAGAATAAGATTAGTTCTATCTTTCCAGGAATCATAGGAAGCGCAACAGCACCACCTAAGTAAAGACGGATGTGGGCACAATTCATTGTTTTTGTTTCCTTTTTACCAAGGCACTTCTTATAGAAGTAGTTGTTGTAAAAACTTTGGAAGGAGCTCATTTGATTGGACATTGAGAATTCTATTACCCTTTTTAAGAGTTAGAAGTGATTGGAGAGAAACTAGCCCCCTTCTCACCCCCCATCAGTTCTACAAACATATCCAGTCAAAATTTTTGCTTAGCCATTTTGTTCAGCACAGTTTAAATTTTCAGTGGATCTGTCTCATGGGATGTTAAATCCCCCAGAGCCTTCGAAATAAGGGCTGTAAGTCTTGTAATTCACCCATTGATTACATAAAGTAATTGCTATTTAGAAAGGAGGGCATTTCTGACCTTTATGATCCAAAAATACGATAGCTGTTCAGATGAACCGGTCAGTGAATGTTTAGGGGAGTGTTCGACCACATGAAAATACGCCATGTGTATGCGGGTTGTCAAAAGGGCGTAACTCAGGAAAGGCCAAGTGTATTAATTTAGGGCTTCAGGGAAATGATAAGGGGGGGGATCAATGAACCAAAAAGCCAGGATTTGCATGCCAATACTACTACCACGTAGGTATTTTGAAAGACTAAACTGCCTTTCCACAACGTGAATGCAATTCTGGGTATATATTTGCATATTAGGAGGGGGTGGAGGTATATGCTCTGTTAATATATAGGTTCAAAGAAATTTATGAATTTCTTAGAAAAACAAGGAAAGAAACGAAGATAAATTTTGTTCAGCATGCTTCAAAGGTGCAGTGGCTCTGTCTCATGGGTATATCTATGGGAAGCCTCCTGTTTTCATCTAAAGGCCTCCGTGACTTTATTTTAAGAGAACAAATTAGATTTAAATAGGGACAAATCCTTTTATTTGACAGTGAAATAACAAAAAATCTCTAGATAATTCGGTCACATATACAGTGGCTGTCATCAGCAGATAAACTAAAATAATAAAAATAAAACACCGAAATTTATCCTCAAAAACAAATTAATAATATATTGCTTAGCGTCCTTATTTTCTTCAAAGCAGTTACAGATGCTAGTCTCTTTGCCTTTCTAGTTTCCTGTCCACTGACTTAATTTGTATGTGAAGGTTCATTATCAGGTAAACAACGGTTAGTGGTATTTAGAGGAACTATAATTCTTTTATTTTACTGTAGTAAATTATCATAAATTGAAATTACGCCAAATTCTCCTGTATCTGTGTCAAAAGCCAGATTTTTTAAGAAGAATTTATTAATTTCAATAATTTCCCTAAAAATTTGTTTTAAAGCCCAGCTCCTAGAAATCAAAGAGACATTTTCGAACATAAGAGAAAGGTCTGGGAAAATAAAAATTTGCATAGATACGGTTGACGTGAAATTTTCAAGTTTGGATTTTTGCTTTAGCGTTGACGAATTAGATTCTTGATGTTTTAATAATCTAATTTCTAAATTGTAATTAGTACGTCCTACATAGGATCTTCCGCAAGTACTTGGAATCTGATAGACTCAACTTAGATAGTCAACCGAAATTCGATCATTTCTAGAATTCAGAAAGCAACTTAAAGTATTACTACTGTATAAAGCTACCTTTAAACCATTCCTTTGTGAAATTCTTTTTAGTTTTTTACTCAGTCCTGGAACATATGGTAAAGTTCAAAAACATCCTTCTCCGCAATTGTCTAAGACTTCCTTAAAAATCCAACGGCTTTGGTACCACAGGAAACTAGCCCACTTCTCTGACAGAATCGTCCTACCTTGCTTTAAATTTTGCTTCTGCCTTTTAACCATAAAGTTTTTTATTTGTTTGCTCAGCTAATAGGTAACGTACGATATAGCGAAATATACTAGAAACCTTGTAAAAAATCACGTTGGATATCACTCGTACCTCAATTTTGATAATTCGGGTCAGTCACGACCTTTTTGCCGTCAACTTGCGATTTGTCTTTCTTTGTGGGAATAAAATGACCCTAGGGTTAAAATTTTGTAAATTCAGCAGAATGATAGAATACCAGTGCCATACACATTCTTCCTAGGGGAAATGATCTTGGGATTTTTACATAATTTCATCTACAATAAGTTTGATAATGTAAGATTTTCACTTAGAACTAGAATTTATCATGGCTGCCAAAGGTTCAAGAAGTCAAAATACGGAATTTCGAGGGAAAAGGGAACTCTAGAGATCTTCCTCACACCTAAAAAAGGACCACTAGGGACTTGGTCCAGCTGTTGTTTACCATATAAACGATATAGTCAACATCATGCTCGATATTTGAACCGATCTCTCATAAATCTGTAACTAGAATGGTCGGCGATGTAGAGTCATCATCTTCTGGATAGACATAAGCAACATGAAGATGATCCCAACCTTTGGCTTTCAATATGGATCTTCTCAGGTTTTTTTTTTTTTTTTACTGATTTTCAATTATGGAGGTACAAAACTTGAAAAATACACAAGCAACAGCTTTGATTAATGACCTTAAAATCATAACAAGACCGGAGCATTTCAAAATCACATGTTGGTTTTTTTGCTGTTTTTTCTGGCTTTACCTGTGGTTCCTTTAGATTTTCAAAAGTGCAATTAGCAGCAACTGCCTTTATTTCTGCATGCAAGAACCAGAGTAACCTTGCCGATTAAACCTTGTCATTCTGGTGAAAATACAACGGCTCCACTCACAGTGCCTTAATAAGAGAGTTCAAATGAGTACATCTTGAAGGCTCAAGCTGACTTACAGTGGAAGAAAGATACGGGAAAAAGGTTAAACCTCAGAAAAATCGCAACAGAATTTTTTCTACAGCAAAATACTCAGAAAAATCAGCTTAATTGCACAAAAAAACTACCCAAATCCCCCATGCACAAGTGCCAAAAATTTAACCTTTAAGGGAGAAAATTAAAAATTAAATGAGAAGTATGAAAACGGGTGACAGTCTGACGAGAGGTAGAGACATGACTGAATTGTAGCAGTCCATTTGGACACTAACGTCAACGAACTCATGCAGAGCCTGACAGGCCTTGCAGAGTTGACTATTGAAAATCACGTAGAAGCGATATCTTTGACGAGAGCTAGAGATCTGGTTCACATTGATAAGATAGTTTGATACATTAAGCCTCTAGAGCGCTTCAGACAAGATTCACAGTAGCTGAACATGGTTACTGGTGTCCGCACTTAATCATCTGTAAACTTAGACGATGCCAAATCTGTGGGAGGTCTACGCCTAAATCTGAAGAACATGGAAGCGATTTAAATTGACAAATATGTTTTCAGAATAAAGGATAAAGCTGTAACTAAGGCTGAGAAGTCATCTGTGGTGATAGATAGCGAGAGAGAAATGGTCGACCCAACTCTTATCTTCCGACGTCTAGCCAGAGCGACTAGCATCAGTGGTTCTGACTTGAACGAGGTTCTGTCGTTGGAGCTCTGTACTTTTACACCATCACTCGTTAATCCGTTGTAGGTGATGGGGACAGTTGACAAAGCCTCTCTAACAAATGCACTGATGAAAATTTAAAGGCTAGGTGGTCCAGTGATACTGCCAACCTCCCAGAGTTTTGGACAGTGGCTGGCAAGTCCAAAAAATACAAAGGGCTGCCGGATCCACATACTCTAAGGTAGTAGATTCTTACGTAGATTATGTCGAAAGAAATTTGGACAGGCAGTGGTAGTTACTGAATTTTACACTGATACACCAACAACAAAAATTGCACACAGCTGAAGAGAACTAAAGGTATGTCATGTCCAACGATTGAATTCTTTCCTAACACGAAGATCGTTTAAAGTAAGGAAGAATTTTTGAGAAGTCCCACAAGATAAACAACGCTTTATCGACCTACTTACTGAGAGGCTGGCAAACTCAGGATGTAAAGTACAACATGCTCAGGATGATGCCCGTGTCTTAGTTGTACGAACTTCAGTCAGTTGTGCTGAAACTTTGCCGCCCAATTTGATTAGGAATGATACCAACATATTAGTCCTTCTGCAGTACCATGCCAGGATTGATGCATGTGGTATCTTTACACAGACAGACACGCATAAAAATAGCCGACGATTGTATGATATACAAAGGATCAAAAACAAACTAGAAACAGAAGCAGCAGAAAATCTACTCGTTTGCCAGGCAATGTCTGGCTGCGATACAACATCTAGACTTTACGGTGTAGGGGACCAAGAGTGGTTTCCTTGTCACTTGATGATGGTATTTTAAGGATCTTCGTAATACCCGGATCCAACCACCAGGAGATCACCGAAGCTGGAGAGAAAACTTTGCTCCGCATATCCAAAGTACAAAGTAACAAGAACCCTGAAGGATGTCTGGGTCCAGGCATTTACAATACGGGTTGCAAGTTCAAATGCTTTCGTTCAGGCAGAATAGCCTCCGCCAGCTTTGGCTGCCGCCAAATGTCACTTTTACAGGTGCTGTTTGCAAATAATGAAGTGGCAAGACACGTCCAATCACTACAGCCCAAAGAGTGGGGCCGGTGCCTATCTTCGTCACGGAATGTGTATCTTTCCATTATAACAGAAACCTGACCAGTACTAGAAAATATGCTGAAGACGGTACGGTGCCAGACTACCAGTGGGTCTGAGTATCTCAGATGAGGCTGCCGTCGGAACGGTTTACCCTTCAGCTTTTCCTGCGTGGACTGAAAAGGGGTATTATGTGCTAACGCTGCAGCAAGACAAAATGAGGACGATAACGAAGACGAACAGGAAGAAGAATTAGCTTTAGCTTGTGCTTTTCAATCAAAAAGTTTTTGTGATTAATTCATCCGAGTCATAAACGTTCTTTTTTATAACTGATTGATCTGAAGTTCTGATCTCGGTTAAAGAGGTGGTTTTCAAGAAGATATATTCAGCAATCCCTGATATTACAGATCCCTCAGAAGTGGAAATCAGGTAAATAGTAAAACCAACTGCTTTTTGACCTCATATTTGGCAATACACTACTTTATTTGACATAAAATGATCCTTTAGCCACAGGAATTTGTCAAATAATTACCTGCGTAATTTACACTTTTACAACGCAATACGTTTTAACACTTTTGCAAAATAGCGCTTTGTGTAGAGACAGATTTCATTTACCACTCCACTACGTGGCCTGCTACACTCTATCCAGATATGGAACGAGAATTTTGACTTTACACAGGAGTCGACGAGATCTAGATTACCCGACCAGCCAGGTTCTTCGGTTCCGACTCAAAACCTCCGGACTGGGACACTCGCATACTCAACGACACGTATGGCATGGGCAATTTCAGCGTAATAAATATTTAGCAGAATTTTCTGCTCATGCACACTAATAGAATATTTCTAAGAGAAAAGCTGAAAAGGCACTTTGATTTTAGTAAGGATACCATCACTTATACCTTAATGTGAGCAAATCGGTTTTTTCCCAGTCACTTATTTCGTGCCACTTGCTACAGCTGCTTGACCGGGTAGGCTCGGGAGGCATCACACTAGTGGGAAAAATGTTACTGATCGGCAAATGGTAAGAGGTCTGGAACGAAGTGAAAACAGCAGTTTTTGAGTCCGGTTTTATTTCGGGAAAGCAAAACATAAAATCAAGGAATGCCGTGCTTCCTGAGGGGTGGATGTATGTAAAGTCTTGGTCATTTTCTACTGGCACAAGCTGGAGGCACATACTACTTAGAATATTTGTTCAACTACTACACTCGTCAAGGAGATTACAGTTCATGTCACCAGCCAAAATTACTGCAAGAATAAGAGACTCACAATCTGAGGCAAGGGTGCTGAGAGCTCGACACGCTTTATCAAAGAGCACTTCGCAGCCAGCATTACGGTAATCAGTAGGTAAGAACACCAAAGCAATCACAAGATTCTGGATTTTAACCGCAATGAAATAGTCACTATCACGAAAGAGGTCAGACATTAGTTCGTCTCGTGCGAGCACTGCAGTGCCGCCACTCTTTCTATCCACACCTCTATATATAACAGCACGATAATAAGTGATAGTAGTAGCGTCAACATTAAGGAGAGGGAGGCTATCTGAGGTAAGCAGAAGCTCTTGCACGCAAATCACATAATTTGTTTTGCATAGAGTTGGAATAATTTTCAGCTTTAGCTGGACACCACAGCTAATATTCCATGATGTGACTCGTAGCCCAGGATTCATTTTGACGGATGCATGAGTTTCTGTGCAACAGGACACTTGTAACTATAACACGGCTGATCAGTCTGGGAGCAAAGGGCAGACTGGACATTTTTCAGGCAGGCAGTATCACGTTTGTTGGAGTGTCCTTCTTGTCCACAGCGTAAACTACGGCAATAGCCTTACAGGCGGCAGATGTATGACCATACGCTTGACAGCTATAGCAGCGGGATGGGAGGGGCACGAATTCCTCCAAATGAACCCGCTCATATTCGAAGGCAACAGGAGCCGACATGGCGGCCGTGAGATCATCACGGCATGAAAATTGCAGCTTATAAGACCTAGTACTGCCAATACGCCAGCCTTTGATGCAGTTGGTCACTAAATCACAAAGCTGGTCTTCAGTAACGTTTTCAGGGACGAAGCGAGTTATTCCATAGAACATAGGAATTTCAACTGGGGCTTTAGAGATTCAACTTTGGCCTAAATAGAGTTAGCGATTGCGGATGCTGTCACTGACGACAAGGCGCCATGACTCTCTACCAAGACTTAGCTCGGCTATCGATATTTTCGAACCGCCACAAAGATTGTCTATAAACGCTCTTAGCTCCTTAGGATCAACCAACTCTTTTGGCGGGTTTTTCAGGAGGACGGCATAGGTCGGCTGTGGAGATGCTTCTAGAGAGGGCATGAATATTCATCGACATGAATATTTCCAATCGCCCTCGCTCTAAACAGAAAGTTCAGGTTAGGGCACCATACCAGTTGATCGTTGCAATAAAATCACACCTCTGGCTCGGCGAGAGGTTAACGGGGTGGAGCTACAGCGTAAGTTCTGATGTGTGACCATCCCTTGATCACGGACTGGCAGTTGACAATATATTCCAAGTGAAATAAATCTGCAATTTTATTCCGCTATAACTAGGCAGGGGTGTCCACACTTTGCAAGAGAAGTAAGGGAAGCGTTGGAGGCTGTCTACCTTGTCCCCGCAATTTAAGAGGCAAGCCCGGCGGGTACCACGGCTCTTGCAAACAACTCTCTCACCCCTCTTCTGCTTACTTTCCTCCTCCTACCTTAATCGCAGCGTAATTGCCAATAAATATCGGGTAGTCTTAATTATATTCGCACTGCTTGATCCCGACCTACATTATATAGGTCACTGATCATGCAAATATCTATAAGAAAATCCACAGTTCCCAAGGGAATTTTCACTCAAATAGCAAAATAATCCGCTTATTCATATTATAATCCTTTGGTCACTGAACTAATCTATCAAAATATTAGCTATAGGTCATGTAGAGGCTATAATCTTTTAGTAATAAGTTATATCCAATTTATTTTGGATTGTGAAGATAATTTGAGTAAAAAATTTCAATGAATTCAAAACCAAATAGTTCAGGATTTCCAAAGCCAGAAATATAAAATTCCTTCTTTAAAGAAGAGCCAATAATAAGTAATAGTTTCTGTCTTCTATGAGCGAATTGCGACCAAACTCAATGAATACGAATATTTACCCAGTGATTATGTGGGCCGAACACCTTAGTGAAGTGAGACCATTTTGGGCCTGGAAGCTGGGAATTGCATTCCGATGTAAAACCTTCTTCAAGAACTATCTGTATTTTCAACACCCCTATCTTGCATCAAGCTCCTCGTTGAATATGGCGGTACATTTTTTTTTAGTGGTGCCCAGTATACCCATGTTACTCCTCATTAAGGAATTCAAAATCGAGAGGTCAGAATAACAGCACTTATCAAATATGCTACCGCATATTTGATACCTCAGTCGCTGCAGAAGTATCTAGACGTGGAGTCTATATCGGAGCTTTACAAATATACTCACTATCTTTGACTGGAGAAACTCTTGAAGCTCATTTATAACAAACAAAGCAGACAAGTTTTGTCGCCATAGTGCTGCTCGTCAGGACTATCCACGGAAAAAACGCCACTCCAGGGGGACCCAAAAGCGAACTTTACTCGTTTTACTGTCGCTGTATTAAAATATAATACCAGTAGAGGGTTTCCTAAAAATAATATTTTCTTTTTTGGTTTGAGAGAAGGTTTAGTAA